>NW_003852410.1:1317188-1320374 GCF_000181295.1 Otolemur garnettii
AAATTTATTAAATAAATAACCACCTAACTGGTATATAAACATGACAAAAACAATGGGGTGTGGGAATAATAGGCATTTGTGAAACACTGCCGCAGGAAACACAAAAGAAACAGCACTATACCTCAGATTCTGAGACCATGGCTATCAAATGGGTATTGGCACTGCTTGTATTTCTGAACTGGAATTACTCCTCATTCCTTAGTAATAGTTCTATGACCTGACATTAAGCTGGTCTCTGGCTCTGGCTGCTACATTTCCTGCCTTCTAATCCAGAGCAAGGCCTTTCAAGATGCAGCTGTTCTTTCTTTTTATTCTATTGACCTGCTGAGTTTAGCAAATGATGTCAGTATACTTACAGAGCCCAGGTTTCCAACACTCTGAATCTGACATGCTGATCTCTCAGAGGGGGACCTCCCCAGGCTCTGAAGAGAGCTCCTTAATCTGGGCCTCCTCCATGACAAACTTTCTTTCTTTTTTTTTTTTAAGAGACAGAGTCTCACTTTATCACCCTCAGTAGAGTGCTATTGTGTCACAGCTCACAGCAACCTCCAACTCCTGGGCTTAGGTGATTCTCTTGCCTTAGCCTCCTGAGTAGCTGGGACTACAGGCGCCTGTCACAACACCTGGCTATTTTTTGGCTGCAGTTTGGCCAGGCCAGGTGTGAACCTGCCACCCTCAGTGAATGGGGCCAGTGCCCTACTCACTGAGCCACAGGCACCACCCTTTGTTTTTTTTTTTTCAACACAGAGTCTCAAGCTGTTGCCCTGGGTAGAGTGCTGTGGTGTCAAAGATCACAGCAACCTCAAACTCTTAGGCTTAAGTGATTCTCTTGTCTCAGTCTCCCAAGTAGCTGGGACTACAGGCCCCCACCACAATGCCCAGCTATTTTTGTTGTTGTTGCAGTTGTTATTGTTGTTTTAGCTGGTCAGGGCCAGGTGTGAACTCACCAGCCTTGGTGTATGTGGCCAGCACCCTACCCACTGAGCTATGGGTGCCACCCTGCAAACTTTTTTTTTTTGAGACAGAGTCTAGCTTTGTTGCCCTAGGCTAGAGTGCTGTGGTGTCAGCCTAGCTCATAGCAACCTCAAACTCCTAGGTTCAAGTAATCCTCCTGTTTCAGCGTCCCAGAGTGCTAGGATTGCAGGCACAAACCATCATGCCCAGCCCCCCATGGTGAACTTACCTGTTTCACAGCAATGCTAACCCGGACAGAGTTGATGGAGCCCTCAATCAGAACCTTTTCCTTTTCATTTCTGCTGATAGTCACAGGTTGTAACAGGAGTTCTTTGCTACTCCTGAAAACACAATATCACAGAGTCCTCTGTAGTATAGAGGGATAGAACATTTAGGGGGACCCCATTGCAGATCCTAGAATCACTGAGACCTGAGCCTAAGTAGTAGAACACTTAAAAGCAGGGTGCTCAAGATGGGGTCCAGTAAGCATGTTCTCCAATAGAAAGAGCACAGGCTCTAGGGTCAAGGTGAAATGCTCCTAAATCCAGCCTCCTCTGTTACTTTCCCTGGCCATGTTACCCTGCTGGAATCTTAATTTCCTCATCTGTAAAATGACTAAGGCCTATTTCTTTCTTTCTTTCTTTTTTTTTTTTTGGCCTGGGCTGGGTTTGAACTCGCCACCTGGCATGGGGCTGGCGCCCTACCCTTTTGAGCCACGGGTGCCGCCCTACTAAGGCCTATTTCACTGGTGAGGGCTGAGAAGGATCAAAAAGGGAAAAGTGTCTAATAGTGTACCTGGCACATGGTGGGAGCTTTACAAAGTACATCTGATTTTAATAACTATAGGCTAAACATCCCTAAGCTAAAAATCTGAGATCCTAAATGCTCCAAAATCCCAACCTTTTTGTATGCCAACACAACACTCAAAAGAAATACTCCATGGAACATTTAGGATTAGAGATGCTCAGGTGGTTAAGTATGTGCAAATATTCCAAAATCCAAAATCCTTCTGGCCGAAGCATTTCAGATAAGGGACACTCAACCTGTACAGGCAAACTAAGATACCATTTAAGGAATGAGGAAGGAGCACCAGACTTAGAGATAAGGACAGGCTAAAACTGAACAGTCTGGCCTCCTTTAATTATCGATCCAGAAATGATTAGATTATTCACTTTTGAGGTAGCCAAGGTCCCAAGGTGATGCAACTGAATTCCTAGGTATGCATAATGACAGGTAACTGTGGTGGTGATAGAATCTGTGAGCTGTAATCATTTTCAATGCCTACTGGAAACCATATATTTTTTTTTTTTTTGGTAGAGGCAGAGTCTCATTTTATCACCCTTGGTAGAGTGCCGTGGGGTCACAGCTCACGGCAACCTCCAACTCCTGAGCTTAGAGATTCTCTTGCCTCGCCCTCCTAGCTGGGACTACAAGTGCCCACTACAACGCCTCGCTATTATTTTGTTGCAGTTTGGCCGGGGCCAGGTTTGAACCCTCCACCCTCAGTATATGGGGCTGGTGTCCTACCCACTGAGCCACAGGCACCATCTGGAAACCATATATGTTAACCAGCATACTAGGCATATCCTCTTACAACTCAACAGTTAGCAATTACATATATCCCAGGTTTCATTTTAAAGGGGAAAATAGAATAATTTATTTATAAAATGGAAATGGAGAGAGAAAAATCATTTAAAATACGGAACATTTGGAGTACAGGGTAGGAAGATCTAGGCTACTAAGGGAAACAAAAATCCTTGATCCTTAAATTAGAAAAGAAAAAAGGGCTCAGCGCCTGTAGCACACTGGTACAACGCTAGACACATACGCTAAGGGTGGTGGGTTCGAAACCGGCCTGAGCCAGCTAAACAACAATGACAACTGCAACAAAAAATGGCTGGGCGTTGTGGTGGGCATCTGTAGTCCCAACTACCTCGCAGGCTGAGCAAGAGAACTGCTTAAGCCCAAGAGTTTGAGGTTGCTGTGAGCTGTCATGCCATGGCACTAGAGTGGGACATCAACCAAGGGCAACATAGTGAGACTTTGTCTCAAAAAAAAAAAAGTAAGAAAAAGGTATCTTAGATGACTAAATTCTCCAAGTATTCCTTAAACTGCCAGGGGGTTCAATAATACTACAGGATGCTTCATAAAGAACCCTGCTCTGGCTCGGCGCCTATAGCTGGGCCGGCTAAGGCGCCAGCCACCTACACCTAAGGTGGCGGGTTCGAATCC
>NW_003852410.1:1321673-1322746 GCF_000181295.1 Otolemur garnettii
GGTTGAGCTATAGGCGCCGAGCCAGTACAATGGTTCTTAACAGGGTACAATTTTGCCTGCCAAGAAATGTGTGGTAATGTTAGAACATTTTTGATTGTCATGACTTGGGAAGGAGGAATGTGCTATTGGCATTGAGGGGATAAATAACCACTAAACATCCTACCATGCATGATAAAGAATTATCTAGCCCCAGGCAGTGCCTGTGGCTCAGTGAGTAAGGCAACAGCCCCATGGGTGGCAGGTTCAAACCCAGCTCTGGCCAAACTGCAACAAAAAAATAGCTGGGTGTTGTGTCAGGCGCCTGTAATCCCAGCTACTCGGGAGGCTGAGGCAAGGGAATTGCCTAAGTCCAGCAGTTGAAGGCACCATGGCACTCTACCAAGGGCAATAAAGTGAGACTCTGTCTCTACACACACATACACACACACAAAGAATTATCTAGCCCCAACTGTCAATAGTATTAAGGCTGAGAAACCCTGGTCTAGAGGCATACAGGTGAATGAGTGTCCTTTATCTATTAAGCAGACAAACAGTTCTACTGTTTGCTAGGGACTGAGCTAGCTGGGAAATCAAAAATGATTAAGACCATCTCTGGCCGGCACCTGTAGCTCAATGGCTAGGGCACCAGCCACATACACCAGAGCTGGCAAGTTGGAACCCAGCTCGTGCTTGCCAAACAACGACAACTACAACCAAAAAATAGCCAGCGTTGTGGTGGTGCCTGTAATCCCAGCTACTTGAGAGGCTGAGGCAAGAGAGTTGCTTAAGCCCAAAGGTTTGTGGTTGCTGTGGGCTGTGATGCCATGGCACTCTACTGAGGGGAACAGCTTGAGGCTCTGTCTCCAAAAAAAAAAAAAAAAAAGACCATCTCCATCCTCAAGTAACACAACTGGGTGGATGATAGAGAAAATTACTATAACACAAAGGAGAACAAAATGTGAAATGTTTAGATTTACAAGTAATCTGTATTTGCATAGGAAAATGGCTTTGAATTGAAGATGGAAATAGAAATAGGAGGATTTTACAATAAGAAAAAGTAGAGGCTCGGCGCCTATAGCTCAACCGGCTAAGGC
>NW_003852410.1:1323161-1331700 GCF_000181295.1 Otolemur garnettii
GCCTGTGGTCCCAGCTACTTGGGAGGCTGAGGCAGGAGACTCGCTTGAGCCCAGGAGTTGGAGGTTACTGTGAGCTGTAATGCCACGGCACTCTACCCAGGGGGACAGCTTAAGGCTCTCTCTCAAAAAAAAAAAAAAAAAAGAAAAGAAAAAAAAAGAAAAAGTAGAATAAAGACATTCCAAATAAAAGGCTCAGCCTCTACATATACTGGTCAGTTCCTCATGTTAACCAAGTTCTTTGACCTGAGAGCTTTGCATCTATCTATGCTGAACCATCTATCTGTAGGATTTTTTCCTCTCTCTCTCTGCCTACATCATACTTCAGATCTCAATATATTAGGGACAGCCTCTTCCTTTAAAGTGATTTCTCCATCACTGTCAAGAGACCATGTCTGAATTAATCGCATCTATATCGCCTACACCTAGCTCAGTACCTAACACATACAGTATCTTACTCATTTTCTGTAGAGTAAATGAATGGAAAAAATAACATAAGATTGGCTGGGCCCGGCTCACACCTATAATTCCAGCACTCCAAGAGGCAGAGGCAGGAGGATCACCTGAGCTCAGGAGTTCGAGACCAGCCTGAGCTAGAAGGAGACTCTCAACTCTAAAAATAGCCAGGTATTGTGGCGGGCACCTGTAGTCCCATCTATGTGGGAGGCTAAGACAAGAGAATCATTTGAGCCCTAGAGTTAGTTGGAGGTTGCTGTGAGTTATGATGCCATAGCACTCTACCAAAGGCAAAAGAGTGAGACTCTATCTTTAAAAAAAAAAAAAAAAGAAAGAAAAAGAGTTTTGGAAGTAGTAACGAACACAATGTTTTGTACAAGGAAAGCAGTTGAGATTGCAGTGGTAGACTGGGGTAAGATCATGGGGATTGCTACGCTATTCACTTTAGCTTCTCATTTAAGGGGGTAAGAACTTTTGGGGCTTTCTGAGGAGGAAGTTACATGACTGTGGCTGCATGGTGGCTCTGTAGCAAACAGACTGAAGAGGGAAGTGAGACATAAAGCAGAGAGGGACAAGCAAGAATACCACAGGGGGTGGACTGACATTAGATATAGAGGACAATACAACTGAAAAATAACTCTCAACAGACTGTGGTCCATCCAGTGAAATACTACTGGCTGGCTGCCTGTATGTCAATGATTAGAGCACCATCCTGTGCACTGTGGCTCACAGGTTCGAGACTAGCCTGAGCCAGAGTGAGATCCTGTCTCTACTAAAAATACAAAAAACTGAGGCAAGAGGATCGCTTGAACCCAAGAATTGGAGGTTGCTGTGACCTGTGATGTTGCCATGATATTCAACCCAGTCTCAAAAAAAAAAAAAAAAAAAAAATTACGGGCAGCACTTGTGGCTCAGTGAGGAGGGCTCCAGCCCCATATACTGAGGGTGGTGGGTTCAAACCCAGCACTGGCTGAACTGCAACAACAACAAAAAATAACTGGGCATTGTGGTGGGTGCCTGTAGTCCCAGCTTCTCGAGAGGCTGAGGCAAGAGAATTGCCTAAGCCCAGGAGTTGGAGGTTGCTGTGAGCTGTGATGCCACAGCACTCTACCAAGGGTGATAAAGTGAGACTCTGTCTCTACAAAAAAAAATTACTCAGCAATAAAAAGGACTAACTACTAATACATACAACATGGATGTCTCTCAAACACGTTATGGTAAGCTGCATTAAAAAGCTGACAGGGACTTGGCTCGGCGCCTATAGCTCAACTGGCTAAGGCGCCAGCCACGTACACCTAAGGTGGCGGGTTCGAATCCCCAGCCCGGACCCGCCAAACAACAATGATGGCTGCAACCAAAAAATAGCCGGGCGTTGTGGCGGGTGCCTGTGGTCCCAGCTACTTGGGAGGCAGAGGCAGGAGACTCGCTTGAGCCCAGGAGTTGGAGGTTGCTGTGAGCTGTAATGCCACAGCACTCTGCCCAGGGGGACAGCTTGAGGCTCTGTCTCAAAAAAAAAAAAAAAAGCTGACAGGGACTTGAGAGAACCTTTTGGGGTGATGAAGATTACTTTATTTTGATTCTAATAGTGAATATGTGAATTTAAAAAAAAAAACTGAGTCTCACTATGTTGCCTAGGCTGGAGTGCAGTGGCTATTCACAGACGTGATCACAGAACACAACATTCTCTAACTCTTTGGCTTAAGCAGTCTTCCAGCCTCAGTTTCTGCTCCTGGACATGTTTTGGTCAACACTCATGGATGGTAAACCTTAAAAACGGTGAATTTGGGCGTGGGCCCCATATACTGAGGATGGTTGGTTCAAACCCAGTCCTGGCCAAATTGCAACAAAAAAAATAGCCAGGTGTTGTGGCGCGCACCTGTAGTCCCCGCTACTTGGGAGGCTGAGGCGGGAGAATCACCTAAACCCAGGAGTTGGAGGTTGCTATGAGCTGTGACTTCACAGCACTCTACCCAGGATTAATAAGTGAAACTGTCTAAAAAAAAAAAAAAAAAAAAGTGAATTTTCAGGTGGCTAGACTTGTGTGATCTGCCCTTTCATGAATAAAACTCGTTATGTAATACCTCAATAAATGTGAATGTATTTTTAAAAAGAGGGAGAGACAACAAAGTTTGCTAGGATAGGGAAGACAGGAGTCAAGAGCAAGTTTTGACAAGAAGATGAGTTTTGACCTAGAGGCCTAATTTCAGGGTGTCTTCAAGATATCCAGGCGAACTTTGAAAGAGAGCAGTGAAGGCAGTCTGAGGGGTCACCAGAAAGCACAAGGTCATCAAACCGTGGAGATGAGAAAGGTATGACCAGCGACAGTGAAAAGAAGTGAGATGGTAAACCAAAGTCACAACTCCCAGGAATGCCCACATATTCAGAAAAAAAAAGAATTTCCAGAAAGAGAGGCATCAGCATATCAGAGATTACACATGCAGCAAAGCAGACAGTTTAATTCTAACCAGGAAAGGGCCTGAGTGGAGGCCACACAGGGATCCTTCAGTGGGGTAAAAGCAAGGATAGAGAAGAGTGGGGATAAGGAAGTGTGGACGCCCAGCCTGGAAAACTATGCGGTCCAAAAGGCCACCCAAAGCTCTGCTCTGGGTGGGGGGCAGCCCTCCTGCCTGACTCCGCAGCCCGACGCCCGGCTATAAGGCCTACTACCTGCCTTCAAAGCGCCCCAAGCATCCCTCTGGGACCCCACAGCCGGCCCCCTCCCTGCTTCAGGAATATTCCCTATCCGCCTCAGGAACCCGACTACGAAGTCGCTGTAAGGCCTGCTTCTTACTAGCGACCCCCCAGCTCGCCCCTTCCTCACTTCGGGCCCCCGCCCCGTCCTCTTTCTCCCACCCTCCTCGTGCTCCGGCCCCCAGCCCGCATTCCCCTGCTCCAGGCCTCTGCTGCAAAGCCGCATCTCGCTCCCGACCCTCAGCCTAAACACACAACAGTGGGGGGACCCGGCCGGGGCTCCGGTCTCTCACCATCGCGGGCGCTGGCTGGGCCGGAAAGCGGAAGGGCGGAAGTGGCCAGCTCCGCGACAGCGGCCCTTTCCCGAGCAGCGCAGCCGCAGTCTGCGCCCGGACTTCCGGGCAGTACCATCTTTACCTTGAGTGGGGGAGGCAGACTCTGGGAACACGTGGAACCTTAGGAAATTTGCTTCCAAGAATTGATTTGGTACTTTAAACTCTTTAAATAGAAGTATTACTTAAGCTTCTTCAGGTTTCCATGAAGCTCTCGTTTGTGCCTTCGGCTTGCTTGTCGCCTGTTCTCACAACCTGGTCTTTCCAGTCATGCCATGGTACAGCCCGACCTCTGGTGGGCACCAAATTAGGACAAGCCAAGGAGGAGGAGGGGCCCTTCGTTTCTTCCGGTTTGCTCCCCAATCCTTTCTCCGGCCCCGCCTACCCGCTGCCCTAGGGGCTCGGCTGGGCTACCCGCCGCGCCGAGGTCTGGGCTGCTGAGTCCCGCCCCCCTGGTCCCCGGGTGTTCTCTAGTGTCCGCCGAGGCGCACCCTCCTACCCCACCTCTCCAGTGGGCTCGCTTGAACCCTCCTCCCACCTCAGTGGGCTCGTCCCCGCCGCCTCCCCACCCCCGCGTCAACCGAAGGAGGCTCGACCATAGCCAGTTCCTGGGCGGTTGCTCCGACCGACCGGAACTCCCCGCCCCTCCCGCGGCCCCGGGGCCGTAGGAGGCTGCAGTCAGGAGGTAGAGGGGGCGGGAGCGGCGTTAGTGTGTTCCCTAGAGGACTGGGACGCTGAAGGCGGGACATTGGGATGACCCTCGGGTGGGGCCAGCCATTAAGCAGTCCCCCTTCTTCTGTGCCAGGCACTGAATTGGGCTCTTGACGGGCATCATCTCTTAATCCTCAGACCATCCCAGGGAGGTAGGTACTGTTGTAATCCACATTTTAGAGAGTCAGACTTTTTGTGTGGAAACACACTGAGACTTCTTTTGTTCCCATTTTACAGATGGAGAAAACAAGACTCCGAAAGGTTAAATAACATGTTCAGGGGCACATAAATGGAGAATAGTAAAAGCTTGGGCTTAAACTCAGGTCTGTCAGGCTTACCAGCCAACGTTCTAAACCATTGTTAGGGACATAAAAAGGGGGGAAAGGTTAAGTGGGGTAAGACAAGGTGAGGCTGGGAGGCACGGAGAACGTTGTAAGAATGAGGTATTTGGAACTCAAAGGTTTTGCAGGACCTAGGAGGAGTGGAACAGAAGGGAAGAGCATCAAAAGACAACATCATGGTATATCATGGTGATTGGGGGTTTGGATTCAGGACTACTAGGGTTCAAATTGCATCTCAGAAGCTTAGGCATGTACCCACCCTTACAGAGTTTCAGTTTCTTTCTCTGTAAAAAGGGGATCACAGAGGTCCCTGCTCGTGAAGTTGGTTGAGGAATTCAATAAGAAGCTGGTAAAATGCTGTGCCTACGTTGACAGACAGCAGGTGCCCTGTGCATGGGAACTGTGCTGTCAGCTTGGTCAGTAAGGGTACTGATTCTTGGCTTCCTTGTTGAGGCTGTCCCTGGAGAGAAGAGACCCTTGGGATTTTCTCATGCCACTTTGTCTCCCACCAACCGGCCTCTCCTCTTCAGCTCCACAGCGTCCCATATCCTGGGCCATGAGTGAGTTGAAGGACTGCCCGTTGCAGTTCCATGACTTCAAGTCTGTGGACCACCTGAAGGTCTGTCCCCGCTACACAGCAGTGCTGGCCCGCTCCGAGGATGATGGCATTGGCATCGAGGAGCTGGACACCCTGCAGCTGGAACTTGAGACCCTGCTCTCTTCTGCCAGCCGGCGCCTGCGTGTGCTTGAGGCTGAAACCCAGGTGATACCCCAAAGAGGGGATGTCACCAAGGATGGGCTGTGATGAGTTGTGGGTTGGGTCATTGAGTTAGCCCTGTCTGCTGAGAACTGTGGAACAGGGGCTTGTGGAGAGAGAGAGATCCAAACTTCCAAACTGGCATGTGTAACACATGAAATACACAAGAATATGCATGATTCTCATAAATTGCAAAATTTACAATTCACTTAGCTTATATTGGCTCCTCCATCCTCCATTGTATTCTGGGTACTGGTCATTAGAGAGAGGTACCTAGGACAGTTTTGGCCATCAAGGAGCTTGCCAACTAAAGGGAGAGGGTGGTCAGACAAATGCCAAGTGATAGGGTTAGAAGTACTGGAGAACTGGAATGGGGAGGCCTGAATTTGAATCCTGGCCTAAGCATTTGCTAGTATTGCTGTTTGCTAGCTATGTGACTTTAAGAAAGTTACTTCATATCTCTAAGTATCTGCAAAGTGGACTGAATAATAGGACCTACTTTCGAGCTTTTGTGAAGATTAAAAGAATTTTTGCAAAGGCTCAGACCAATGACACTAAGTAAGCATTTCTAGTGTTATTAATTATTACTACCCTATTTATATTCACTGCATAAACTTCCCTGAGCCCTGTGTGCCAGGTGCTATGCTAGATTCTGTGTAACAGGGATGGTTAAGATAAGCTTCTTGGTCTTTGGGTACCTTACAGTCTAGTTGAAGAGACAAGGTGTGCTGCTCGTTCCACTGTAGCCAAATAACACTGTTGGGCCTACAATGG
Organism: Otolemur garnettii; assembly: GCF_000181295.1. Lineage (NCBI taxonomy): Eukaryota > Metazoa > Chordata > Mammalia > Primates > Galagidae > Otolemur > Otolemur garnettii. Next base: position 1,329,221 of record NW_003852410.1, read on the forward strand.
CAGCAAGAAATGCTAAAGGCTTGTAGAAGGAGGAGATGCCATTTCAGCTGGATCTAAAAAGATAAATAGAATTAACTTATGGTCTCTGGGAATCCATGGAAGCTTTTTGAGGAGAGCTACAGGACAATAAGTTGCATTTTAGCATCTGAGACTAAGGGTAACTGATACAGAGAAAGCTTCCCAGTTGTGGTGACTTTTGAAATGAAGGTTTGCTGAAAGGCTGCTTGCCTTTGCCAAAAAGTCACTACCAGCCTCTTTTCCCAGGGCCAACACACACTGGGGTGTGGTCATTTGATTCTCTACTAAACAGCATGTGACTGACTTCAGTATACAAAAGTGAAACAGAGTACAAACAAATGAATGGGATGATAAGTATATGAATAAGATCCTAAGAGATCAGCAGAAAAGGAACTGAGTTTTGAAGGATCAATAGGAGTTTGCTAAGTAAAAAGGAGATGGGGAAAGAAAGACCTTGGAGCCTCCTTGGATTTTAGATCTTAATTTTTTCACTGAAGGAAAGAGTCATCCCTTGTCTTACCTTCTCCTCCTCAGCCATAGTCTCTGTAAATTTCAGATCCTCACTGACTGGCAAGATAAAAAGGGTGACCGAAGATTCCTGAAGCTGGGTCGAGACCATGAACTTGGAGCTCCCCCCAAACATGGGAAGCCCAAGAAGCCAAAGCTGGAAGGGAAGGCGGGACATGGACCAGGCCCTGGCCCTGGGCGGCCCAAATCCAAAAACCTTCAGCCCAAGATCCAGGAATATGAATTCACTGATGACCCCATTGATGTGCCACGGATCCCCAAGAATGATGCTCCCAACAGGTTCTGGGCCAGAGAACATGGAGGGGAACATTGGGATTCGGGTGGTGGAGGCTCAGGGCCCCAGGGCTGAGGCTGGTAGGGTAGAAGGGTACCCAATCAGGATCTGTTGCTTCTTGCAGGTTCTGGGCTTCGGTGGAGCCCTACTGTGCTGACATCACCAGTGAGGAGGTGCGCACACTAGAGGAGCTGCTGAAACCCCCAGAAGATGAGGCTGAACATTATAAGGTAGCAACTCTGGGCCTTGCTAGACATGGTGGAGAACAAGAGGGCTCAGAGGTGCCTCAGAATTAAAGATACCAAAACACATATCATCTTCCTTCCTCCACCCCACCCAGTTTCCCATCTGTTCCATCAACCCATCTAGGCTCAAACTCTTTTTTTTTTTTTTTGAGACGGAGCCTCAAGCTATCCCCCTGGGTAGAGTGCCATGGCATCACGCTCACAGCAACCTCCAACTCCTGGGCTCAAGCGGTCTCCTGCCTCAGCCTCCCAAGTAGCTGGGACCACAGGCGCCCGCCACAACGCCCGGCCGTTTTTTGGTTGCAGCCATCATTGTTGTTTGGCGGGCCCGGGCTGGGGATTTGAACCCGCCACCTTAGGTGTATGTGGCTGGCGCCTTAGCCGCTTGAGCCACAGGCGCCGAGCCTAGGCTCAAACTCTTAACTTTCTCATTGTACTGACTCTCCTCTACCATAGCCAAATCGTCAGCACATCCCCAAGGAAGTCTGCTCTTTTCCCCTCATCGCCATCCACTCTTCTTTAGTTCAAGCTTTCATCAGCTTTTATCCAAACACCCTCTTTATTCTCTCCTTGCTCTTAGGCTTCTAGAGGTCTCTGGCTTCTCTTACCCACAGGATCAAGTTCAAGTGACCTTGGTGGCACACCCCTAACACCTCTCTAGTTCCCTTGGCCACACCTGCCCTCACTGCTGCATTTACCAATCCCACCAAATACCTTGCCCTTCCTTCAGGCTCACACAGGGTTCTTGCTAGTCTCTGGGCCTCAATGCAAGCTCTTCTCCACTTGACAGACTTAACTCACCCTTTAAACCCCGATCTCATGTAACTTTCACCAAAACACCTTTTCTGATTGTTTACCAGAAAGTTGATCTCTCCTTTGTGATGCCATAACACTTTGATCTACCTCTTTCACTTCAGTTATCTAAATTTTTTAAAAATTTATTTGGAAAAATAGGCTGGGCATGGTGGCTCACACTTGTAGCCCCCTGGAGTCAGGTGGATCACTTGAAGGTAGGAGTGAACTATGAATTAAACACTGTGCAATCTGTGACAGAGTGAGACCTTGTCTCAAAAAGAAAGAAAGGGGGAAAAAAAGTAATTGTAATTTGTACATGCAGTAGTAAATTCTAAGCAATACAAAGGATAATTCTGGCAGGACGTGGTGGCTCATGCCTATAAATCCTGGCACTCTGGGATGCTGAGGCAGGTGGATTGCCTGAGCTCAGGAGTTTGAGACCAGCCTGAGCTACAGCGAGACCCCTGTCTCTAAAACAAATAGCTGGGCATTGTCATAGGTGCCTCTAGTCCCATCTGTTTTGGAGGCTGAGGCAAGATGATCAATTGAGCTGAACAGTTTGAGGTTTCTGTGAGCTGTGATACCACCACACTCTACCAAGGGTGACAAAGTAAGACTCT
>NW_003852410.1:1332167-1338683 GCF_000181295.1 Otolemur garnettii
GTGGCATCACAACTCACAGCAACCTCCAGCTCTTGGGCTTAGGCGATTCTCTTGCCTCAGCCTCCCAAGTACCTGGGACTACAGGCACCCGCCATAACACCTAGCTATTTTTTTGTTGCAATTTGGCTGGGGCCAGATTTGAACCTGCCACCCTTGGTATATGGGACTGGTGCCCAACTCACTGAGCCACAGGCACCACCCAATTTTTTTTTCTTGATACAGAGTCTCACTTTGTCCCCAGGCTATAGTGCTGTGGTGTCAGCCTAGCTCACAGCAACCTCAAACTCCTGGACTCAAGCAATTCTCCTGCCTTAGCCTCCCAAGTAGTTGGGACTACAGGTGCCTGCTGCAATGCCCGGTTAATTTTTTCTTTTTTTAGTAGAGATGTAGTCTCACTCTTGCCCAAGCTGACCTCAAACTTATGAGTTCAAGGGATCCTCCTGCCTCAGACTCCCAGAGTGCTAAGATTACAGGAATGAGCCACTTCACCCAGTCTGCCTGTAGAGAATTTATCTCCTTTATCCCTTTTAACATGTACCTGGCATCATCTTTGACCTTGGACTAGCGACTGGGGAGACAGATTAATGAATGAATGAGGGAATGAATGAAAAGCTTATTGGCAATGCCCAGGTACACAGGAGCGTCCCCCTGCACTCCAGGCATGGCTAGCCATTGTTTACCCCCTGGGAGCCGGGTGCCATCTCTTCCACAGATCCCACCTCTGGGGAAGCACTACTCCCAGCGCTGGGCCCAGGAGGATCTGCTGGAGGAGCAGAAGGATGGGGCCCGGGCAGCGGCTGTGGCTGACAAGAAGAAAGGCCTCATGGGGCCACTGACTGAACTAGACACTAAAGGTAGGGGCCTCACCTCCCTGCCTACCCCAGGCCAGTCTTTAAATTCTCAAAACTTCTGCCCACCTGTTATTCTCTTCTCTGCCTGCTGTAGATGTGGATGCCCTGCTGAAGAAGTCTGAGGCCCAGCATGAGCAGCCAGAAGATGGTTGCCCCTTTGGTGCTCTGACACAGCGCCTCCTGCAGGCCCTTGTGGAGGTGAGTCCCCCAACCCAAAACAGGAATCACATTTACTTTGTGTTTTAATGTTTTATGTTTATTTTTTATCTAAATATATCATACATTTAGAAAAGTATACAGATCATAAATATACAACTTGATAACTTTTCACAAGTGAGCTTGTATTACTAGCCAGGAGATGACAAAGTGAAAGATGACCGCATTCTAGAAGCCACCCTCATGCCCTTCCCAGGCTTTAACTTCCCCAAAGTTAGCCACTACTTGGGTTATTGTTGCTGAGCATTGGCTCAGAGCTGAGCCCTATGTGGGGGCTTTGCACACACCCTGTCATTGGAGGGTGGGACACTGGTTTGCCCTGTGCTACAGATGAGAATGTTGAAGCTCAGAAAAGGGAGGTCTTTGCTTGAGGTCACACAGTGAATAAATAGAGGCAGGATTCAAACCCCTGCTTCAGGACCCCTGTCTTTGTACCTACTGGCTGACCATAGATCTCAGTTTTCTTGTCTGGCTCAGACATAATAATTTATTTCTCTTTTCATATATGTGTTCCAGGTTGACTAAAGTAGGGGTAAGGTAAGGTTTCTGCCTCATAAGACAGGGGCCTTAGCCAATGGTGGCTTTACACTCTGCACAAAATCATTCTGGGCATTGCTACTCTAATTCCACAGAATAAGAGCAAGGAGTGTGTGAAGGAAGCTTTTTGGGCTATGACTACCTATGGCTCTTAGCCTTCTGATCACCTTCCTTTAGAGAGAATTTGTCCATACTGACTGTAAGAGAGCCTGGTAAATAGAGTATAGCTGGGTAGACACAACCTAGCTACTGTGGAAGAAAGGAGAGCGTGGTGTTTGGACGGGTGGCGGCCTCTGCCACAGCATGTTGCTTAGCACAGTGCCTGGTGCATTGCAGATGCTTCACAAACCTCAGCTGTTCTCATCACCATTGTTGAGGGTGATTGTTATTCTGTTGTGTTCCTTTCTTTTGATATCAGTACAAAAAGAAAAGATATTTCTAGAATGATCAAAGTTATTTGGTTTAGTTTGGGAAGGCTTCCCAGAGGGGCTAGAGTAGTAAAGACAAAAGGATATTTCTGGTCTGTTAAGACTGTACAGGTTGGACATGGTGCTTCACGCCTGTAATCCTAACACTCTCGGAGGCTGAGGCCAACAGATCGCTTGAGCCTAGAAGTTTGAGACCAGCCTGAGCAAGGACAAGACCCCGTCTCTACTGAAAACAGAAAACTAGCCAGGCAGCAAGGCACAGTGGCTTATACCTATAATCCTAGCACTTAGGAGGCCAAGGCAGGTGGATTGCCTGAGCTCAAGGGTTTGAGACCAGCCTGAGCCAGAACGAGACCTCGTCTCGAAAAGATGTCAGGTGTTGTGGCGGGCATCTGTAGACCCAGCTATTGGGAGGCTGAGTCAAGAGACACATGAGCCCAAGAGTTTGAGGTTGCTCTGAGCTATGATGTCATGGTGCTCTACCCAGGATGACAAAATGAGACTGTCTGGGGTAAAAAAAAGACTGTCATGCTGGTAAAGGAGGAGCAGGAAAATGGGAATATTGCAACAACTGTAGTTGTTTGACCTTCTAGGAAAATATTATTTCCCCCATGGAAGACTCTCCCATTCCTGACATGTCTGGGAAGGAATCAGGGGCTGATGGGGCGAGCACCTCTCCCCGCAATCAGAACAAGCCCTTCAGGTAAGTGGTGTCCTAGGCACACAATTGTCTGGCCCCCAGCTTCTGTCAGTTTCAGTCCATCCTGAAATGGGAAGGTCTGCAGTAATAGAGAGGCTGAGGGCAGCTTGTTAAAGCACAGTTGAAGTCTCAAGTGTGCTGTTTGCCCAGCATTTCTGCATACACAGACTCAGTACAGGGGTGTTGTCACAGTACTGTTCTTACTGTAAATAACCTAAATGTCAAACTGAAGGAAACTGGTTGGCAAAATTGGGGTAACTCCATGTAATGAAATAACTTGGGCGGATTGGTGCCAGTGGCTCAAGTGGTTAAGGCGCCAGCCACATACACCTAAGGTGGCGGGTTCGCATCCAGCTTGGGCCTGCCAAATAACAATGACGGCTGCAACCAAAAAATAGCTGGACATTGTGGCAGGCGCCTGTGGTCCCAGCTACTTGGGAGGCAGAGGCAAGAGACTCACTTGAGCCCAGGAGTTGGCGGTTGCTGTGAGCTATGATGCCATGACACTCTACCCAGGGGGACAGCTTGAGGCTCTGTCTCAAAAAAAGAAAAAAAAAAGAAATAACTTGGGCCATTATTAATCATTTTACAAGAAATAGGATTGACATGAAAAGTTGTAAATAACAGGATGCCAGATGTTGTAGCACAGTATAGACATTATGGTCTTACTTTCACTTAAAATGTATTTAAATTTGTACACATAGGAGAGAAAACCTGGAACAAAATTTGGAAAATATATATAATATACTACAAAATTATAGTAGCATCTCACAAAATGATAGTGATTCTCTCTGAGTTGTTAGCATTGTGGGTTTTTCTGTATTTTTTGGACAACAGACAATTGGTTGTTTTTACAAAACAAAGCATGGGGTGGTGCCTGTGGCTCAGTGGGTAGAGCACCAGCTCCATATACCTCGGGCAGTGGGTTCAGGCCCAGCCCTGGCCAAACTGCAACAAAAAAAATAGCCGGGCATTGTGGTGGGTGCCTGTAGTCCCAGCTACTTGTGAAGACAAGACAAGAGCATCGCCTAAGCCCAGGAGTTGGAGGTTGCTGTGCACTGTGTGACGCCACAGCACTCTACCAAGGGTGATAAAGTGAGACTGTCTCTACAAAAAAAAAACCCAGAGCATATATGTCTGTCTGTCGTTACTTTTTTGTCTGGATAGATGGGGTCGGGTGCCCAAAGGGAAAGATTAGTGTTCACTAACCTTGGGAAACCTGGGAAGGTCTGAGGTGGCCCCCCCAAAGCTGGCCTGCCTGCCTGAGAGGGCTGCCTTTCCTGCAGTGTGCCACATACTAAGTCTCTGGAGAGCCGCATCAAGGAGGAGCTGATTGCCCAGGGCCTTTTGGAGTCTGAGGATCGCCCTGCAGAGGATTCAGAGGATGAGGTCCTTGCTGAGCTGCGTAAACGGCAGGCCGAGCTAAAGGCCCTGAGTGCCCACAACCGCACCAAGAAACATGATCTCCTGAGGTCAGTGTGAGCAGGATGCATTGTGCAGGGGCTGGTCAAGGAGGCCTTGTCACAGCTGGTCACCTTCCAGATGCTTTATAACAGGCTTCCAAACCTAGGTGGGCCTCTTAAATCACCTGAAGAGTCTTGAAAAAAATATCAGTCCCAAACCACTTGGTTATGTCTCAGACAGATTTTTATTTTTTTATTTTTTAGAGACAGAGTTTAACTTTGTCACCCTCGGTAGAGTGCTGTAGCGTCAACAGCTCACAGCAACCTCTAGCTCTTGGGCTTAGGTGATTCTCTTGCCTCAGCCTCCTGTGTAGCTGGGACTACAGGCGCCCACCACAACTCCCGACTATTTTTTGGTTGCAGTTTGGCCAGGGTCAGGTTTGAACCCACCACCCTCAGTATATGGGGCCGGTGCCCTACTCACTGAGCCACAGGCACTGCCCATGAATTATTTATTTTTTTTCTTTTTTAGAGATAGAGTCTCACTTTATCACCCAGTAGAGTGCCATGGTGTCACGGTTCACAGCAACCTCCAGGTCTTGGGCTTAGGGGATTCTCTTGCCTCAACCTCCCGAGTAGCTGGGACTTTAGGCACCTGCTACAATGCCAGGCTATTTTTTTGTTGCAGTTTGGCCGGGGGCCGGATTTGAACCTGCCACCCTCGGTACATGGGGCCGGCGCCCTACTCACTGAGCCACAGGCGCCACCCATGATTTATTATTTTTAAAGAACTTAAAGGCTGGTCCAAAGGTAGTGAGTTATCTCACTTGATTGTTCACAGTCAGTTACAGATTGAACTGTTCTACTCTTTCCCCCTTTCCCACTACTGTACTTGACTAGTCTTAAAAAAACAAACAATGAACTTAAAATAGTGCCATATAAATGTAACTGCTTTTTGGTCATGATCATATGAAACAGTCCACAAGAGTGCCAGCCTGGGTGGGTGGGGTCAGTCTGGAAAAAGAGGGATCACACTGTGGAGGTGGGCTGACTATAGCCCTTGTACCCACAGGCTGGCAAAGGAGGAGGTAAGCCGACAGGAGCTGAGGCAGCGCGTCCGCATGGCAGACAATGAGGTCATGGATGCCTTTCGCAAGATCATGGCTGCCCGGCAGAAGAAGCGTACTCCCACCAAGAAGGAAAAGGACCAGGCCTGGAAGACTCTGAAGGAGCGTGAGAGCATCCTGAAGCTGCTGGATGGATAGCCCTCACCCTGTCTTCTCTGGCCTGGGAGAGTGGAGGGGGAGGCTCGCTTCCTTCTTTGGGCACCGGAAGCTTTGGCCTGTGGCAGCCCATCAAATAGTGACAGTCTCTAGAGGACTGTGGCCCTCCCCTGAGGTCTTTTGGCCCAGCTCTGTATAGCCAGGACACAGGAAGCCCTGCTGAGCTGGCCTGGGGCCCAATCTATGCTTGGTTCCCCATTTGAGGGGGGCTTCATTTCTGGGTCTTCTTCCCCTCTTCACCATCCCCCAATCCCTCAAACTCCCCTCCCTGTATACCTCTCTCCCCTTCAGTGACTTCTCCCTTGTGGTTTTGTAAAGTGCAAACTTAAGAATAAAGTGATAGTTGTGGTTTTTTCAAAAAAAAGCATCCAGTCTTTGAATGTCTGTTGTGGGGTAGTAAGGAACTGGTGTGGGTGACAGATGTTCAGGAGGGCACACTTGAGGGCTCTAAGCTTGTGGCCACTGACCCATGGCATTCATTTAGGTAGAACCTTCTGAGCACCTCTTTTTAAGGGTATTTATGGCCACAGGCAACAGAATACCCCAGCCCAATATGGGTTACCAATAAGACGTGGGCTGGGGCTTGGTGGTACTGGGGTAGGGTGGCTTTCAGAGTTGGCCAATCTAACAACTCAACAAGGTCATCAAGAATCTAGATTCAGGGCCAGGCGCAGTGGCTCATACCTGTAATCCTATAGCACTCTGGGAGGCTAAGGCAGGTGGATTGTGTGAGTTCAGAAGTTCTAGACTAGCCTGAGCTACAGGGAGACCCCATCTCTCTACTAAAAAAATCTAGGCTCGGCGCCCATAGCACAGTGGATACAGCTCCAGCCGCATACATTGAGGCTGGCAGGTTCAAACCCAGCCCCGGCCCGCTAAACAATGACAACTGCAACAAAAAAATAGCTGGGCATTGTGGCCAGCACCTATAGTCTCAGCTACTTGGGAAGCTGAGACTAGAATTGCTTAAGCCTAAGAGTTTTTTTGTTTGTTTGTTTGTTTTGAGAGAGCCTCAAGCTGTCCCCCTGGGTAGAGTGCCATGGCATCACAGCTCATAGCAACCTCCAACTCCTGGGCTCAAGTGAGTCTCCTGCCTCA
>NW_003852410.1:1339190-1346892 GCF_000181295.1 Otolemur garnettii
TTAGCTGGTTGAGCTATAGGCGCCGAGCCAAATACATAATTTTTAAAAATCTAGCTGGGTGCTGTGGCAGGCACCTATAGTCTCAGCTACTTGGGAGGCTGAACCAGGAGGATCATCACTTAAGCCCAAGAATTTGAGGTTGCTGTGAGCTAGGATGTCTCAGTGCTCTACCAAGAGTGAATAATACTCTACCTCAAAAAAACCTAGATTCTTCAAGTGTCTCCACAGCGTCAGCTTCTGCCTAAGGGAGGCCCCCCTCTGGCTGTGAGGTGGTGAGCAGTAGCAGTTGAGGCAAAGTGCTTCCTTGTTGAGGTCCAGCAAGGAAAGAGCAGAAGCCACCTGGCTTCCATGACCCACCCACAAGAGCAAAAAAATCCTTTCGCAGATACCCTTAACGCTTCAGTGGCTCAGATTCAATCTCACATGCCTGTTCCTGCAACAGTCACTGAGGCAAAGGATGACTACCCTACAAAGCCTGAGGCAGTGGGGAGAGGGTATAGAGCCCAACAAGATCTGAGTAGGAAGGGGGAGGGAATGCTGGATAGGTCACCAATAGCGTCCCTTCCACAATCTGAGCAGGATGCTAGGCCTGAGGGAGATGGGTGAATATGCTCTCATTCCTGCCTCGAGCTGTTCCCAGACTAGTCTGAAAGAGTCAGGGAATAACTTGTAATTTACTGTGGGAAGGTTGAGGTCCACACAGCAAAGAAGGGAGGGGGGAGGTTCCCTGAGGAAATAACCTATGAACTGTTCCATGAAGAAGGTTGACAACGACTCCTGGATGGTTTAGCAGGAAAAAAAAAGGCAAAGATAACCAACTTTCTAGTATTCCCAGCGCCCCTCTTTCTGTTGAAGAAATGTTCCTTCCACATCACATGTGGCTCTTGTGGGTCTGTCAAACTAGGGTGGACACCAGGGGTTATGCCAGTCAAGTGCCCCATCCCTCAAGCTACAATGACTGTTCCAAGAAGTAGGCATGTGAACCAATCTCAGCTACTCAGAGGCCTTCCAGAAGACTGTTCTCTGGATACTGAGAAGAGAGTTTCAGTTCCTTTTGGATCATAAGCCATGGACTGTAACCTCGGACTCCTCAGCGACCTGTTTTCATGACGTGGAAGCCCCTGCCTAAGAATAAAGCCACCTCAGAGAAGCAGAGCCAGGAGATAGAGGAGCCCTGGGTCCAGCTATGCTTGAAGCCACTGGGTCTTCCCTTGGACTTCTTTCTCAGTTACATCAGCCCACAAATGCTTCTTTTGGCTCAGTTTGCTTTGTCATTTGTAACTAAAAAAGGCCTAACGGAGGCTGAAGCAGGTGGAGTGCCTGAGCTCAGGAGTTTGAGATCAGCCTGAGCAAGAGCAAGACCCCCATTTTCAACTAAAAGTAGAAAAACTAGCTGGGTGTGCTGGCAGGTATCTATAATCCCAGCTACTAGGGAGGCTGAGGGAGGAAGATTGCTTGAACCTAGGAGCATGAGGTTGCTGACATTGCTGAGATGCCACAACACTCTAGCCTGGGGCAACAAAGTGAGACTGTTTCAAAATAAATTATCAGCTCAGTGCCCGTAGCACAGTGGTTATGGCACCGACCACATACAGTGAAGCTGGCAGGTTTGAACCCTGCTTGGGTCAGCTAAACAATAATGACAACTGTAACAAAAAAATAGCGGAGTATTGTGGTGGGTGCCTGTAATCCCAGCTACTTGGGAGGCTGAGGCAAGAGAATTGCTTAAGCCCAAGAGTTCGAGGTTGCTGTGAGCTGTGATGCCACAGCACTCTACCAACAGTGACATAGTGGAGCTTGGTCTCTAAATAAATAAATAAATAAATACTAGCTGATGAAATTGAATTTGGGGGAAAAAAAAAACAAGAGTAGGATCCTGAGCCAGAGGACAGCATGACGCCCTGCATCCCACTAGGTGCTGGACCAAGCTGCTGCAAACTATTTCAGTGACTCATTGTCCCCATGTAGCCTTCTCACAGAGAAAAGACACCCACACATGAAATGATTAAAAACCAACTCTAGTAATAATGATAATGAAATTAAATTCTCAGTAAATGTGAACTATGTATCAGGCACTGTTCTAAATAACTACCTAATAATTCAACTACCTAATATTCTCGACTAGTCCATTTGGTGGATACTATTAACATTCCATTCACAGATGAGGATACTGAGGCTTGGAAGTTACATACCTTGCTTGGTCAAATAATTCAGTGGTTGAGTCTGGATTCAAAATCAGGCCACTTAACTCACAGACAGAGCCTCTTCATTACACAATTTATTGGGGTCCCAACCCATTACAATCTATGTGAATGGTGCTCTCTACAATTGAGCAGTGCCTAACCTGTCCAGCCACACATGGCAGCCCTGGTGAAAAGCCGCTGCTCTTAATCACTCACTTCCATGTTCATCGGGCCAGACCATAAGTATGGTAGGTGTCATTGGTAGAGAGTTCCAGGAACTGAGACAGCTTTGCGGAGGAGGTGGGATGGGAGCTGAGGCCTCAAGACTGGGTAGAATTGTGAGAGGAAGAAGGTAGATATTACAAACAGCTGGGCAAAACCTAGAAGACTGACTGGGCCTGGTTCATTAGGGAAGATACTTAACTTTCAAGGATTCGTCATGAGAGCTCTATTTCTTCCCCACTGCATACCTACCATCTGCCTGGTATTCTGCTGGGCTCTCTCCCTTCACCTGTTATCTGATGTTCACTACACACTTACAAGAGGGGTATAATACTCATGGCCTGCAGAAAACACAGGCTCAAAGAGAGACGGTACCTTGCTGAGGGTACACAGCCCTGGTGCAGGAGCAGCTACTGTTCCCCAGGTGAAGCACTGTCCCTGACAGAGTTCTTACCTATAACTAAAGCAGGCTTCCTTTATGGGGTTTGGAGGAAGCTGGGTTATCCTGAGGAGTGGGAGATTAGATCCAGCACCTCAAGTCTACAATTTTTTTTTTTTTTTTTTGGAGACAGTGTCTTGCTGTCACCCAGGTTAGAATGCCGTGGCCTCAGCCTAGCTCACAGCAACCTCAAATTCCTGGGCTCAAGCAATCTTCTTGCCTCAACCTCCTGAGTAGCTGGGACTATATGAACCCACCACTATGCTTGGCCTCACATCTCCAATTTTAATTTTTTTTTTTTGAGACAGAGCCTCAAGCTATCCCCCTGGGTAGAGTGCCATGGCATCACAGCTCAGAGAAACCTTTAACTTTTGGGCTCAAGCGAGTCTCCTGCCTCAGCCTCCCAAGTAGCTGGGACCACAGGCACCCAACACAGTGCCCAGCTATTTTTTTTTTTGGTTGCAGCTATCATTGTTGTTTTGGCCGCCGGGGCTGGATTCAAACCCGCCACCTTAGGTGTATGTGGCTGGCGCCTTAGCCACTTGAGCCACAGGTGCCAAGCCTCCAATTTTAATTTGAAACAATCCAAACACTCTATTACTCAGGTGTATGTGGCTGGTGCCTTAGCTGTTTGGGGGAAAAGCCTTTGGGTCTTGGTCCTAGATGGTATCCACCATGCATAACATTGTCTCTCCAAGGTCCTAAATACCTTACAATTGATTTACCAAAACACCAGAGGGAGTGAGAACAGGCAGGTCAAGCTGTGACCCACCGTGGATTCCTAGCCCCTGTCAGCTCCTGAGCACTCTGGAGAACGGAGCACACTAGGTCTCAGATGACTCCTATTGAAAAAGAAGCAATGAGTAGCAATTCACTCCATTTACTCACCTCCTCATTCATTTTTGCTCCCTCATTCAGTGACCCTGTTGCCATGGCTGAGAGATACGGGGGTGACTAAGTCTCCAGAAATAAGGACATAGCTGGACAGACAATCAAAACACAAGGCAGGCCAAGTCCAGTGGCTCATGCCTGTAATCTTAGCACTTTGGGAGGCTGAGACAGAATGATTGCTTGAGGCCAGGAGTTCAAGACCAGCCCGAGCAAGGGTCAGACCCCATCTCTACTAAAAACAGAAAAATTAGCCAAGTATGTTGGCAGGCACCTGTAGTCCCAGCTATTTGGGAAGCTGAGGCAGGAGGATCACTTCAGCCCAGGAGTCTGAGGCTGAAGTAAGCTAAGATGATGCCACTGCACTTCAGCCTGGGAGACAAGGACCATGTCTCCAAAAAACCCCAAAGCAAAACAAAAAAACACAAGGAGAGAAGAGCAATAATAGAAGAATGTACAAAGTCTGCAGGAACCTGCGGCAAAGGGTCACTTAACAATGGCTTAGAGCAGCGGTTCTCAACCTGCGGGCCGCGACCCCTGTGGGGGTCGAATGACCCTTTCACAGGGGTCGCCTAAGACCTTCGGAAACACATATTTCCTATGGTTTTAGGAACCGAGACTCTGAGCCGCTATCCGTCTCCAGGCGGGTCCGCCCACATGCGGATACGCCCACTTATCTGTACCCGGCGTGATGACATCATAGCGCCAACCCCATCACATACACCCCCTGCAAATATAGCAACGAAAGTAATGTTATGGTTGCGGGTCACCACAACATGAAGTACTGTATTAAAGGGTCGCAGGCATTAGGAAGGTTGAGAACCACTGGCTTAGAGGGTGGGGAAAGGCTTCAGGGAGAGCATGGAAAGGAAGTGGCTGGCAGAACGTGACATTACAGACAAAAGAAAACCAAGGCCTGCAGGTGTGAAAAGCTGACCTGCTAGGAGAGAGGTGAGAACCTCCGTGTGACTGGAGCTCTGAGTGTGTGAAGGGGGAAGGGAAAGATAAGAGATGAAGCTGGAAAGCAGGTTGAGACAGGGCTGGGCAGGGATTTGAATGGCAGGTTAGGGAGCATGTACTTTATTCTCCAGGTCAGTGGTTCTCAAATTGTGGTTCCCTGGACCAGCAGCAACAGCATGGCCTGGAAATTTAACAAAAATGCAAATTCTCAGGACTCAGTCTTACTGAATCAGAAAATCCAGGATGGGGTCAGCCATCTCTATTTTTTTTTTGAGACAGAGCCTCAAGTTGTCACCCTGGGTAGAGTGCCGTGGCATCAAAGCTCACAGCAAACTCCAACTCCTGAGCTCAAGCGATTCTCCTGCCTCCCAAGTAGCTGGGACTACAGGCCCCTGCCACAACGCCCAGCTGTTTTTTGGTTGCAGTCGTCATTGTTGTTTGGCGGGCTGGCTGGATTGGAACCCACCAACTCAGGAGTATGTGGCTGGTGCCTTAGCTGCTTGAGCCACAGGCGCAGAGCTAGCCATCTCTATTTTAACATGGCTTCCAGGTGATTCCTGATGCACAATGAAGTTTGAGAATTGGCTCAGTGTGGTGGTTCATGTCTGTGATCCTAGCACTCTTGGGAGGCTGAGGCAGGCGGATCCCTTGATAGGAGTTTGGGACCAGCCTGAGCAAGAGTGAGACCCCAACTTTCTAAAAATAGAAAAAATTAGCTAAGCATGGTGGCACATGTCTGTAGTCCCAGTTACTTGGGAGGCTGAGGCAGGAGGATCCCTTGAGCCCTAGAGTTTGAGGGTACTGTGAGCAATGATGTCACAGCACTCCCAGGGCGACAGAGTGAGACTTTGTCTTAAAATAAATAAATTAAACAAACAAACAAATAAATAATGTTCTAGAATCACTTTCTTAGGTAGTAGGGAGCCAGGCGTAGTTTGTGAGCACTTTCTAGTGAATCAGAAAGTGCTCTGACAGCTCTGATAGCAGCATGGAGGCTGGACTGATGGGAGTGAGTGAGAGGGAAGTTGGGGTAGATGGTCATACAGGCACATGCAGAGAAACACAACTGGCATGGGAGATGTGGCAGAAACTGGTTGATGGCCTCTAAAATCTGTTCTAATAATTCCTCATGTTGAAACGAGAATCATATATTAAAAACATTCTCCATAAATTTGATACCAAATGGACTTGAGTTTCTCATGGGGATTTTTTAAAATTTCTTTTTCTTTCTCCCTTTCTTCCTTTTTTTGTTTGTGAGACAAATTCTCTGTTGCCTTAGGTTGGAGTGCTGTGGTGTTATAACACTCAGCAACCTCAAATTCCTGGGCTCAAGTGATCCTCCTCCCTCAGCCTCCCCGGTAGCTGGGACCACAGACAGGTGCCCATCACAACACCTGCCTAGTTTTTCTATTTGTAGTAGTGATGGGTCTCGCTCTTGCTCAGGCTGATCTCGAACTCTCTAGCTCAAGAAATCCACCAACCTCCGTCTCCCAGAGTGCTACGGTTACAGGCATGAGCCACTGTGCCTGGCCTCCATGTGTGGATTTCTTACCACAACCTTTGATGAAAAAGCTTAGGGCAGGTTCGGCACCTGTGGCTCAAGTGGAAAGGGTGCCAGCCACATACACCTGAGCTGGCAGGTTTGAATCTAGCCCAGGCCCGCCAAACAACAATGACGGCTGCAACCAAAATATAGCTGGGCATTTTGGCAGGCGCCTGTAGTCCCAGCTACTTGGGAGGCTGAGGCAGGAGAATCGCTTGAGCCCAGGAGTTGGAGGTTGCTGTGAGCTATGATGCCACAGCACTCTACCCAGGGCGACAGCTTGAGGGTAAAAAAAAAAAAAAAAAAGCTCAGGGCATATTGTTAAAACACAGCTCTGGGGGCAGCACCTGTGGCCCAGTGAGTAGGGCACTGGCCTCATATACCGAGGTGGCGAGGGTGGTTCAAACCTGGCCCTGGCCAAATTGAACAAAAAAATAGCTGGGCATTGTAGCAGGTGCCTGTAGTCCCAGCTACTTGGGAGGCTAAGGCAAGAGAATTGCCTAAGTCCAAGAGTTGGAGGTTGCTGTGAGTTGTGATGCCATAGCACTCTACTGAGGGCGATAAAGTGAGACTCTGTTTCTTAGAAAAACACACACACACACACACAGAGCTCTGGGAGGATGATCCTGCAAGGGATCTAGCTAAGGTAGTACCAAGCACTTTATATAGTTTATCTCATTTGCTCTTTTCAACAACTCTATGTCAGAGCAGGTAACACTATTATCCTTATCTTATAAATGAGGAAACTGGGATTCAGAAAGGGGAAGGGTTAGAGTAGATAGCTGGTGCTGAGCCAGTTTTGTAAGCCAGGTCTTAGACTCTACGGCTCTGTTCTATGTGTCCCTCTCTGCACCTGCCAGCACCAATACACACGAAATTATAGGCATCATCATTGCCCTATGTGTTGGCCAAGAGAAGTCATTGAGATTTGGTAAATACTGGAGGGACCTTTGAGCCTCCTAAAATAGGCTGCTCCTGATACAATCAACAAGTAAAGGATTTCAAGAATGGACGAAAGAAATTGAATAGGCCAGCTGATGTCTATAAAAGGAGAAGAAAACTGTTCCCTTCTGTCTCATTCTTTACTGAGCATCTACTATGCACCAAGTATGTGCTGAGGACCCAAGGGGCAAAAAGGGAATTAGCCTATTGGATAAAAGAAATTTTCTTTACATTGTCTCATCCTCAAAATAACCATAAAAAGTAGGCATGATTACTGGTACTATCATGCCACATTATAGATGAGGAAACTGAGGCTCAGAACGGTGGAATGATTTAATCAGGGTCCCATGGCTGATTCTTTTTGTTTTGAGACAGAGTCCCAAGTTGTTGCCCTGGGTAGAGTACTGTGGCATCACAGCTCACAACAACCTCAAACTCTTGGTTTTAAGCAATTCTCTTGCCTCAGTCTCCCAAGTAGCTGGGTCTATGTGCCCACCACAATGCCTGGCTATTTTTTTTTTTTTT
>NW_003852410.1:1347262-1349859 GCF_000181295.1 Otolemur garnettii
CTGTGGCCTCATACCTCACAGTAACCTCAGACTCTTGGGCTCAAGTGATCCTCTTGCCTCAGCCTCCCAAGTAGCTGGGACTACAGGTGCCTGCTGCAACGCCCAGCTATTTTTAGAGATGGGGTCTTTCTCTTGCTCAGGCTGGTCTGGAACCCCTGAGCTCAAGCAATCCACCCGCCTCAGCCTCCCAGATCTTTTTTCTTTTTTTGAGAAAGTCTCACTCTGTCACCCTAGGTAGAGGGCTGTGGCATCATAGCTCACAGCAACCTCAGACTCCTGGGCTCAAGCAATTCACTTGCCTCAGCCTCCCAAGTAGCTGGGATTACAATGCCTGGCGAGTTTTTCTTTTCCATTTTTTTGACAGTCTCACTATGTCACCCTTGGTAAAGTGCAGTGGTGTTACAGCTCACAGCAACCTCAAACTCTTGGACTTAAACAATTCTCTTGCCTCAGCATCCCAAACAGCTGGGACTACAGGCACCCACCACAATGCCCGGCTATTTTTTATTGCAGTTGTCGTTGTTTAGCTGGCCTCTGTCTCAAAAAAAAACAAAAAAAAAAAACAAAAAAAACCCCACCCTCAGTGTATGTGGCTGGAGCTGTAACCACTGTGCTATGGGTGCCGAGCTGCCTGGCTAGTTTTCTATTTTTCTATTTATTTATTTATTTAGAGACAGAGTCTCAACCTGTTGCCCTGGGTAGAGTGCCGTGGCAACACGACTCACAGCAACCTCAAACTCTTGGGCTTAAGTGATACTCTTGGCTCAGCCTCCCAAGTAGCTGGGACTACAGGTGCCCACCACAACATCCAGCTATTTTGTTGTTCTTATTGTATTTGTCATTGTTGTTTAGCAGGCCCAGGCTGGGTTTGAATCTGCCAGCCCCGGAGTATATAGCCTGCACCCTAACCACTAAACTATGGGCGCTCAGCCTCAAAGTTTCTTTTAATGTGGGCAGCGCCTATGGCTTAAAGGAGTAGGGTGCTGGCCCCATATGCCGGAGGTGGTGGGTTCAAACCCAGCCGTGGCCAAAAAATGCAAAAATAAAATAAAATAAAATAAAGTTTTTTTTAATGTGCCATCACTGTTTCAATAGTTGGAGAGGAAAAAATGTGATGGATATGACATTTAAGTCCATTTTACTTCCTGCTGATTTTAGAATAAAAATTTTTTAAATTGAACATGAATGTGTACATACACACTATCTTTTGGGATAATTTATTGAAATAAAAGTGGATTTTTAGCTGGGTGTAGTGCCTTAGTATCTGTAATTCCAGCACTTTAAGAGACTGAGGAGCCCAGGAGTTTGAGACAAGCCAGAGCAAGAGTGAGAGCCCATCTCTACTAAAAATAGGAAACTTAGCTGGGCACAGTGGTAAGTGCCTGTGGTCACAGCCACTTAGGCTAAGGCGGGGGCATCTCTTGAGCCCAGGAGTTGAGATTTCAGTGAGCTATGATTGTGCCACTGCACTCTATCTCACCTGGGCAAGAGAGACTCTGTCTCAAAAACAAAACAAAAAAAGTGTACTACCATCAATTTGCAAGTTACAAAATATCATATTTGGTGTAACTTAGGGTTTTTTTTTTGTTTGTTTTTGTGGGGGGGTTGGGTTTGTTTGTTTTAGCAATGGCGCTTCCCTCTGTCACCTAGGCTGGAGTGGGATGGCACAATCATAGCTCACTGAAGCCTCAACTCCTGGGCTCAAGGGAGTCCCCCTGCCCTAGCCTCACAAATAGTTATGATTATAGACGTGAGCCACTGAGCCTGGCATACCTTATGTCTTTTAATTTTTATTCTTTTTCTTTTTCTTTTATTTTTGAGACAGAGTTTCACTCTGTTGCCCTGGCTAGAGTGCTGTAGTATCATAGCTTACAGCAACCTCAAACTCCTGGGCTCTAGCGATCCTCTTGCCTCAGCCTCCTGAGTAACTGGGACTACAGGTGCCCACCACAATGCCTGGCAGTTATTTTTTTTTAAGTGAATGGATAAGAGCTATATGGGTAAATATTTGAAACAATCTTTTTTTATTTTTATTGTTTGGGATTCATTGACAGTACAAAGAATTAGGTTATACTGATTGCTTTTGATAAAGTCCCTCTTATAATTGTGTCCTGCCGCCATGAATGTGCCATATAATATGACCCCTATCCCCCTCCCTCCTCCACCTCCCCACTTGCTCCTTCCCTTACCCACTCCTTGTATTAGCTCATCAATCTCCATCTTTTTCAGTGGCTGAAAAGTATTCCATGGTATACATATACCACAGCTTGTTAATCCATTTCTGGGTAGGTGGGCATTTAGGCTGTTTCCACATTTTGGTGATTGTAAATTGACTGTGATAAATAGTCTAGTGCAAATGTCCTTATGATAAAATATTTTTTTTTCCTTCTGGGTAGATGCCTAGTAACAGGACTGCAGGATTAAATGGGAGGTGTAATTTGAGTTCTTTGAGGATTCTCCGTACTTCCTTCCAAAAAGGCTGTATTAGTTTTGCAGTCCCACCAGCAGTAAAAATGTTCCCTTCTTTCCACATCCACACCAGCATCTGCAGCTTTGGGACTTTGTGATGTGGGCCATTCTCACAGGGGTTAGGTGAT
>NW_003852410.1:1350551-1351697 GCF_000181295.1 Otolemur garnettii
TCCGTTTTTTTTTTTTTTTTTTTTGAGACAGAGTCTGAAGTTGTCACCCTGGGTAGAAGGTCATGGTGTCATAGCTCACAGCGACCTCCAACTTGGGCTTAAGTGATCCTCTTGCCTCAGTTTTCTATTTTTTATTTATTTATTTATTTTTGAGACAGAGTCTCACTATGTCACCCTTGGTAGAGTGTGGTGGTGTCATGGCTCACAGCAACCTCTAACCCGTGGACTTAAGCGATTTCTCTCTCTTTTATTTTTGAGACAGAGCCTCAAGCTATTGCCCTGGGTAGAGTGCCATGGCATCACAGCTTGCAGCAACCTCCAACTCCTGGGCTTAAATGATTCTCTTGCCTCAGTCTCCCGAGTAGCTGGGACTACAGGTGCCCGCCACAACACCCAGCTATTTTTTGGTTGTAGTTGTCATTGTTTGGCAGGCCCAGGCCAGATTCGAACCCACCAGCTCTAGTGTATGTAGCCGGCACCTTAGTCGGTTGAGCTGTAAGTGCCACTCTTAAGCGATTCTCTTGCCTCAGCCTCCCAAGTAGCTGAGACTACAGGTACCCGCCACAATGCCCTGCTATTTTTTTTTTTGTTGTTGTTGTAATTGTTCAGCTGGTCCGGGCCAGGTTGGAACCCTCCAGGTTTGGTCATGTGGCTGGCGCTGAGCCTGTTTTTCTATTTTTAGTAGAGACGGTTCTCTTTTGCTCAGGCTGGTCTTGAACTTGTGAGCTCAGGCACTACACCTACCTCAGCCTCCCAGAGTGCTAGGATTTCAGGCATGGGCCACCATACCTGGCCCTTTTATCCATCTTGAATCAATTTTTGTAAGTGGTGAGAGGTGTGGGTCCAGTTTCAATGTTTAACATGTGATTATTGCCTGACAGCTTTTTCTTTAGAGATGAGGTCTCGCTCTTGCTCAGGCTGGTTCAAATTCCTAAGCTCAAGCAATCCATCTGGCTCGGACTACCTGTCAGTATTACAGGCATGAACCACCTCGCCCGGCCTATACCTATGTTTTTAATCATTCCCTTCTTGGTGATTTATTCCAAATTTTGCTGTCATAAAAATATCCCTCTGGGCAGTGCCTGTGGCTCAGAGGAGTAGGGTGTCAGCCCCATATGCTGGAGGTGGCGGGTTCAAACCCAGCCC
>NW_003852410.1:1354123-1366521 GCF_000181295.1 Otolemur garnettii
AAAAAAAAAAAAAAAAGAAGGAGAGAAAACTTAAGTGCTCTCCACAATGCTCAAAAGCAGGTAAAATGTAAAACAGAGCATTAATTTCCTTTGAAGGACAGAGCCTACTTTATCTCTTAGGGAGTATTGCCATTGAGATGAACAGGAATTTGTGGTGAAACAACCCTTTGCTCAGTGGGTGTGGCAGGAGGTTGTAGGAAGAGTAGGAGTCTAGTTCTGGGCAGAAAGCCGGTTTTGCCATGGGCTAGGGAATCTACCACACTGAAACCTGCAAGAGGGAAATTATCTCTTAGCCTCTCTTCCTTCACCAAATGAGGTTCTTTGGGCCTCAGTTTTCACGTGGTCTAACCCTGATATTTTGAACTACAGTTTTCTAGGCACTTCATATCCATTATCTGATAAAAATTTCAAGAGAATTCTGAGTCAATCCCATATTCCAGAGGAAGAAACTGAGGCTCAGAGAGGTCAAGGATTAGTCAGACTCCAAAGCCTTCTTAGGGACCTCAGCCATCTTCCTCTCTCAGTTGCGGAATGGGCGTAGTAAATCCTCCATCTGAAGTAAGGGAGGAGAAAGCCAGCTGAAACAAGCCAGGGGTAAGCAGGGATCTCTCAGGGTCTCCAGCTGGCAAATGCAGCAGTTCAGGAGAGAGGAGTGGGGAGGGGCACCGGGACGTTGGAGGAGGCGGAGTGGGGGTCCCAAGCGACTTGAGTCTCCCCTGGTAGGCCCTGCCCAGCCCCACCCCCAATTCCTGCGAGTTGCTCCGGCTTCCCACCCGCACCAATTTTCTTCCCAAGGAAGGCCTTGCGCAAGCCGTCCTAGGTCAGGTCTCTTGGCCCTTTGCCTGCGGTCTCCGGAGCTGGCTTTGCGCCCCGCTCTAGCCTGGCCCCCAGCCAATGGCCCCTGGCGCCCGGCCAGTCACGTGGAACCTCGGTCCTCTTTGGTCCGCTTCCTTCAGGATCCTGATTTAACTCCCTCCTCCCTCTTCCCTCTCTGTCCCGGTCTCTCTAGGCACCACACCCGCTCAGAGGAGCAAGTGTCAGGGACTAAAGCCTCAGCTCTGTCTCGCTAAGGGTCCTCCTGCCTCAGTTTTCCTGCCTGTTAAGTGGGTCCCCCCACTCCGCGGCTCTCTTTATTACTGCCCACTCTTACCCTGTCCTTTCTCTCCCTCTCCTGCCCCCACTCCCACTAGTCTCCGGAGCATTCCGAGGACTTAATTCCCTTCAAGGCACTGGAGGGTGGGGCCAGAGGGGAGGGGAGAAAGCGTCCAGGAGCCCTAAGGGAGGTCTCAGAACTGGTCCCAGAGAAATGCCTCGAGGCGACAGGGTAAAACTGGTCAGCCCCTGACGTCACACAGGTATGGGTTCGAATCCTGTTTTGCTTCTGATCTACTGCTTATTTTGAAACCTTCATCTCTCTGGGCCTCAGTTGTCCCTTCCGTGAAATGGAACCCTGCTGGAGACTAAGGGTAGGAAGCATCTAGCAGGGGCTCTCCGACCTCGACGAAGTCCCCGCCACCCAAGCGCGGTCCCTAGCTCAGAGCGGCTCCCGGCCTCCCAATCCCCGGTGCCTGCGGCGGAGGCTCCTCCTCCGCTGACATCAGAGCCGCAGGCGGGCGGAGAAAGGCAGCTGGGCTGAGCCGAGCCCCAGCGCGAGAGCGGGCGGGCGAGCCGAGAGCGCAGCGGCTGCGGACGGCGGCCAGAGCTCGGTGCCAGCCACCTCGGGCCTCCCAGCCAGCCCCGCGGCGGGGCAGCCGCAGGTACAGCCGGGGGCCGCCGCGCCCGCGCCCCTGGGCGCTGCGGAGGGGAGGCGGGAACCTCCCAGCCACTGGTTACCGTCCCCAAGGAATGGTCACTGGGTGCCCTCCTGGGAGGGCTGGACCCTGATAGGCAGAGCTGGGCTCACCAGGCCCAGGCTCAGCAGGTGCCAGGCAGGCCGGTGGAAAACTGAGCGGGTAACAGAGGAAGGTGGAGAGGGGGCCTGTGTGTGCGTGCGTTCAGCTGGGCCTGAATGTGGAAGGGCGTGGACATTTGGAGGTATAGACGGGGGTGGCGGTGGAGTGTACTAACGTCTTAGGACGGGCCGGTGAATTGGACGTGGGGTTGTCGTGCCTTGGAGTGTAAGGGTATCCTTATGCGTGGGGACGTCTAGCAATCAGCGAGCTTTTTGTTGCAGATGGGTGTCCAGGGGCTGTGTGCGCTGGTATCTGGCTCTAAGGGTAGTTAAGTCAAGAGTAGAAAGGGATGTACAATTGAATACTGAGGATGTTTGGAGTTTAATGTGTAAGGAGTGGGGTTTGGTTAGGAGTATAGGAGCTTCTAGGCCAGGGTATGGGGTAGTAAATCTGGGATGTCTGGAATATGAAGTGGGTGTGTGTCTGGGTGTCATCTTGCCCAAGTGTGTGTGTATGTGTGTTTCGGGGTGTTAAGAAGAGTCTGGGTGAGAGATGTTTGGATGGTCAGGCAGGTGTTCAGGTGTAAAGATGTCTGGGGAGTGTGTGTGGGGGGATATGCATGCTGATACCTAGGTACGTGTCATGGTATCTGGATATAAGGTGTGCTGGATCAGGGAGGCATGTGTTTGGGGTCAGGGGTGTGGATAGGGCTTGGTGCGAGGTGTCTGCTGCAGGGATGTGTGTGGAACTGTGAGGGGCTAAGTGCTAGGTCTCCAGGTGGGTTTAAGACTGCCTCTAGAGCAGCAGTTCTCAACCTGTGGGTCGCGACCCACAGGAACTGTATTATAGGGCCGCGGCATTAGGAATGTTGGGAACCACTGCTCTAGAGCTTACCATCAAGTCCTCGAAGTTTCTGCCCCTGAGATAGGTGCCAGGGAACAAAGTCCCATTCAAGGAGTGGACTCTCACACCAGGGACTCTAATAAGGGCACTTTCCCCTCATTCTCCCACAGAGAACAGAGAAGGAATGTGCTCTCCCTGGGGTCACACAGCATGTTGGGCTCTGTTTTGGGCTCACCTTCTGTGGGCTGGGATGGGGTTGAGAGGCTATGTTCTCTGAATGGGTCCCAG
Organism: Otolemur garnettii; assembly: GCF_000181295.1. Lineage (NCBI taxonomy): Eukaryota > Metazoa > Chordata > Mammalia > Primates > Galagidae > Otolemur > Otolemur garnettii. The sequence continues at coordinate 1,357,147 of NW_003852410.1, forward strand.
TCTGTTCCTAGCTCCTCTATGGCCTCTGTTCTCAGCAAGCTTAGTTAGGGCCCTAGCTGGGTGTCATTTGGGCCTCTGCCCCCAGCATCTAACCATGTCCAACCTCTGTCTCCCAATTCTCCATCTGATAAATGGGCAGAGAACTCCCAGCCACTCCTGCCGGGTGAGCCTCTCCTCAGCCGGGTAAGGGCCAGGCTGGGTAAGGGTGAGATGGCACCAGCGGGGGATAGCCTGGATAGGACCATTTCTCAGGCTTCTGGGACCCAGATGGGGAGTCAGGAGGGAGAGGCCTGGGGAGCTCCAGCTGTGGCTGTTGTTGCTGTGGTAACAGTGCAGAAAGAGCTATTTAAAAACGTGGCAGAGATATTGCTGGAAGCCCAGGCTGCCGGAAACCTGATTTCTGAGAGGCCAGGGTGGGGAGGAAAAGGAGGAGAGGAGACACCCTAGCAATTCCCAGGATGGGGCTGGGATATCACTAAATCTGTGGATAGGGGAATCTTCTAGGGCCATGTACTTCTACAGGCTGCTCTGGGGGTTTATCTGTTGTACTGCCAGAGGTCAGGGTTCTCTTGGGTGTTTGGATTTGGAGAGGGAGAAACTGGGAAGTGAGTTTACATGAATGAATGAATGAATGACTTTATTGAATATACAATTTTGCTGTCACCATGAAGGTTTTTCTCTAGCCATAAGCATTTGCTAAATGGATGTTGTTGAATAAACAAGTGACTGGCGAATGAATGAATGTGTGTTGATTGATTGTCAAATGAATGGATTGAGGAATGAATCAATGTAAGCTGAATGACTGAACGGGGCCTGCAGTAAATTTCCAGACAGAAGGTTGGCTCCCACTTAGCTTTCTCCCTCTATTCCCCCCTCCCAGGAGCCCTGGCTGTGGCCGGAGGGCAGTGGGCCATGCCGGGGGCAGTGGAAGGCCCCAGCTGGAAGCAGGCGGAGGACATTAGGGACATTTATGACTTCCGAGATGTTCTGGGCACGTGAGTCTTAGGGTCGGGGGTAAGGGGATGGATGGTTGTGGGAGGCTGAGTCTAGGGTGGTGTTTCCTCTGGTCAGTTGATCAATGCTTCCTGTTTCATATAGCCCAGGCCCTACGGCAGCCTTGCCATGGCCTAGACTGGCTTCAGATTTTCAACTCTAGCTGGCAGTTGGGGGACGGGGGCTATTCTTCCCATAGCTCTGGGGTTCTGCTGAAAAGAAGGAAGTAGAGGAGCATGAAGGGGCCAGTTTAATTAACTTGCTGCCAAGAGCTGGGTGTTCTGGCCTAGGTTTGGGAAATGAAGCTGCACATGGCTCTGTTCTTGGTGCTAGGGATCCAGAAATAACTCAAACCTGGTCTTTGCCCCTCAAGTTGATCCCAGACATGCAGAAGAGATAGACCCACCAGAAAATGACAACAGGGTATGCTCTGTGCTCCAGTGAACATCTAGGAATGAGGGCTTTGTAGAGCCCAGAGAGAGGAAAGATTTTCTGGAGAAGGGTGCATTGGAGCTGGGGATTGAAGGATGGGTCAGTGTGCACTTGTCAGAGAGGAAGAAGGGCATTCCAGGAGGAAGGAATAGCACAACCAAAGGCTCAGAGTCATGGTGTACATGGAAGGAGGTAGAGTTTGGTGGAGCTTAAAATCAGAGGCTGGGAAGAGTGGAAGAAGATGCTGGAGATGAAGGTGTAACAGTTGAAAGCCAGGCCAAGGAGGCTGGATATTATCCCACAGGCCATAGGATGACATTTAAGACTTCTGGGCTTATTTGCGATTCAGGTTAGTCACTCTGGCCATAGCATGGAGGGTAAATTGGAAAGGGACAAGACTGGAAACAAGTGATGGGGTTAGCACAATCATGAATTATCCCTGATGATTGAAATTTCACCATGAGAGATGCTTTTGACTCATGACTTTTTTTTTTTTGAGACAGAGTCTCACTATGTTGCCCTTGGTAGAGTACCGTGGCGTCACAGCTCACAGCAATCTCAAACTCATGGGCTTAAGCAATTCTCTTGCTTCAGCCTCCCAAGTAGCTGGGACTACAGGCACTGGCCACAACACCTGGCTATTTTTTTGGTTGCAGGTGTCATTGTTGTTTAGCAGACCCATGCCAGGCTTGAACCAGCTGCCCTTAGTGTATGTGGCTGGCGCCCTACCCACTTAGCTATGGGTGCTGCCCTACTCATGACTTCTTATTCTCCCAGGGAAAGCTAATGGATGTGGAAAGAATATCCTAGTAAATCTTTCTTAATCAGTGAAACTAAGCATACAAATCACCCAAAGATTTTGTTTAAATGTAGTTCTGATGTAGTAAGTCTGGGATGGGGCCTGAGATGCTGCATTTCTGAAAAGTTCCAAAAAGCGTTAAATTAGCCATAATTCAAATTGGCTTTAGCAGACAAAAGAATCAATCAATGGGCATATAATCAAAAAGCTCAGGGCTAGACTTCAGGCATGGCTGGATCTAGGGTTAGGGTTAGGGTATTATCAGGATAATATCACATGCTATTATCAGGAAATTGTCTTTGGCTATCTCTCAGGTCTAACTTCCTTTGTGTTGGCTTCATTTTCTTTCTTTCTTTCTTTCTTTTTTTTGCAGTTTTGGCTGGGGCTGGGTTTGAACCTACCATCCCTGGTATAGGGGCTGGCACCCTACTCCTTGAGCCACAGGTGCCGCCCAGTGTGTTGGCTTCATTTTCAAACAGGCTCTCCCACCTCATCTTTGTGGTAGGAAAGATGATTGCCATTAGCTCTAAGCTTACATCTAAGCTTACATTAGCTCTAAGCTTAACAGGAAAGAGCGCCTCATTCTCCAAGTACCAATAACCTGGCTTGCATTGCATGGCCAACTACTATGGCCAGGGGACAGGGTATTCTGACTGGCCAGGGTGTGCATGAGTGATAGGAGGAGGCTCATCCCACCTCCTCGGTCCAGAGGTAGTCACATAACCCACAGTGGGTAGAGCAAACACAAGAGGGAAACCAGGGTTTCTGTTCTTCACTTTGTGCATCTCCTCTCCTTATAGGGGGGCCTTCTCAGAGGTAATACTGGCAGAAGATAAGAGGACGCAGAAGCTGGTGGCCATCAAATGCATTGCCAAGAAGGCCCTGGAGGGCAAGGAGGGCAGCATGGAGAATGAGATCGCTGTCCTGCACAAGTGCGTGGGCTACAGCCTGTCCCTGCTCCAGATTGACTTGATCCTCCCACCCTCCTCCTTCTTTGCTTTGGAAGAGTTACTTAATTTCTCTGAGCCTCAAGTTACTCATTTATACAGTAGAGATAATTTCTACTTGGTAGGGTTGTAGAGAATATTACAGGTCCTGTATTTCAGCCTGGCATGACAGCAAACATGACAGATGTGACTTGAGATGCCAGTGCTTATCTACAGGGGTTTAATCTGTTCAACCAGGTCTCCAGATCAATCCTCGAACCCACATATCTCAGCTGGTGTTATCTCTGGACCTACCTCAAGTTTCCCCACATATTAGTGCTACTTAGCAAGTTAAAAAATGCCCATCTGCTGACCCCCTGACTAAATCAACAACCGACTGGCCTCTGAATTGCTCTTGCTGATATGAAGCCTAACCTCACTGGAAAGCTCATAGAGAATCTTTACTTCTGGTCTCCCCCTGAGCTTCCCAACTACCCTGGGCAGGAAGAAACAATCATTTCCACTCTCAGGGGCTGAGGGTGGGGAAATGAGGCCCATAGTCAACACAGCAAGCTGTGGCAGAGCTGAATCTTCCTCAAGATCTGTCACCATTACTGGTTCATTTATTGTTTACTGTGTACCAGGTACTGTGCCAAGCACCTTACCTGTATCATCTCCTGTGGTCCTCCCCGCACCTCTTGGAGAGAAGTATTGTCCTTGGCTTCATTTTACAGATAAAGCAACTGAGGCTTGGGGAGGCTACATTCAATCCAACAAGTCTGTATTATTGAGCACCTACTTTGCACCGGATGCTTGAGGAACAGTGGTGAGCAAGACAAATTCCCTGGATTTCTGTAGCTGACATTCTGGTGGCGGAGGCTGACAAACATGCAAACACAGAAAACTCTTACCAGCTGGGCACAGTGGCACATTCCTCTAGTCCCAGCTACTCAGGAGGCTGAGGCAGGATGATTGCTTGAGCCCAGGAGTTCAAGGCTGTAGTGTGCTATGATCACTCGTGTGAATAGCCACTGCACTCCAGCCTGGGCAACATAGGAAGCCTCATCTTTTAAAAACATAAATAATTCAATCATACCCCAATCAGTACTATGAAGTGAAAAGACACCTAGCAAGTAGTAGAGGCAGGATTTGGACCCAGGTCTGCCTGATGCCGGAGCCCAGTGCTTACCCTTCTGCTCTCTTGTTTTCCAAGAAATTATAATAAATCAACTTTTTTCTTTGGGTTCCAGATCCTTGGTTTGTCCTGCCAGGTTTGCAGGCAGTGGGGAGATAGTGGCTGGGCTGTTATTAGGGCTCGGAACCACCACATTTCTTTCTTTCTTTTTCTCTTCCTCTCCTCTCTCCTTACCCTTCTTTCTTTCCTTTTTTTTTTTTTTTTGAGACAGAGTCTCACTATGTCACCCTGGGTAGAGTGCTGTGGTGTCACAGCTCACAGCAACCTCAAATTCTTGGGCTTAAGCGATTCTTTTACCTCAGCCTCCCAAGTAGCTGGGACTACAGGCGCTTGCCAATATGCCTGGCTACTTTTTTCTTGTAGTTGTCATAGTTGTTTGGCAGGCCTGGGCTGGATTCGAACCTGCCAGCCCCAGTGTGCCTGGAGCCCTAGCTGCTGAGCTACAGGCACTGAGCCTTTCCTCCTTGTTTTTTAAATTTTTTTCCTTTCCTTGCCTCCCTCCCTCCCTCTGGGGTCTTGTTACATTGCCCAGGTTGGAGTGCATTGGCTCTTCACAGGTGTAATCACACCCCATTTCTCTCTCTCTCTTTTTTTAATTAAAGCATAGCTGTGCACATTAATGCAATTATGTATTTAGCTCACAGCAACCTTAAACTCTTGGGTTCAAGTCATTCTCTTGCCTCAGCCTTCCAAGTAGCTGAGACTACAGGTGTCCGCCACAACACCCAGCTATTTTTAGAGATGGGGTCCTGGCTCTTGCTCAGGCTAGTCTCGAACTCCTGACCTCAAGTAATCCACGTGCTAGGAATTTTTCACTTTTCTTTTTTCTTCTCTTCTCCTCTTCTCTTGTGATGGGTCTTGCTATGTTGCCCAGGTTGAAGTACTGTGGCTATTCACAGGTGCAGTCACAATGCACTACAGCCTGGAATTCCTGGGCTTAAGCAATCCTCTCACCTCAGCCTCCTGAGTAGCTGGGAGCTATAGGCACCTGCCACCATGCCTAGCTAAACCACCTTATTTCTCCTTTCAGGATCAAGCACCCCAACATCGTAGCCCTGGATGACATCTATGAGAGTGGGGGCCACCTCTACCTCATCATGCAGCTGTGAGCGGTCCCACTTCTGCCCCTTCCTCACACCTGTCCCTCTGTTCCTACTCTTTTGGCCTGACTGCCCTGTGCTCTCCAGGGTGTCGGGCGGGGAGCTGTTTGACCGTATTGTGGAAAAAGGCTTCTATACAGAGCGTGATGCCAGTCGCCTCATCTTCCAAGTGCTGGATGCTGTTAAGTACCTGCATGACCTGGGCATTGTACACCGGGATCTCAAGGTGGGGCTCCAAGGAGTGGAGTGAGCTGGGGCACCTGGGGTTAGAGCCTTTAGAAATTCCTCATTGCCTGACCTTGGGCAACTCTCGCCCCCTCACTGGGCCTTAGCTTCCCATCTTCAAAATGGACCTTGTAACCTTTTTTTTTTTTCCTCTTTAAAAATTTTTTTTCACTCATTCACTCACTGACTCTCCAACCTCGTAACCCTTAAACTGCCTCTTTACATTCCAGTTCAGACACTGAAAGGAACACAAAAGTGAACTATGCTGTTATTTTCTCCAAATGATGTCTTGTGTTGATTTTTTTCTCCATTTATTTTTTTATTTGTATATATTCATGGGGTACAAGCGCAATTTTTTTTTTTTTTTTTTTGAGACAGAGTCTCACTTTATCCCCCTTGGTAGAGTGCCATGGTGTCAGAGCTCACAGCAACCTCAGACTCCTGGGCTCAAGCGATTCTCTTGCCTCAGCCTCTCGAATAGCTGGGATTACAGGCACCCGCCACAATGCCTGGTGATTTTTTTAGAAAGGAGGGTGGGGAGGAGGTCTGGCTCTAGCTCAGGCTGGTCTTGAACTTGTGAGCTTAGGCAATCTGCCCCGGCCTCCCAGAGTGCTGGGATGACAAGGCGTGGGCCACTATGACTAGCTCACAATTTTCTTGCATTGACACACTGGACTGTGGTGGAGTCAGGGCCCCCTAGGACATCCATCACTGGAGCAACACACACCATTTTAGCACAACCCCCCACCCATGTTTTTTCCTGGTAATGAAAGTCTCATTCACTCTTTGTAGAAAACTTGGATGTGACAGCAAAGCATAAAGAAAGCCAGAAATCCTTGAGCTCCTACTGCTCTGAAATAACGATGGGGTTCATGTTTTGTAGTACACTTTATTCCAGTATAGAAGAGTGCTAGGGTGCCAGATCTGGGTTTCAATTCTGGCCCTCCTTCTCCCTAGATGGGTCTTGGGCATGTCATTTTGCCTCTGAAGGCATTGCTTTCCTCATCTGCAAAGAAGTTCCAGACCCCTGGCAGGGATATGGCAAGGATGATATGAAATCAAGCACAAACAAAGGGCCCAGCACAGTAGATGTTTAAGAATTTCTTTTCTTTCCTTTTTTTCTTTTTGGGGACAGAGTCTCATTTTATCACCCTTAGTATAGTGCCGTGGTGTCATAGATCACAGCAATCTCAGACTCTTGGGCTCATGTGATTCTCTTGCCTCAGCCTCCCAAGTAGCACCTGCCAGATATTTTTCTTTTTTTTGAGACAGTCTTATTATGTTGCCCTCAGTAGAGTGCCGTGGCATCACAGCTCACAGCAACCTCAAAATCTTGGGATTAAGTGATACTCTTGCCTCAGCCTCCCAAGTACCTGGGACTACTGGTGCCCACCACAATGCCTGGGTATCTTTTTTTTCTTGCAGTTGCCATTGTTGTTTAGCTGGCCCAGGCTGGGTTGGAACCTGCCAGGCTAGGTGTGTGTGGATGGTGCTGTAACCCTCCTGCTGTGGGCGCTGAGCCATGCCTGGCTATTTTTAAAGATGAGCTCTCTGGCTCAGGCTGGTCTTAAACCTATGAACTCAGGCAATCCACCCACCTTGGCCTCCCAGAGTGCTAGGATTATAGGCATGAGCCACCACACCCAGCCCCACTCAAGAATATCTTTAGGGTTGCACAATGCACATCTGAGGTTTGCAAAAAATTCCCTCCCATACCTCCTTGGCCCATGTCCTTTCTGGAACTTTTGCCCTTCTTGAGAATTTGAGTTTCTCTCTCTCTCTCTCTCTCTTTTTTTTTTTTGAGACAGAACCTCATTATGTCACCCTCTGTAGAGTGCTATGGCATCACAGCTCACAGCAACCTCAAATTCTTGGCCTTAAGCAGTTCTCTTGCCTCAGCCTCCCAAGTAGCTGGGACTATAGGTGCCTGCCACAACGCCCTGCTATTTTTCTGTTGCAGTTGTTTAGCTGGCCTGGGCAGGGTTTGAACCCACTACCCTTGGTGTATGTGGCTGGTGCTGTAACCACTGTGCTACAGGCACTGAGCCAGAGAACTTGAGTTTCTTGTGCCTCCAGCCAAGATGGTAGCTAAGAAGTTACAGTGGCTTTGGGGAGTTCACTGTTTCTCAAGGGGTGCTTGGGGAGGTAGAAGGTTCTGCCAGCCTCTAGCCATTTCTGACTGCCCTGTCCCCTCCTTCCTACCCTCCAAGCCAGAGAATCTGCTGTACTACAGCCTGGATGAAGACTCCAAGATCATGATATCTGACTTTGGCCTCTCCAAGATGGAGGACCCTGGCAGCGTGCTCTCAACTGCCTGTGGAACTCCAGGATACGTGGGTGCGGAGGGCCCTGAGTTGGGGCTGTGACTGGGGGAGGAACCAGGAGCTTCAGTGCAGAGATTTGTCATCACCATGTCCCCTTGCCTCCATAGCCCCTGAGGTCCTGGCCCAGAAGCCCTATAGCAAGGCTGTGGATTGCTGGTCCATCGGGGTCATTGCCTACATCCTGTAAGTTGGGGCTTGGCCGTGGCAGGATGTGGCTCAAGAGTTGTCCTCTCGCTGCTTTCCTCTCCTCCTCCCTCTCCTTATTCTTTCCTTCCTTCCATCCATAGTTGTATCAACCACTTTAGTACGAATATTACTTCATTCAATAGATACCATGTTGCAGGCACTGCGCCAAGCACTGGGGATTTAGGAGAGAATAAACCAGACAAAGTGCCTGCCCTCGGGAAGCTGACCTTCTAGTAGGGAACACAGATAATCGATAGTAAATAAATCCATAAAATAAAGTCAGGTGATTTAAAAATGCTGTGGAGGAAATCAAGCAGAGATAGGGAATGGGGATGATGTCATTTCACATTTTAGGGCGGTCAGGGAAGGGCTCGCTGCAGAGGTGACATCTGAGTGAGGTGAGGGAGTCACTCATTCAAGGTGTGGGGAAAAAATGGTACAGGCAGAGGGAACCGAAGGTCAAAGGGCCTGAGGAGGGCAAGATGGTGGCATGTTCAAGGGACAGAAAGGCCAGTGTAGCTAGACAGGAGTAGGCCAAGGGGTAGAGTTTATAAGGCCGGGTGGGGGGGACTCCTTCCTGTGTGTTCTGACCCCTGGGACTGCCCCAAAGCTCTACCCTGGAGCCGATGGGTGCACTGGATGTGGAAATGAGGATGAGTTTCTCCCTGCTCAGGCTCTGCGGTTATCCCCCCTTCTATGACGAGAATGATGCCAAACTCTTTGAACAGATTTTGAAGGCCGAGTATGAGTTTGACTCTCCTTACTGGGACGACATCTCTGATTCTGGTATTTGTGGCTTTGTCTTCTTCCCCTGGGCCCCTGCCTCTAGTGACTTACTCATCCATTTCTTTTTTGGGGGGTGGGGCGGCGGGGTTTCCCTACTGCCTTCCTTTTGTCAGATTCTCCAACCCCAGAAGAAGAGCTGTCTTGGAGACCAGACACCCCTTCCTGGGTGCTTCCTTCTGGTTGGCCCCCAGTCTGAGAAACTTGTAGACATTTATCCAGTCAGTCGTCAAACATAGTGTTTTTGAAAATACCTTTCTCCTACTGACTTCCTAATACCTGAAACACTACTATAACCATTTTCATCCCCCCTTTTGTGTCCCTTATTGAGAAGCAAACCGGTGAACCTACTCTGAATTGTTTATACATCAGTGTGATTAAAATACTCAGGAGATTCTTTTTTTTTTTTTTT
>NW_003852410.1:1367603-1369828 GCF_000181295.1 Otolemur garnettii
CCACAATGCCCAGCTATTTTTTGGCTGCAGCCGTCATTGTTGTTTGGCGGGCCCGGGCTGGATTCGAACCCGCCACCTTAGGTGTATGTGGCTGGCACCCTAGCCACTTGAGCCACAGGCGCCGAGCCTGCTTTGTGGTTTAGAAGGACACAGGGTGGAAGGGGTGGTGCACAGACAGGTCTGGCCTCTTTGTCTTGCTTTCATGCTAGGCCAGACCTGAGGGAAGTGGGTATCATCTTGGCAGTGGCCACAGGCACTACTATGCTGTCTTTGCTTTTGTCTTGGGGTTCAGCCAAAGACTTCATCCGACACTTGATGGAGAAAGATCCAGAGAAGAGGTTCACCTGTGAGCAGGCCTTGCAGCACCCATGGTGAGAGTTCCCATAAGCTGTGAGCTGGGGTGGGGCCTGGGGCCCCCAGGCTTGCCTCTGCCTTCACAGGCAACCCTCCACATACCCACATCCTAGGATTGCAGGAGATACGGCTCTAGATAAGAATATCCACCAGTCGGTGAGCGAGCAGATCAAGAAGAACTTTGCCAAGAGCAAGTGGAAGGTAAGCCCATGTCCCTGATCCTGGGTCCCAGCCTCCCCAGGACTCCTTCCCATCTCAATTGAGCCTCATCTCCCACACACCTTCCACTAAACTGGGAACACAGTAACTGCTCAGGGATGTTTACTGAAGGACCACATTCATTCATTCAACAAATGCTCCTTGACACCTGCTCTATTCCAAAGGATTTCATTCATTCAACAAATACTCCCTCTGACCTCCAACTCCAGAGGAAGAACTGTCTATAATTCTTCAGGAGGCATCTGATTTAGTCTGTGGGGTCTGGGAAGGATCATGAAGGTGGTGATGACTTGACAGACATGTTAGTTGGATAGGAATTAGCTGGGCACAGTAAGTAGATTAATGTCTGAAGCAAAGAGAACAGGTGTGCAAATGGCCAGGGGCAACAAACACTTCAGCCTTCAGGGATGTGCAGGTGCTGAGTCAGGCTGGATGAAAGGGGCTGAGGGGACTAAGAAGCAGGTGCAGGTAGGGGCCAGGCCACTCAGGGGCTTGACTGTCACAGTGGAGCTCTGAATTAATCTTGAGGGTTCTAAGAAGATGTGGGCTTTAGCAAGCACTCTTAGGATGGAGAGAACGACATGGCATCAAGACGGGGAGACCTGGCTCGGTGCCCTTGGCACAGTGGTTTACGGTGCCAGCCACATGCACGGAGACTAGAGGGTGCGAACCTGGCCTGGGCCAGCTAAACAATGACAACTGCAACAAAAAAATAGCTGGGTGGTGTGGTGGGTGCCTGTAGTCCCAGCTACTTGTGAGGCTGAAGCAGGAGGATCACTCGAGCCCAAGAGTTTGTGGTTGCTCTGAGCTACGATGCCATAGCACTATACCTAGAGTGACTCTGTCTCAAAAAAAAGAAAAAAGGAAAAAAAAGAAAATGGTGATATAAATAGTGCCTACCTCTAAGAGTTTTGTGAAGATTAAATGAATTATCTAAATTGCTTAGAGCAGGACCTGATATATATAAAGCTACATAGCATTTTCTATACATATGAAAGGGTATTATATAGTTTTATATATATCTATATATACACACATATATAATGTTGGACAGTTTGTGAACTCAGGCTAGAAAAAGTGCTACATATCTCATTGCTGAATATCACTACGGTCACCTTTAAAGTATTCCCCTTGGGAAGCTATGTACCAATGCCAGCACCTAGTCTACCCTTCAAAGCAATGTTTGAATTTTTTCTGTAATGTCATCAGAGATTTGCATCATGAGGTTTGACACTTAAGTTTGTGAACTCTTAGGAAAAAGTGCTTTGAAGGGTAGACCCAACCTTGTATACATGTTTATATATACACGTACATTTTATATATGTGCATGCATGTTTGTGTAAATATATGATGTACAGCTCAGCTCCTGTAGCTCAGCGGCTAGGGCGCCAGCCACAACTGGTGGGTTCGAATCCAGCCCAGGCCTACCACACAACAATGACAACTAGAACCAAAACAAACAAACAAACAAAATAGCTGGGCCTTGTGGCCGGTACCTGTAGTCCCAGCTACTTGGGAGGCTGCGGGAAGAGAATTGCTTAAGCCCAAGAGTTTGAGGTTGCTGTGAGCTGTGACGCCAGGGCATTCTACCCAGGGTGACAGCTTGAGACTCTATCTCAAAAAAAAAATTGCAAGCTTGAGCCATTATACTT
>NW_003852410.1:1370014-1373824 GCF_000181295.1 Otolemur garnettii
TTGCTGTGAGCTGTAATGCCACGGCACTCTGCCCAGGGGGACAGCTTGAGGCTCTGTCTCAAAAAAAAAAAAAAAAAAGATGTAACTGAATATAACTTAATAAAGTCCTATAGAGGTTTGAGGGGGTGTTGGTGGAATCAATAACTAATAGCTGAAAAAACATAACAGAACCATTGCCAAGAATCCTACTGCCAGCCCTTCTCCATAACTTCCCTCTCTCTCAAAAGTCCTTTCCCCCTTTCTTTCTACAGCAAGCCTTCAATGCCACGGCTGTGGTACGGCATATGAGGAAGCTACAGCTGGGCACCAGCCAGGAGGGGCAGGGACAGATGGCAAGCCATGGGGAGCTGCTGACACCAGCAGCTGGGGGTGAGGAGTGCGGCTCTCTGGAAGGGCATGGGTGGTCCACCAAGAAGGACTCAGGCTGGAGTGGAGGGTCTGCCCAACAGCCAACTCTGTTTTCTGTTCCCATGTAGGGCCCGTGCCAGGCTGCTGCTGTCGAGATTGCTGCATGGAGCCAGGCCCAGAACTGTCCCCCACACTGCCACCCCAGATCTAGGGCCCTGGATGTAGAGCCAGGATCCCCTGCATGGGAGGGGTTGGGGGGCAGCCTGCTCCCCTTCCCTCCGAACTAGGGAGTTAAACTCGGTCCCATCCTTTCCTCGCCCCCTTCCCTATCACTGCTCACTGCATTTTCCATACAAATGTTTCTATTTTATTGCTCCTTCTTATAATAAAGGGAATAAGATAAAACCATAGAGCGCTGTCTCTCCAAATAGTATTTTTTACCCCACCTTGTTGTGCAAACTGACTGCTTGATTTGGGGGTGCCTGGTACCTGAGGTAGCTGCAAGGATCCCTTTCCCCAACATGAGACTAGGTGGGGATGGGGAGAGAGCAAAGGGAAATGGAGGGGAAAGGTCTTTTCAGGAATTCCTTTGCCCAGTGCGCTCCCACCTAGCCTTCAGGCCCTTTGGACCACTTTCTGCGCTTTGCTGGTGGCTCCCGAGCACAGTGGGGTTGGCGCAGGTCAGCACTAAACAGCACCTGTCGGGGAGAGTGGAGCACCTTTGTGGGAAGGAGGGTACACTGGGGTCAGGGCGGTGACAGCGTAGGTAGGTGGAAGAGTCCATGGGGAGCAGAGGGAAGGGTAACAAGAGACCACTGGGGCTGGGATGGCAGGAGAGTCCTTTAGGGTCAGCTGGAGCAGTGGTGGTAATGGCAAGAGTCCATGGTAATGGGTTTCTGGAAGAGTCCTCTGGGTCAGGACTCAGGCAGAGGTCCTACGAGGTTTGAACTGCAGGGAAGGGGAAACCTAGGAATCTAGGTACACTCACCGCTTGGGCCCAGCCAGCATAAGGTCCCCACAGGCTCCGGAAAAAGTTTCCTAAATCAGAAGTGATGAAGCTAAATTAATTGGCCCCTTCTGCTCCCAATCAAGAGGTAGGGTCTGAGCGAGAGGTGACTATGAGAGTGAGAAGTTTTTACCATCTCAGCCCACTGCCAGCAGTAGCATCTTGTGCTCTCTCCTTACCCAGTTCCTTGTTGGTCTGGGGGCTCGGACCCTTCGCCTGGGATGTTGTAGAGTGCCAGCTATAGTCACGTTGGGCAATCTGCCACACATGGACGTCCACGGGCACAGCCTGAGGCTTGTCCAGGGCCATTAGGCAGACGCAGTCAGCCACCTTTGACAGACATAGAGTGTGCCCTTGAGGAGGAATGGTAGATCTGGCCGACATCCTGCTTCTAGCCCCAAAGCCAACTGCTTCCTACTCCACTCTGAGGTTACCTATTGTTCTATATTCTCAATCAATACATACTATCTACTAATTTTTAAACTAACTGCAATAAAAACTGCTATTGAATGAGTGAGCCAGGTTTTCACCAAAACATCAGAAGAAGGTACTGCCATATTCATTTTAGAGATAAGAAAACTGAGGCTCTAGGAGTTTGTGAACTAGTGTGAGAGGGAACAAACCTGAGTGGGAATTGTGGGCAATGAGAAAATAAAACACACAAGAGTAAAAGATGGGAGCAGAAGGACTAGAGCAGATAAGACTGCAGCCAGCACTGAACTGTGGGAACAGCTTGCTTTCTTTTTTTTGTAGTTTTTGTCCGGGGCTGGGTTTGACTCGCCATCTCCAGCATATGGGGCCGGAGCCCTACTCCTTTGAGCCACAGGCACTGCACAGGCTCTGCTCGGAACAGCTTTTTTCTATAGTATCTTAAACAAGGTTACCAAATGATGTAAATCTTTTTTTTTTTTTTTTTTTTTTTTTGAGACAGAGTCTCACTATGTTGCCCTTGGTAAAGTCACATATGTTGCCCTTGTGGCGTCACAGCTCATAACAACCTCAAACTCTTGGGCTTAGGCTCGGCGCCTGTGGCTCAAGCGGCTAAGGTGCCAGCCACATACACCTAAGGTGGCGGGTTCAAATCCCCAGCCTGGGCCCGCCAAACAATAATGATGGCTGCAACCAAAAAATGGCCGGGCGTTGTGGCGGGCGTCTGTAGTCCCAGCTACTTGGGAGGCTGAAGCAGGAGACTCGCTTGAGCCCAGGAGTTGGAGGTTGCTGTGAGCGTGATGCCATGGCACTCTACCCAGGGGGATAGCTTGAGGCTCTGTCTCAAAAAAATAAAAAAAACTCTTGGGCTTAAGTGATTCTCTTGCTTCAGCTTCTCAAGGAGCTAGAAGTACAGGCGCCCAACACAATGCCCAGCTATTTTTTGATTGTAGTTGTCATTGTTGTTTGTAGCAGGGCTGGGCTGGGTTTGAACCCGCCAGCCCTGGTGTATGTGGCCAGCGCTTGTAACCACAGTGCTATGGGTGCCGAGCTGAAATGATGTGAATCTTAGTACATGGGGTAAAGATTAACCTTAGGGAGGAAAAGCTACGTGCTTGCGCTGCTTGCTGGCAAGATAAAAAGGAAAGTATGCATGGGCTATGTGACTGCTGGCAGAGAAAACAATGTTTGTTGTTAAAGGAGGAGAAGCAGCTGGGGGTTGTTCCTTGAACTTCTCCCCAGGCTGTGGGGGTCCTACCGCCTCAGAACCCCTATTCTACATGAAAATGAAGTGACTTGACCAAAGTCACATAGCTGGGAATAGATAGAGCCGAGATTTATGTTAAGCTGGAGTCCAGAGCCTATTAAAAAAATTCCTTTAACAAAAATTCATTTTTTAAACCATATATAAATATAAAGAAGAAAAGAACAAAAGTGTAATTCTCTGTTATGTTACTGCTAGCTAACTCTGAACATGTAATTTCAAGAGAAGAAAAACAACAAAAACTAGAAATATCTTATTTGTCTCCCCAAGGGAACCACTATTAAGTTTCTGCCAATTTTGGGTGGCGCCTGTGGCTCAGTGAGTAGGGTGGCAGCCCCATATACCGAGGTGGCAGGTTTAAACTTGGCCCCAGCCAAACTGCAACAAAAAAATAGCTGGGTGTTGCGGTGGGTGCCTGTAGTCCCAGCTACTCGGGAGGTTGAGGTGAGAATCGCCTAGGCCCAGGAGTTGGAGGTTGCTGTGAGCTGTGTGACGGCGATAAAGTGAGACTCTGTCTCTACAAAAAAAAAAAGTTTCTGCCAATTCCTTCTGGAAATTTCTGCATACATATAGCAGTACATATATGCACTTGAACAACAGCCTTTCTAGAAATTCAATCAAAGGCAATAGCCTTAATAACTGCAGGCTCCACCTCGGCGCCTATGGCTCAAGTGGCTAAGGCGCCAGCCACGTACACCCAAGGTGGCAGGTTCGAATCCAGCCCGGGCCTGCCAAACAATGACGGCTGCAACCAAAAAATAGC
>NW_003852410.1:1373956-1377449 GCF_000181295.1 Otolemur garnettii
CTACCCAGGGGACAGCTGGAGGCTCCTGTCTCAAAAAAAAAAAAAAGAAAAGAAAAAAGAACTGCAGGCTCCAACCCCGGAGCCATTGACTGGTACCAGCCCATGATCTGTTAGGAACCAGGGACATAGAGGAGGAGGGGAGGATTAAGTGAGCTTGAATAAATTTCATCTGTATTTATGCCCACTCTCCATTGCTCATATCACTGACTGAGCTTTGCCTCCTGTCATATCATCAGCATTGGATTCTCGTAGGAACATGAACCCTATCGTAAAATGCACATGTGAGGAATCTAGGTTGTGTGCTCCTTATGGGAAACTAATGTGTCCCCTTCCCTGCCCCCCGCTGCAGGTCTGTGGAAAAATTGTGTTCTATGAAACTGGTCCCCAGTGCCAAAACGTTGGGGACTGCTGCTTTATATGCTTTCTACACTCATAAAACATTTGCTTATATCCTTTCTGCTCTGCCTCTAGAAGCCAACTCTCCAACCAGCTCTCAGGCCTGCCTCATTTCCTACTCTCCTACTCTCAGTGTGAGTGGAGAGGGTGGCTCCCACCCGCCTGGGATCTTACCTTGGTGCCTACCCCCGGCAGGGAACAGAGGGCCTTGTGGGCCTCCTCATAGGGGATCTCTCGAAGCTGCTGCAGCCAGGCCTGCCCACCCTGTTCTTCCAGGATGGCTTGGGCACTGGCATTGACATAGCGGGCACGGTAGCCCAGGCCCAGCTTCCTGAGATGAGCCTCCACCTCTGGCCCTATGGGAAGTGCAGAGGAGAGCAGGGGGTAAGTCCTCAGGCTGGTGTGAAAGCCCTCTAAGTATCCCCTCCCACCTCTCCACCCATGAGACAATGGCCACTTTTATGTGCAAAGGTAAAATTTTGCACATAAAACTTAGGTTAAGGCTCGGCGCCTGTGGCTCAAGTGGCTAGGGCGCCAGCCACATACACCTAAGGTGGCGGGTTCGAATCCCCAGCCCGGGCCCGCCAAACAACAATAATGGCTGCAACCAAAAAATGGCCAGGCGCTGTGGCGGGCGCCTGTGGTCCCAGCTACTTGGGAGGCTGAGGCAGGAGACTCGCTTGAGAGCTCTGGTCACATACACCAAGGCTGGTGGGTTTGAACTCAGCCCATGCCAGCTAAACAACAATGACAACCATAACAAAAAAAAAGAGCTGGGCGTTATAGTGGGTACCCGTAATTCCAGCTACTCGGGAGGGTGAGGCAAGAGAATCACTTAAGCCCAAGACTTTAAGGTTGCTGTGAGCTGTTGACGCCACAGCACTCTACCGAGGGCGATATAATAAAATTCTGTCTCAAAAAACAAACAAACAAACAAAAACTTAAATTCTCCCCCTCTACAAATGTTTTCTGAGTACTTACTACACAATGGGTACTGGAACCCAACTCCATACCAGAGTCTGGGAAATTCTTGCTATCCTTCTCACCTTCCCATTTGAGTTCCTTAACCTTTCGAAAGAGTACTCACACCCATGATCTACAAAAATAATCATAATAGCAACAGTTTCTATTATCACGGGCTGGGTATCATATACTGGCAAAGTGCTTTAGGTATATTATGCTGACTTTTCTCAAGAATCTTGATGATAGGCTCGGCACCTGTAGCATAGTGGTTATGGCGCCAGCCACATATACTGAGGGTGGTGGGTTCGAACCCAGCCTGGGTCAGCTAAACAACAATGACAACTGCAACCAAAAAAAGAGCTGGGCATGGGGTGGGCGCCTGTAGTCCCAGCTACTTGGGAGGCTTAGGCAAGAGAATTGCTTAAGCCAAAGACTTTGGGGTTGCTGTGAGCTGTGACACCACTGTACCCTGCCCAGGGCCACATAGTGAGACTCTGTCTCAAATTTAAAAAAAAAAAGGTCAACTTCTAAAAAAAACCAAAAACCAGAATCTTGATGACAGCTGGGCATGGTGACTCATGTCTGTAATCCTAGTATTCTGGGAATCCAAGGCAGATGGGTAGCTTGAGCTCATGGGTTTGAAACCAGCCTGAGCAAGAAGTGAGACCCTGTCTCTACTAAAAATGGAAAAACTGGGGCAAGAGGATCGCTTGAGCCCAAGAGAGTTGGAGGTTGCTGTGAGCTATGATGCCATGGCATTCTACCCAGGGCAACAGCTTAAGACTCTGTTGTTTTTTTTTTAAAAAGAACTTTGGTGACAGCACTATTATTTTCCCTATTTTATAGGCAGGAGAGATGAGGGTTTAGAAGAGGTTAAGTAACTTGCTTAAGAAAGGATACGGTGGCTTGGCACCTGTAGCTCAAGTGGCTAAGGCGCCAGCCACATACACCTAAGGTGGCGGGTTCGAGGGTTTGAATCCAGCCTGGGCCCGCCAAACAACAATGATGGCTGCAACCAAAAAATAGCCAGGTGTTGTGGCGGGCGCCCGTGGTTTGAACTCAGCCCGTGCCAGCTAAACAACAATGACAACTGTAACAAAAAAAATAGCTGGGCATTATGGTGGGCACCTGTAATTCCAGCTACTCAGGAGGCTGAGGCAGGAGACTCATTTGAGCCCAGGAGTTGGAGGTTACTGTGAGCTATGATTCCACAGCACTTTACCCAGGGGGACAGCGTGAGGCTCTGTCTCAAAAAAAAAAGAAAGCATATGGTGGGGACAGCACCTGTTGCTCAGTGGGTAGGGTACTGGACACATACACAGAAGTCGGTGGGTTCAAACCCAGCCCAGGCCAGCTAAAGTAACAATGACAACTGCAACAACAATAAAGAATAGCTAGGTGTTGTGGCAGGCGCCTGTAGTCCAGCTACTTGGGAGGCTGAGGCAAGAAAATCACTTAAGCCCAAGAGTTTGAGGTTGCCGTGAGCTGTGATGGCACAGCACTCTACTGAGAGTGACATAGTAAGACTTGGTTTCAAAAAAAAAGAAAAACAAAGGACATGGTGGAACAGCTGGGTTTAGTGGCTCACACCTGTAATTCTAGCACTTTGGAGGCTAAGGTGGGTAGAGTGCTTGAGCTCAGGAGTTCAAAACCAGCCCCAGCAAGAGCGAGACCCCATCTTTTGTTGGGTTTTTTTTTGCAGGTTTTGGCCAGGGCTGGGTTTGAACCCATCACCTCCAGTATATGGGGCTGGCACCCTATTCCTTGAACCACAGGTGCCGCCTGGACCCCCTGTGGGCCCAGCTACTTGGGAGGCTGAGGCAAGAGAATTACTTAAGCCTAAGAGTTTGAGGTTGCTGTGAGCTATGAGGCCATAGCACTCTACAGAGGGCAACAAAATGAGACTCTGCTGCAAAAAATAAAAATAAAAAAGACTGCTAATTGTTGGGTGGCACCTGTGGCTCAGTGAGTAGGGCGCTGGCCCCGTATACCGAGGGTGGTGGGTTCAAACCTAGCCTCAGCCAAAGTGCAACAAAAAATAGTCAGGTGTTGTGGCGGGTGCCTGTAGTCCCAGCTACTTGGGAGGCTGAGGCAAGAGAATTGCCTAAGCCCAGGAGTTGGAGGTTGCTGTGAG
>NW_003852410.1:1377808-1406999 GCF_000181295.1 Otolemur garnettii
TTTTTTTTTTTTTTTTTAAAGACAAAGTCTCACTCTCTCACCTTGGGTAGAGTACCTTGGCATCATAGCTAACAGCAACCTCAAACTCTTGGGCTCAAGCAATCCTCTTGCCTCAGTATCCCAAATACCTGGGATTACAGGTATCTGCCACAACTCCCAGCTAGTTCTTCTATGTTTTTTAGTAGAGACAGGGTCTCACTCTTGCTCAGGCTGGTCTTGAACTCCTCAGCTCAAGCAATCCACCTGCCTCAGTCACCCAAAGTGATACTGTAAGCCATAGTGCCTAGCTGGAGATGGGATCTTGCACCGAGTTCTGGGGAACTAATGACTTGTGCTCTTAACCCCTTGGCTTATAGCACACTGCCTGTGACCACTTTATTCATCTCCCAAACCCCTCTATATAGGAACTGTTATTCTACAAAGAAATTAAGCCTGGAGAGGTGAATGAATTTCTTTCTTTTCTTTTTTTTTAGAAACAGAGTCTCATTTTGTCGCAGCAACCTCCAGCTCTTGGGCTTAGGTGATTCTCTTGCCTCAGCCTCCCGAGTACCTGGGACTACAGCGCCAGCCACAACGCCCGGCTATTTTTTGTTGCAGTTTGGCTGGGGCTGGGTTCAAACCTGCCACCCTTGGTATATGGTGCCAGCGCCCTACTCACTGAACCACAGGCACCCCTGTGAATGAATTTCTTGAGGTCTACGATAATTAAGCCAGCAACTAGGTCTCAAGATCAGGTTTCTAAGCACTAAAAACATTCTGTTTTCTTGAGACAGGCTATCTCCTTGCAATGTAGTTCCCAAGCTCTTCCTATAGCTTGGTTCTCACATCAGCCTCTGTACAATACTTGCCTCTGCAAAATACTTGCCTCACAGGGCTGCTGTGAAGAGCATGTGTTCTTAGATACAAAATTGGTTCACTACAGTGATAGCAGCTTGAATTTACACGTACTTGAGTGTGTATTCCTTTATTCAATTCTCATGACTATGCTGATAGGTAGGCTCTATTATTATCCCACTTCACAGATAAAGCCACTGAAGGCCCCAGATTTTACTCTTTTTTTTTTTTTTTTTTGAGACGGAGCCTCAAGCTATCCCCCTGGGTAGAGTGCCATGGCATCACGCTCACAGCAACCTCCAACTCCTGGGCTCAAGCGAGTCTCCTGCCTCAGCCTCCCAAGTAGCTGGGACTACAGGCGCCTGCCACAACGCCTGGCCATTTTTTGGTTGCAGCCGTAATTGTTGTTTGGCGGGCCCAGGCTGGGGATTTGAACCCGCCACCTTAGGTGTATGTGGCTGGCGCCTTAGCTGCTTGAGCCACAGGTGCCGAGCCGAGGCCGCAGATTTTAAATGTGCCCAAATGATAGAGTTGGGATTCAGACTGACGCAGTCTCCAGAAGGCATGCTCTGACCCCAAACGTACGCTGCATATATACAGTGTACATTTTTTCTGATGAGGCATTGGGCAAAAAGCACAGACTAGTAAGGTGCTAACATTTCAGGGACAAATAGGGAAGATGAGGTGTAACCGGGGCTGATCAGACCAGGCAGGGTGGCTCTGGATGGAGGCAATTTGGGAAGGTAGGAAGCCTTGAGATAGGGACCAAAAACTAAACAGATCCTAACAGGTGATGGAAGGCCTTGGGGTAGGGGACCCACCTACTCACCAGCCAGGGCCTGCAGGCTGGGGAAGCCATAGTAGGTAACATCATCCAGCTGTATGAGCCGAGGTCCAAAGGCCTGGCACAGCCGCTCCACCATGCCAGTGATGCGGGTGATGTTGTTGTTGGAGGAACAGATGAAAGAGAAAAGGCATTCGATGGGGTCCTGTCGCAACAGTCGCACACCTGGGACCAGAAAGGTTGGGAGACGGAGAAACATTTGCTGTCAGGAGTGGCATCCTCTCATCCTCTGATCAGATTCTAGGGAGCAAGGCTCCAAGGGGATCCCAGGAGAATAAGGGATAGCATTGTTAGAGAAAGTAACACCAGACCTCCTTTCACGCCTCATAGCATGTTGTAAGATCTGAGTTACTATCTCATTCTATAGCTAAAAAGGCCACAATGTAAGCACCGTGAGGTCAGTTTGTGTCCATTTTGTTTGTTGCTATATCCGCAGCAGTCACACAGCAGATGTTCTGTATATATGTGCAAAATTAATGAAGTCACTTGCCCCAGGTGACACAGCCAGGAATGGTCTCAGTATCCTTGTCACTTCACTATGGCGATCAGTAGGATAGTAATAGTAATAACAAGCCGTGCAAGGTGGCTCATGTCTGTAATCCTAGCACTTTGGGAGGCTCAGGATCACTTGAGGCCAGGAGTTAAAGACCAGCCTGAGCAATATAGCAAGACACCTATCTCTACAAAAAATATAAAAAATTAGCCCGGCATGGTGGTGCATGGCTGTAGTAATAGCTACTTGGGAGGCTGAGGCAGGAAGATTGTTTGAACCCAGGAGTTTGAGATTATAGTGAGGTATGATCATGCCACTGCACTCCAGTCTGGATGACAGAGTGAGAACTTATCTCTAAAAACAAACAAAAAAAATAATTACTAGGTGCCAGGCACTATTCTAAGCACTTTACATATGTTAGCTCCTTTCTATTAAGTAGATGTAGTCCTAATATTTCAGACAGTAAAACTGAGTCCAGAGAAGTAACTTAACCAATGTCCCAGAACCACCTGCTCACCTTGGTATTTCCGAGCCACCTCTTTGAAATGGGAGTCCACGGAACCCCAATGGCGATACAGTTGAGCCAGGCTGACATCTAGCTGGAAGTACTCGTGCACAGCCTCCAGCTCCTCTAGTGTGGGCCTGCCAACCCAGCCCTTGTCCCCTCGGTACACAGTGCAGTAGAGCTGCTCCTCAGTTTGAGTCAGTGTCCAAACTTGGTCCGCCAGTACACCACTCCAGTGTGCAGGGCTTTGCTCCCTCCACCTAAGCTCCAAGGTACACAACAGCGCTAGTACACTCAGTTTCTCTTCCTGCACCCCTTGTGGTCCTTTTCATCCTATTACTCCATTTACAAAACTGATTTAATTGCAAAGTAAAAGAGCTATTTTTATTATTTATTTTTTAAAGAAAATGACATTTATTTGGGAATGGGCATTGCAATGGGAATACACACGCCATTGTAAACTATGTGCACAGGGAGATAAAGGAAGACAAGGGGCTTTATTTTTATTTTATTTATTTATTTATTTATTTTTGTAAGAGACAGAGTCTCACTTTATCACCCTCAGTAGAGTGCTGTAGCATCACAGCTCACAGCAACCTCCAACTCCTGGGCTTAGGTGATTCTCTTGCCTCAGCCTTCCAAGTAGCTGGGATTACAGGCGCCCACCAGAACACCCCATTATTTTTTTGTTGCAGTTTGGCCGGGGCCATGTTCGAACCCACCACCCTCTGTATATGGGGCCGGCACCCTGCCCACTGAGCCACAGGCGCCGCCCAAGACAAGGGTTTTTTTTTATTTTTTGAGACAGAGCCTCAAGCTATCCCCCTGGGTAGAGTGCTGTGACATCACAGCTCACAGCAACCTCCAACTCCCAGGCTCAAGCAAGTCTCCTGCCTCTACCTCCCAAGTAGCTGGGACCACAGGCACCTGCCACAACGCCTGGCTATCTTTTGGTTGCAGCCATCATTGTTGTTTGGTGGCGGGCCAGGGCTGGATTCTAACCTGCCACCCTAGGTGTATGTGGCTGGCGCCTTAGCCACTTGAGCCACAGGCGCTGAGCCAAGACAAGGGTTTTTTTTTTAATTTGAGACGGAGCCTGAAGCTATCCCCCCTGGGTAGAGTGCCATGGCATCACAGCTCATAGCAACCTCCAACTACTGGGCTCAAGCGAGTCTCCTGCCTCAGCCTCCCAAGTAGCTGGGACTACAGGTCCCCACCACAACTCCTGGCCATTTTTTTTTAGTTGCAGCCATCATTGTTGTTTGGCGGGCCCGGGCTGGGGATTTGAACCCGCCACCTTAGGTGTATGTGGCTGGCGCCTTAGCCGCTTGAGCCACAGGCGCCAAGCCAAGACAAGGGTTTTTAAAGGCGGAATAAGGGACAATTACATAATTGTTTTTTTTTTTTTTTTCAGTTTTTGGCCGGGGCTGGGTTTGAACCCGCAACCTCCGACATATGGGGCTGGAGCTCTACTCCTTGAGCCACAGGCACCACCCTACATAATTGTTTTGAGATAATTATCTTTTAGGATAACTATCCAAGGGTGACAACAGTCCGAGGAAGAGCTATCTTTTACATGGGTAATACCGCTTGATCTTCACAATAACACTGCACATATTATCTCTACTGTATTAAGGAGATAACGGGCCGGCCATCCGCCTCTGTTTCCTTTTTTATAACCTGGAGTTTCTTCTATCACCCCCTAAATTCTCTGCCTGCAGGGCTGAAGAGTCAGGAGCCAGGATCCCAGAGGAGGGACCTCAGTCACTCACCGGAAGGACTGTCCAGAAGCCAGAACCAGGTCCAGGCGCAGCTCAGAGAGTGGACATGGAATGGAGGCCCATAGGGCCGGGGTGGAGGCTAGAGTACGATGCCCCATGCTACCAGGCTAACACTTCCACGCCAAGCTCCGCCCCACAATGGCCCTGCCCACGCAGAGCCACCTTAAATTGGAGGCCAAAGACCCCGCCCAAACAAAGACCACGCCTCCTAAAGCCTCGCCCGCCAGGTCCCGGCTTCTCGGTCTCCGTTTAAGGCTCCGCCCTATTTTCATTTATTCTTCCACTCCCTGCAGGCTCCTCCCTTTGCGATTCATCAAAGTCCCTCTCCTCCCACTCTGTCCCCACTTCCAGCTCCAATCCTCCAGCTTTCCTGAATATCCTTCCCCGCCCCGGGCGCTCACATCTGTTTCCACAGCTGTTTTTCTGGAAGCGCGCGCCAGCGTGTCCTTCCGGTTTCTCCGGGGGCCGACCTCGCCGCCACCGGAAATAGGGCTCAAGCTCCGTTTCTTTGACCCAGAAGGAGCCAATCCGAGGAAGAAGTGGGAGGTGCCAATGGGAAACCCGCGCGGCAGCGGTTAGCTTGCCCTTTCCACCGCGCCCCAGCGGTTCGCGGGCGCTGGGCTCCCTGCCGGCTATTGGCCTTTCCTCAACCCGGAACACTCCGCTCGCTGCAGCGTCCCATCACAGCGCCCCGCGGACCCTGCGCAGGGTGCGCCCTTAGACTCTAGTCCTGGCTGATCTCCTGAGAACCTTTCGACTCCTCAGGGCTGTCCGTCCTCAGAACCACTCCCTTCCCTAGCCGTTCGCAGAAAGCCTCAGATAACGCGCCCTCCTTCACCAGGAATCGGACCGGACACAGCTCCGACCCCTCAGCACCCGGGAGATGTGCCTACAACGTGTCTCCAGAGGATTCTCTTCAGTGCTCGCCCGCCTAAGCTTGTCCCCTCCCAGGCCTTCTCATCCGGCCCCTACTCCGCCGTTAGGCGTCCGCACAGACTTCACTGGCCTGTTCCTCGGGATTGCCACAGCTGCTCCTTTCATTCCCCGTCACTCCTTCAACAATGCTCCATCTGTTTACACCCTAGCGCGCAATGGGGCCTGTCTCTGGGACTGGGCCCAGAAGTCTAGATAGACAGTTCCTTAGGTTGAGTCCAGGTACAGACGTGTGGCCTTGGGGTAGCCTGACCGCCCGGTCCAGTTGTCAGCGCCAGCAGCCTGGACCCAGGAAAGATTATGTAATTTCTTCCTTTCTGAAGACATGAAAAAAACAAGGAGCTGGGCCGTTTTTCACCTTCTAGCATAGTGATTTCTGGTTGTGTCTGAATGACCAGACTACACGTTCTTGAAGGGCAAGATCTGCCGCTGATTGATCTTTGTGTCCCATTCACGGTACCTAGGAGAGAGGGTGGGTGCACGCGAGCATGTAGTCTTTGTCTCCGTTCCACTCAGTAGCAACAAGGCCTCGGGCGGACATTTTTTGCCCTGATTGTCTTATAGACAGGCATGGCACCCCCTAGGCGCCTAGCACTTGGAAGGGATTCCTTCAATAAATGTTGGCTGATTTGGAAAAAAAGGTGCCTATGTTGGGGATAAATGAAGAGCAACACACCCCTGCTCTGTCCCTATTTAAGCAGGGGGAAGTTCTCAGCTGTAGTGATTCTGGAGCACTTGAGCCACAGTACTGGCAAAGGATTTGAAGCCTCTGAAGTCCATGAAGGACTCAGCAGTTGACTCTCTGGCAGTTCCACATTCTGGTTTCAGAGCCAACTTTGCTGACAAAAGACCAAAGTTCAAGTCCTACCTCTGCGACTTTCTAGTTGTAGTAACTTTAGGCAAGTAAATTTTTCTAAACCATAGCATCTTTGTGGAAATTAACAAGCCTATGATTAAAGTACCCCATAGGTACTATTACAAGAATTACATGAAACTGTTATCTGAAGGTGCTTAGTACAGGCCCTGTGTGCAGTCAGTGCGTGGGAAATGGGGGTTCTCATACTATTTCTGTTATTGTCTTGTCAATGTAGCAGCAATCAGCAACCAGCTGGGCCCAATTAAGTACTATCCCTGGGACACAGAACATCCCTTCTGCCCTTGCAAAAGGCAAGAAAAAAGAATTCTAAATAGACAAGTTTATTTTCTAAGAATCAATATATTTTCTTCCTTTGAAATAAATACAAACCAGTTTGAAAGGTGAGGGGAATCTATGGGGAAGAGAAGGGAAATGGGGACAGGCCCCAGTTGTTTTTAGTACCAAATGACTCTGGCGCGACCCGGAAACGCAGTTACAAATGAGAATAATTTAAATTCTCCGATAATTACAGTATTTACAACAGCAGGGGAGGGGGGTCACCTAGTGCCCCTCTTCCGGGCTGGACAGACTTCAATTCCATTGCTAGGCTGGGCAGATGCCCACTCACCTCACCACCTGTAGGGGCCTCAGGCCTCTAGGCAGTTAAGGATTCTCCTGGCATGAGCAGGGAGAAGTGGTGGGATGGCCTGTTTTATGCAGTGTTCTAACCTTGGGCCACCACTCTGCCCTACAATGCCATGAGGTCGCTGGAACTCTTTCTGACCTGTGGGACCTCCTCTTCCCTTGCACTAAACTGCCATGGGCCCTTGGAGTGTTCTGTACAGTCCAGCTGCACTCAGGGCAGGAGGGACCTCCCCCACCCAGCTTCCCCTGAGACTGGCCCCAAGACCAGAAATGAGTCAGTGCAGAGGCTGGTGCCACTCCAGGACAGTGAGCTAAGGGGAAGAGAGTGGTCACAGGGCACTGTAGGTTGGGCTACATTGGGCAGTATCAATCACTATCGCTGGTCTCACTGCTCTGCTCGCCCTGCACCTTGCTGCGGTGCTGCAGAGCTCGGTGGTAGGCAATCTGTACTGACTTGCGGATGTTGGACTTGCGGCCCTCCAGCATCTTCTCCTTGTCTAGGTCCTGGTTCACGCCCAGAGGAACAAGCTTGGTCCTGGGCAGCCACTGCCTATAGGACAAGGTAAAGATCAAATGAATCATCTCAAGAAGAACAAGCAAGCACCAGTCTTCCTGACTCTATTCACTCAAACACACTTCCTGAGTGCCTACTCTGGCCAGAATCTGTGGTGGGTACTGAGGTTATGGAGACTAATAGACACAGTTCCTGCTCTCAAGTGTCTGCTCATACTCTAGTGACAAAAGAGCTCTCAATCAACAAACATATGAGGGGATGGGAGAGAGGGTAAGGTAATGATAGGGTATTTATTGCTATGAAAGGAAGAGCCCTAACAACAAGTAGCTACCCTGTTCCACAGGCTCCAGGTAGACTTCACGGAATTAAATATCCTCTGCAGACAATTAGCAAAAAGATGACATATGTAAATGTGACAGAACAAGGATTCAGAGCCTAAATGTTCATTTCTGCTTTACCCTCATCTTTTCATTGTGGAGGCAGAGATGGGAAAACTAAGTCTAAAAGCCATCTGATCTGGGTGGGGAGCCACCCCCATATTTGTCACAGTCACTGATGGTCCTTTGGTTTCCAGCTACTGCTGTTTGTCAGCTACTACCCACTCAGCCTCTCAGACTCATGGTCAACACAACCCTTTTGCTCAAAGATCCATTCTCAGTCCCTCCCCCAATGACCTGTGATATAGCTCAGCCTTTTTGTTGCTGGAGTTTCCTGGAAATCTGCCCTGATACCACACAGGCCTGTATCTGTTGCTGTGAGTCACCAAATGCTACCTCCCTTCCTTACCAGGTTCGTTTGTTGTCAAAGAAGAGAACGAGGTAGAGATGCTCTCGGGCTTCCTGGGTCATCTGCTCCCCAAGTTTCAACACTTCCAATGGGGGCACAGGAATGGGTACCCCATGGTGGAACATACCTTCTCGGGGCATCTTTGGATCAATGATCTGAGGGTGTAATAAGAGCAGAGTTTGGTTTGGTCCATGTCCTCTCTAAGTCTTACCCCACCCAAAAATTTGGAGATGACATCTGAAGTAGGAACAGAGAAAGGTTATCATGCCACTAGGACTACAGTGCTGACCCTTTGCTTCTTCTCATGATGAATTACTTCAGAGCCCCAAGGGCAACAATAAAGGAAATGGAGGGATAGAGAAACAGGGTGGGAGCCTTTAAGCAGTACTCAAGCTGTATTTGCCCACCAGTTTATTTGCCAAGGAACTTTGTGTCCCACAGCTAGCTCAGCAGGGAATAGGAGAAATCTACTAATTGTAAGTCTGTGTTTGGGGCTGGAAAGCAAAGGGTATGACGAGAAGTGGAAACCTACCAGAGCTGGGTATGATGGATACCCTCGGCATTTGGCCCACACAAGGTCCAGAGCATCCAGAGGGGAGTCCTCATCCTCTGATAGCCAACCAGCTCCCCGGCCCAGACTCTTCCTTACCACTTCACAGGAATGGGAAAGAGGAGGTGGATCAGCAGCTGGGGGGCTGGCAAGGCCTTGACAGTGGGTTCCCAGCATCCCTGGCCTTGGGCGAGGATACTTACTGCTGTGGCCCACGCCGCGGCCAGTGCCCACGGAGTAGGCCTCATTCTCAGTGCCTGAAGTATCCTCACTGCTGTCCTCTGGGAATGTGCCCCGAGAGAAAGAGGGCTTGCCCCGGCCTTGTTTTGAGGGTGTTGTGCTGCAGACAAGACAATGGGAGCACAGCTCAAAGGAGGGAATGGGGAGTGATGTAGTAGGTGTTCTCTCCCCTTTAGCCCTCAGAGTATGAGACCTTCGAAAAACAGAACCTAAATGAGGGATTTCAAACTCAAATGCTCTCAGACCTGAGGGTTGGTGATTTGACTGAGATGGGCTGGACCCAGCAGTGGTGGGGACAAATTCATGTGCTATATCAAAGTAGTATTGGCCAAATTTGCCAGATCTTCTGATTTTTTTTTTTTTTCTTTTTTCATTTTTGGAGACAAGAGCTTCACTTTGTTTTCCTGGGATTGAGTACAATGGCATTATAGTTCACAGTAACCTCAAACTCCTAAAGTTTGGGCTTTAGCCTCCTAGTAGCTGAAACTACAGGTGCCTGCCAGAAAACCCAGCTAATTTTTCTCTTTTTAGTAGAGACAGTGTCTCGCTTTTGCTCAGGTTGGTCTCCTGAGCTCAAGCAATCTACCCACCTTACCTCCTGGAGTGCTAGGAGGGCACTACGCCCAGCCTAGATTTACCAGATCTTCTGATTTTAAATGATAATACAGAGACTAGGAATTTTAAGCAGCATTTCTGGATTCACTTTTTATTTTATTTATTTTGAGACAGAGTCTCACTATGTCACCCTCAGTAGAATGCCATGGCATCACAGCAACCTCAAACTCCTGGGCTTAAGCGATTCTCTTGCCTCAGCCTCCCAAGTAGCTGGGACTAACAGGCGGCTGTCACAACACCTGGCTATTTTTTTGTTGCAGTTGTCATTGTTGTTTAGCAGGCCCAGGCCGGGCTCGAACGCACCGTCCTCGGTGTATGTGGCTGGCACCTTACTCACTGAGCTATAGGTGCTAAGCCTTGTTTCATTTTTTAAAAACACCATGCTGGCCAAAGTGTGTCTATAGGCCAAATCTAGGGTATAAGGTGGTAGTTTATGCCCTTGGCTCCAAAACTATCACTTTAACCTGCGATGGTTCCCTCTGTTCTATTATGGTGAAACTGATCTATCCCATTTATTTTGCAGAGAACCTTAGGTTTTAGGTTTATCTAAGCTGAGATAGCAGCTGTCACATTTCTCATAGGGAAAAACATGGGAAAGCCCATGAGCCCTGGAAGGGCATCTCTGAAGGCTGGCCTTTAAGAGGTAGTACCTGGTCCGGTCTGAGGCAGCACTGCTGCTGCTACTGCTGCTGGACTCAGAGTCTGAGCTGCTCCGGGGAAGGCTGCAGTCATTACGGTATACCAAGAAACTCTTCTTCACTGGCTGGTTTCCACTGCTGAAGCCATTGGCTGGTAAATCTTGGTTGGGGGAAAGGTGAGGAGAGAAGGAACCAGTCAGGAAGGTGTAGATTGGAGATGATACAGAGTAAGAGGGACTTAGAGTTTTGGTTCTCTTCTGCACTGGAAAATTCCTCCAAGCCTGGCCAGCAGATCTAGTTCTAGGTAGTGTCTACCACAGTTGGCCAGAGCCCTGCCCCACCCCTTTCTTCCGTTGGCAGTTACTGGCCTTAGGACACAAATTGCTTAAAGAGTAGATCCCTAAGGAAGGTGAGAAGAGAAAAGGTGAAGTGATTCAATGGGGGCGGGAAGCAGGAACATGCCCTGGGTGGAATATAGCTGGGTTAGTGTCTCTGGGCCTCAGTTTCCCTGACTGTAAAATGAGTGGATTGGGGTTAAAGGATTCCTAGGGCCCTCAGAGCTCTGTCTTCTATGGGCAAATAAAGTGATAGTTGGGATTGTTAGAAGAATGGCAGGTTTTTGCTCACTCTCTTGGGGGGCTGGGTGATGGTGAGGCTCACCCATTGGGGGGTCTTCTGTGGACTTATCACTGTCGCTGTCTGAGCTCGAACTAGGCCGGGGGCTCCTACCCCGCTTGCGCTGACGCAGGGAGCCCATGATGGGGAGCTGAGGGGGCCCCACAGGACTGCCTCCGTGGCTGGGGGTCATCTGGCTCTCCCGGTTTTTGGGGGGCCGGCCCGGCCTCTTGGGCGGTCCAGCTGTCTTCGGGTTCTTTTTGGAGAACAGAACTGAGGTTCTCCTGCCCACCTCATGTGCGGGGGTTGAGGACATGTTGGGACCCAGGCCTAGAGCAGAGAAAGAGAGAAGGAGAATTGGTGAAGGGCCTGATGTGAGAAGGGGAGCTATTCGAGGTCATGCCCTGGGCATACAGGACCATTACTCCTGCTAGAGTTTGGGATGATTTTGGGAGCATGGAATTTGGAACATTAACTTTTACACAAATAGCCAGAGAGGCAGTTAAGAGGTCCCTGATTAGGGAATAAAGGAGAAAGTACAGCTAGCTGTGTAGGAGGGACCTCTGCCTAGGGGTGGCAGAGGCTGAGTACGTGCTACAAAGCCAAAGTCTAACTTGCTTTGGGGTCTACCTTCCTAAGGGGTTCAGACCTTTGCTCGTCTCCTGGCTGCTGCTCTCCTCTGCAGCACTGTCTGTCTGCCCATCCTTGTCACAGGCTGTTGGGTGGGGGGTCAGACTACCCCGGCTTGAAGTGCCATGCCTCTCAGGCCCATCCCGTCCAGTCTCCCGCTGATGGGCAAGCTTCCGCCGCAGAGCCGTCATTTCTTTCTTGATCATCTTTGCACGCCGTGAGCGGCCCACACTCTGCTTGCTGGCATTCACCTCATCCAGCCGCTCCAATAGCAACTTCAGCTGCTCTTCCACGGGCAGGTGCTTTTGGTTCTCCAGCAGTACCAGCCGCTCTTCCTCTGCTGCTAGGGATAGGGTTGGGAGGAAAAGCTCAGACTCAGGGCAGCCCTCTGAGCCCCTTGAACCTGGGCAGGCAGCAAGAAACCCGCTCTTCCCCCTTGGCTTCTCAGAAAGAATAGCTATAAATCAGCACCAAGATGTGGAATGACAGGCACTGCTATCCATTTATCCAGTCTGGCTTCTAGGGGGGGATTCCTGGGGATAGCTTGCCGCTGCTCAGCCTAGCTCTTTTCTGCCTATACTGCCTACTCCCGGGAGGGGACTTCTGGAAAGCTATCCATCCCTGGCTTGGCCTCTTGTGTGTGTGTGTGAGAGAGACATATCACCCACCATCTTCAGTGTGGCGCGGGGCCTCATCTCCAGCCAGGCTGTGGGGGATATGCATGCCCGTCTCAAAGTCAATGCCCATTTTCTCTGCCTGGCGCCGGGCCTGGCGGAGCACAGCACCACCCTGCTCACGGAGCCGCACTGCTGCCCGGTAGAAGATGGTGTCCTTGGCATTATACTTGAGGCAGTTGCTGACGATGAGGTTGAAGTCCTCCTCAAAATCATCAAAGTTCAGGTAGCGGTAAGCCTCCAAGTTCTGCTTCATGGTGAAAAAGTCCATGGGCTTTTTGATATGGTCTAGGTAGTCAGGTACCTGGGAGAGCAGGGCAGGTGTGTCTAAGTGGAGATATGTTCTTCAATCCCCCAAACCTTGCTCCTAACAAGCCCCCACGAAATGCATCCAGCAACCTCCTCCCACCACAGTTAGAGGCAGGCATATAGCACAGGGGAAAGGAAAGCTGGATTCTACTCCTGACTTTACCAGTCACAAGCTGTGTGACCTTGGCAAGTCTTTTAACCTCTCTGAGCCTTCTCTTCTCCTGGGAAGTAGTGATGAAAGTACAGCCAAATCTACCTCCTAGAGCTGCATGAGACTTCAGTAAGAAAATGACTAGGGGAATCCTCTGGAAAAAACATCACAATACTTTCCTATAGCTCTTTTAATTTACTTATCAGTAAAACTTATATACAAGCTGCTGCTT
This sequence comes from Otolemur garnettii, assembly GCF_000181295.1. NCBI lineage: Eukaryota > Metazoa > Chordata > Mammalia > Primates > Galagidae > Otolemur > Otolemur garnettii. The sequence goes on from NW_003852410.1 coordinate 1,390,654, forward strand.
CAGGCCTCTAATTTTATACCTTTTAGATAGAAGAGTCTGTCAGTCAGGACCTAGGGCTTCAGAGCTGGTTCTTTAGGTGCTGAGCCTTCTAAAGTCTCCGTTCTAGGATTCAGCACCCCCAAAGTGTCTTCCTGCCCTAGGATTATTCATTTGGCAAAACTCAGTCCCTGCCTCTGGGGAAGGAGTGCAGATTGCCTCCCATTATGGGCCCTTGGGGTGTGACAGGGATAAGACAGAATCTAGGTGATACATGTGGCTTCAGTTTATCCTGCCCCAAAGCCGCCAGCCCCTCTCTTCAAGGTTCCCACCTAGTCCCTGGCCCAGACCTGCAGCAGGGGTCCAACTGGGAGAGGAACAGAAAGAAGGTGGAGTGAGGGGAAGGGATTCTTACTTCGTCCAATTCGGTTACCTCAGACAGAGGGACCGGCTCGCTGAAGATGTTGCCTGTGTCCTTCTCTTGGAGCTGCTCTAAGGTTTTACGGAGGAGGATGAGGAAGGGGGTGAGCTGCATCTCCATGGCAATCTGCTGGACCTTAATCTGACAGAAAAAAGGCTCCATCAGCCAGGCCCAATCCAGTCCTTTGGCACAGATGTTTGAGATGGTCCCAGCTTGGGAACTTGCCTTCTTTCCCACAACCACAGCGGGGGGTACTCACTCGGGTCTACCTTCTTCCAGGCCCTGCCCAACAAAACTTGTTCCAACTACTCTGGTGTTCTTCCCCTTCTTCACACTCCCAGCACTAGCTACCTGAATCACATTACTTAGGATTCTGTTCATACTCTCCTACGCCTCCAGTGGGCCTGAAAGCATGCTGAGCCTCAGGAGATCTAACTCCAACATTGTTGCTTCCTGGCTAGGGACATACTTTTCCTTTTCCTGGGTCTGTTTTCTCCTTTATGAAACAGAGCTGGCCCAGTAGCACTCACCGTTTCCCTTTTGAGTTTCTCCCGCTTGCGGATCAATTCCACCAGGAGCCGGGCTCGCTCCAGGTCATGCCGGAGCCGCTGCCAGGACTTGAGCTGTTCTTTGAGGGCCCAGTTCTTATCCTCAGAATCTCTCTGTAGAGGTAAAAAGGAGGATCAGGAGATGATAAGAGAGCCAAAGGAAAGGCCAGAGGGGAGGAACAAACCCAGGAAACCTGGGTCAAGGGCAGGCCCAGCCAAAGAAGGGAGCACAGTAATTTCTTGGTAGCTTCTTAACCTATGTATCCCCAGAGCCTGTCTTAAAGTAGATGACTGATATATGTTTGTTGAATGAATAAATGAACAATTTTCCAACGAGCTGATAATCTATAAGGATTTCATGCTGAGCCTGGTTTGAGGAGTAGCTTAAAGGAGGAAGCAGCCTATGACCCCTGAAACAAGAAGCTTCAGTTGAAGTCCTTATCTCCCTGGCCTTAGTTCCCAGGGGCCTCATTCTGTAGGAATTGGACACAGTACCCCAACTTGGTCACAGTTCCTCTGAGACTGCAGGTGTGTCTGCAGGCGACGTAGCAGTGGGACCCCATTCCGTGACTGCCGCTTCAGTGTCCAATAGCTGTGCAGCCTCTGCATGAACTGGCTCTTCCTTTGGATGGTCAGGCGGTTGGTGATTTTACTGAGCCTGGGATTCAGGGAACAAAGAGAAAAACCCGTTGGGCCATGATTCTCTTAAGTGGTCAGTGGCATCTGGCCAGTGAAAGTCCTGAATTGAGAAAGGGGAAACACGTCTCTTTGTCAAAAAGGCCTGGGACTCTGGGCTTAAATGAAAGAAGAATGAAGTGGTGCCACCAATGCCACTGCAGTAGACAGGAAACCAAGCTCCCAGCGCTAAGCCAGACCCTAACCCTGCACACCAGGGCAGGGAGTTATGCCCCTAAGACTGCTCTAGTCATCACAGCCCATGGTACTAACTGACCTGGGATTCCCACTCAAACCGAACTTGTGAAAGTTTTTAGATAAAGCACAATTGCATAGCAGAAACCTATAGTAAATTAAATAATCAGTACAAGAGAGTTAAAAATAACAGGTGACTACAGCCCACATTAGTGGCAGTAATCACTTCACAACTTCTTGAGTATTCCCTTCCCCTCTTTTCATTCTATTTCTCTTTTCATAGTGAGATCATTTTCTCCATTGTAGCTGTTCCATTCTCTTTCTTCCTATCAAAAGATGGGCCGTTTAAAACACCTGACAGGTACGCCAGACAAAGATCGACATTTCTGGCTCTTAATGTGAAAAGTCAAGTGACCTGTTAAAGATAACTTCTTTCGGAATTTGGTGGGGTTTTTTTTCTCCTATGCAGCTCCTGAAAGGAAAAAGAAAACCTATACTGCCATTCCACTGAGGGGGCTGTCAGGTCCTCTCCAGAAAGGCTGCTTCTTCCCTCACTTGCCTGTCATCTGCTTCCCACATACCTGTGTGGTGGGATACAGGGCACTGACACCACAGGTGCTGCTGCCCGCTTCTCTGCCAGAATTTTCCGCGCCTTCTTCATCTTGATCCGGGACTTGGCCTTGGCCTTCTTGACTTTCTCTGAGCTCCAGCCCTTACCCTCATCCTCCTCTTCATCCTCATCCTCCTCACCCTCACTGTGGGACAAGGCGGGCAGGCGGCGCGCAGAACCTGGGGGCGTGTGGATGTCGCAGTATGCTGTCTTTCGGACACTGAAGGAGGTGCCGTTGGCACCTGTCTCCCGTACAGGCTCCATCTTCATGTAAAGGCCAGCCTGCTGGGCGCATGTCACATGGAAGGCCGTGTAGCAATTGGCTTTGTGGCACTGGATGCAGGCCCCTGAACCCCGCTGTTTGCAAATGTAGCAGGTGAGCTTCCAGCGAGCTGGTGGGATGTGCTCAATGCTGTCAATAGGCTCTAGGAAGACTGTGTTGGCAAAGCAGACCTCGGGGATCCACAAGGCACAAACCACATGGGCCCAGCGCCCGTCATCTGTCTGCTTGAAGGCACCACCCTTGTTGGGGCACAGGGCACAGTCCACAGCACGGGAGGGTGACTGTAGGCAACGGCGGCACAGCCACTGGCCCTCAGGGATATAGGGGACACCGTAGCACTCCTGGTGCACGGCCAGGTTGCACATGTCACAGAAGAGGATGACGTTGCTGTTCTGGCACTCACCATCATTGCAGATACAGCAAACAGCATCCTCATCCACTAGTGCATTGGGGTCGCCTTTATTGTGACTCTCAAAGTAGGACTCCTTTTCTAGCCGGTCCATTAGGTACTCAAAGATCTCCTGCGGGATGGGACTCACACCCTCTGTCTTCCGACGCTCATTCATGATATCCAGCCAGATGTAGTCCTCCTCATCCATGTCATATTCTACTTCCTCATCTAGTTCCTCTGCAGACTTCTCGATGTACCTGTAGTGCACACAGGGAGTTCAGAATCACATGGTTGAGATTTCCCTCCTCAATGACAATGAGTCGCATTTGTCACGGAGCACTTATTCTGTTACTGTACCTTTATCTGTGTTGTCACATTCCATTCTTGCCTTAACCCCAGGTACCACAGACAACTATAATCACTCCTGTTTTCCAGAAAAGGACACCTAAGGCTTAGAGAGATTAATGCACCTAAACCAGCTCCCTTGTGAGAAAGGTAGAGCTGGAATGTGAACCCAGGCCTGCTACACCAAAGCTTGTATCCTGGCTGCTATAAGACACTACCTCCCTAGGTTACAGATGCTCAGTCAAAGACTCTTCTGAAGGGGGCTGGGGAGCAGTTAGGACCTGTTGGGATGCTCTGGATATGGTACAAAGAATCTGGGGAAGAAGGATGTGCTGGGAAATTATATATGTACTATGAGTCATTTTAGCACCAGCTGGCAGAGCCTTGACTAAAGCTGCCATAGGTCTTCTCTCAGCTAGTGCCATCATCATTTCAGAGCTCCATCAAGCTCCAGGTATTGTTTCTTCTCTGGATAGCCTTGGAAGATAATTTTAAAAGCTAAGATTTACTGAGCATTTACTATGAGCCAGGCATTGTGCTCAATTTTTCTTCTTACCACAGTCATAGGGTTAGTGTTCTTATTGTCCTGATTTGTGGGTAAAAAATGGAAACTTTGAGATGTTAATTAACTCTCCAATACAGATAGGTCACATAACCAGGGAGTAGCAGAGCTGGACGCGTTCACCCTCCTGCCCTCTAGTACTCAGTGGGCCCAGAGGCCTGGTGTGGAAGACTGCTCCAAGGACCTGTGGTACACAGCAGGTGCCCCATGCCCGTGCCATCCCTAGCTAGCCTGAACTGGCATTGTAAACTGCAGTGTAGAAAGGAAAGAATGAGGACTCTAACAAACTTGAATTTATATCTTGCCTCTATCACTTGGTCACTTTTAGGACATCACTGCACTTCTCCTATCAAATCTTAGTTTTTGTGATGAAAGAATGAGGATAAGACTACCTTCTCATAAAACTGTGTCAGGATTGTATGGAATTACAGAAATTAATGGGCTCAATCAAGTAGCATACAACAAGTCCTAGATAAACATTAGTTCTTATCTTTCCTCTTCTCTTTCCATGTGGGAGATTGAGCTCTGGCTGCTACAGCAGGCCAAGTGCCCATAGGTTCTGGGCCACACTTTCTGGGTCCTGTATGACAGTGGATAAGTAAACTAAGCTCTTTGGGCTTTGGTTTCCTCCTTGGCAATGCTAATTAGAACCTATTTTACACAGCCGTTGTGAGCATTAAATGAGTTAATATGGTGAAGTGCTTAGAACAGTGCTTGATGTGGAACAAATACTCAATGAATGTTAACTCATTAGGTCTTGTACAGCCCTTACCCATGTTCCTTGTAGTATAGCTATTAAGTGTCTAACTCCTCCACTACAGGATAGAGGCAGGCATTGTATCTGATTTCACTACAGAGATGTACGCTTTTCTTGTTCACATGAAAGGCATTTTGAGGTGAGGGTACCAGGGAGGGAGAGACTAAAACACTGTCGGTAGGAAGCAGCAGTTTTTCCTTAGCCTTTTACCTCTTCCCCAAGGTGACTGCAACCTCCCTATCTTTGAACAAGGGTATGACTCAGAAGTAGTGTGAACCATCTGGCTCCTTGCAGGCCTTGGCGTCAGCTCTGGAGCACCAATTCTCACCCTCTTCTCTGCCATGACACACATGACATTATGAGATAGTGCATAACAGACTCCCACAGGCACCCAGATTATAGACTGTAGCACAGATAAGGCAGGCTGCATGTCATGCACAAATCCTGGCACTCCAGCTGACAAGCCACACTACTGCAACCCCTTCAAGGAAGCAAATCAGAAAGCAAGAAAGAAAAAGTGACTGTATTAGAGAGATGACCTTGAAGCTTATCAAATTTAAAGTAAATTATTTCTAAAATTTGGGCAGTTTAGCTAATAATGGTAACAAATTACACAGAACATAACCTCCTAACTGATCACAGCACACCAACTGACAACTCCCCTGGGAACAGATCTGATACCCATGAGCAAAGAGTGAATCTGAGTGGAGGGAAGAAGAAAATGTGCTGGTCTGGGCTGCAACTGGGAAGGAAGAAAGGCCCAGAGAGAGTCTGTGTATTGGCGGTGGGGGTGAGTGGGCACGGCAGTCAGTGCTAACAGAAAAGAGAAAGAGACGGTGTAAAGCCAGAAGGGAGTAGAGTTAGGCTAAAAAGATGAAAGAATGGAAGAGAGGAAGGAGATTGGCTAAAACTGGTAAGAGAAGAAAATGACATAGTGGGCCATATTGCTTGTGCTACTGCAGATGTGCTTTTAAAGAATTGAATTTTAATATATTATATATACCGTATTTTTTTTTTTGTTTTGAGACATGGTCTATATTACCACAGCTCACAGCAACGTCAAACTCTTGGGCTTAAGTGATTCTCTTGCTCAGCCTCCTAAGTAGCTGGGACTATGGGCACCTGCCACAACGCCTGGCTATTTTTTGTTTGTAGTTGTCATTGTTGTTTGGCAGGCCCGGGCTGGATTCGAACCCACCAGCTCTGGTGTATGTGGCTGGCGCCCTAGCCGCTGTGCTATAGGTGTTGAACCATATACGACACTTTTGGTAAAAACTCATTTTCTTTCTTTATTTTTTTTTTTAGAGACAGAGTTTCAGTTTGTCACCCTTGGTAGAGCGCCGTGGTGTCACAGCTCACCTCAACCTCCAGCTCTTGGGCTTAGGTAATTCTCTTGACTCAGCCTCCCAAGTAGCTGGGACTACAGGCAGCTGCCACAACGACCGGCGATTTTTTGTTGCAGTTTGGCCAAGGTCGGGGCTGAATCCACCACCCTCAGCACATGGGGCCAGGGCACCACTCACTGAGCCACAGGTGCCACCTGGTAAAAACTCGTTTTCATTTAAAAGATTTTATGACAAATTCTTCTCAGAGATCAGACCTTCTGATTAGTTGACAACAAAGACTGCTGTTTAACTCATCTGAATGCTCTGTTGGCCTTGGATGCCAGTACTCTCAGAGTTTTACACTTGGTTTTTGTACCATTCTACAGCAAGGATTTTTCCAGGTAGTTTCTCTGCCCCTGTCCTTTCATCGTTTACCTCGTGTCAAAGGAATTTAGCTGTATTATACCTAAACTTTGAAGAAGCCACTGTGATAACTTTTGGAAGGAATACAAAGAAAAAATTACATGAAATAAATAAAAGGCCACTGGAGGAGCACAAAACATAAGCAACAACAATACTGTTTAAACACACTAAAGGATGGATAACAAAAACAGAAAAAAAAAATGGGAAAATTACTTCTGCAGATTTACAGACCACTTTTCAGACCTTATGAGATCAGTGATCCAAGGTGTCCACCAGTAGACAGGCAGAGGAATACTGTATCTGCTGATGGGGTCACTAGGACATCAGAAGCCGGGTGCACTTCTCAAAGCCACAGAGTAAGGGAGGGAGGAATTAGAAACAGGATTTTTTTGTACAGTGGCAATAGTGCAGTGTTGGGAGTCTGAGGGACCAGGGTTTGAATCCCGCTTCAGCTGTCCACTGGCATGTGACTTTAGATAAAGTCTGGCACCCTTTCTTGACCATGATTTCCTTACTTGTGAAATAAGAATATCTATCTGAGAGAGTTGTGAGAATAAAGTAATGGCTATTAAATGTTGAATGCAGGGCCTGGCACATAGCAGTGTAGAGCCGAGTGCCATTGTTAGCAAGTACCATTCCTCTTACTGCCCTGACAGGGCCAGTGTTCTTTTTTTCCTTTTTTTTTTTGAGACAGAGTCTCACTCTGTCACTTAGGCTAGACTGCCATGGCCTCAGCCTAGCTCACAGCAATCTCAAGCTCCTGGGCTCAAGCAATGTTCCTGCCTCAGCCTTCTAAGTAGCTGAGACTATAGGAATGTGCCATCATGCCTGGCTAATTTTTCTATTTTTAGTAAAGACAGGGTCTTGCTTTGCTCAGGCTGGTCTCAAACTCCTTACCTCAAGTGATCCTCCTGTCTTGGCCTCCCAGAGCACTAGGATCATAGGTGTGAGCCATCGCACCTGGTGTCTCTTACTACTGACCCTTTATGCCTGCCACTTTCCTATCAGTGTTTGTCACCTCTCTGTCTTCTGAGCCCTGCTTGAGCAGTTTTCCAAAGTTGGGAGGTAGAGGTGGCCTTACCGGTAATAGGAAGTTGGCCGGGGTGGGGCATCAGGGGTGTCCTGCTCCAGCTCCCGATATACCACCTCTGGCAGCTTGGGAGTGGTGCTTGCAGAAGCATTGTGGTGGTGGTGGTGATTAGAGTCCTTGCGCTTGTCTTTATTCTTATGCTTGCCTGACTTGGGAGTAGCAGCCGGTGTCTCAGTGTTCTCCTTGTTGCTACCATTCTCAGGGGCCTCCTCAGGGGCTTCCTCATCCTCTGATACCACATCCAGGTTGTCAAAGATGCTGATACGGTGGACACGGCCATGGAGGTCCACCTCCACCATGCGCTGGGCCTGTGCGTAGCTCATCACCTCACGGCCTGGTGACTGTGATACCTCTGAAGGGCTCGGCGACTGCTTGTTGGCTGGGCGTGACTGGCGCCCCTTCTTTTTATGCTTCCGGAGTGGAGTCTGCTGCGGGGGTGGTGGGTTGTCGTGGTCATAGTGGTATAGGTGGTACTCAATACCACTGTAACTCTTGTAGACCTTGCGGCAGGTCTCCACAGGGCACTCATATGGTGGTTTAGTTGCCCGCAAGTTGTGGCAGAAAGTCTTCACGTCAAAGTCCACCCCCATGCTGTCACATCTAGAATACACAGATCAGTTAGCCTAGGCCTGGGGAAGAGTTCCTGGCCACCTGTATCAGAGATCCCACTATCTCCCAATCCCCTCTCTCCCCAGGGTCACCCGGTCCTGTCCAGTCTACTTCTATAGTGTCTCCAAATGCCATCTCCTCTATCATAGTCCTGATCTGGGCCCTCATCACTACTTGCCTGGTAACCTGTCCTATATCTCAACTCCTCTAGCCTAATCTCCTATAATGCAGCCAGAGTGATCTTTCTACCAAGTGGTAATGATCATACCTGTCTCTTGATTAAAAGTCTCTTGACTATAAGCCTCCTGATGTCCTCCAATTTCTATAGGATAATATCCAATTGTCTATGATGACAATCAAGAAGCGCCTTTCTAGATTCTTTTTACCAGTTACAACTGTTTCTGTCCATAAGGGCAACCTGCTATTTCCTGAATATTTTAACCTCTCCTTCCTGCAGAATGGTTATCTATATGGACTGCCCTCCATACTCTCTGATTGGTGGGCTCCTAACCATTCTTTAAAACCCAGCTGAAATGTTACTTCTGTTATGATCTGACTCTCTCATGGGAAGCTGTGTCTGTGCAGCACTCCATTCTCACCTCCACCATAGTCCTTACCATACTGTAAGTTCTTTGTCTCTTCTCTTTAGACTGGGAGCTGTGCAGTACAAACAACAGAGCCTAATCCACCTCTGTTTCCCTGGTACCTAGCATGCACCGGACACTTAGTTTCTGGCAAATAAATGAATAGCTGATTGAGGGGATTACCTGATTTGGAGCTGAGAGAAATGGGATGAAAACTAGTTTTAGCTCATGTAAAAGCTAGAATGGGTGCCCCATGATTTACTCTTGGACACCTGCAGAAATCACTGGATTATAGAAAGAGTTAGTTTATTTCTGGGGTCTTTATGGGGAGGCTCACCCTGGCCCAGACACTGAGTTGGGAGAGTAATTGTGGAGCCAAGTGAAAACTGAGGTCATTTACTCTGTGCCCTGCAGGTATGACATTTGAGCTCTTCCTTCACCCATTCGTGCCACAACAACTGAAGGCCTACCAAGTGCTAGGCCCTAAGGGTACGAACAGGAACACAACAATCTAGGAACACTCAGCTCCAAGCTCTGGCTAAGGAGCTCTCCCTCCCCCTTCTCCAATGTTCTTGGGTGAGTGGAGACAGCAGATGGCACCAGCCCCCAGGAAGCTGAGCTTGGTCAGGGACTGTCCCAATTTCTCTCTGCCTAGTTGAGTTCAACAATTCAGCAGAGGACTTGGCACCATCCTAGCTAGGCATAGCCCCACTGAGCTTTCTGACAGTGACTCCTCAGGCCTCTCTCCCATGACTTAACCAGGCAAGTGGACTGTTCCAGCATCTTTGTCAACAGCCCCTGACTTCCACATAAATAAATCTACACGTTCAACTCCAACTAGTTTCTACTTCCTACCTGCATCTGTGTCTTTAAACAGAAACCAACGGGAGGCACAAACAAGCTCTCCTCTTTCCAAGCTAGGTCCCAGGTGAATGCTGCGGTTCTGCTGCCCTAGCTTCCGAAGTAGCACAGCTCACTCAGAAACGTACCACTGGGACCCAGCACCAGAGGCACAGACGAGGGAGCGCTTAAACCTGAAGCCCATGGGGACCGCCCGGGCCCGGGCCCAGGGGTATGGCGGCTGGAGGAAGTAGGAGGCGGGGGTTGGAGGGACAAGGCCCGGCCCCAGCAGTGCCCGCAGCCCTCTCTCCCGGATGCGACGGCGTTTCCCCTTTGTCGAAGTGTAACAAGTTAAACAAGGTTCCCCTTCTGCCATTGGCTAAGACAGCCCCAAAGATACACTGTTGCCCCGGGATGCCGGCAGGAGAGAATGCACTGTCAGTTTTCCCAGCTGGAGTAGCCCGAGTAGTCCCTGGGCCAGGCAGTTCAGTGCGCGCCCTACGAAAATAGCCTACCCCTTCCCCGCTAGCCACTCCCGCCCTGGTCCCAGGCCCGCACTCACCGGCCACCTCGAGTCCGGGCTCATCGCCGGGCGCGCCCGCCGGGGCTCCGACTCCCACTGGGGGAGGCCGGCGGGGAAAGTCGGGCCGGGAAGGGGGAGCCCCAACTCCGGAGGCCGTAGACCTCGCCACCCCGGCCCCCTGCAGCCCCACGCTCTGGCCCCAGCTGCCCGGGATTCCCGCGCTGACCCCTGCTACTCCCGGTCCCGACGGCACCCCGGTGTTTCAACTCCGTCAGCCGCTACCCGTTTCGCAAGCCCCCAGATTGCCCGGCCTCGGGACACGGCGCCGCTGGAACAATGGAAGCTCCCGGAGGCAGCGCGGGGACGGCAACCGCGGGGACCGTGGCGGCAAAGGCAGTGGCAGCGGCGGCGGCAGCGGCGGCGGCGGCGACGGCGTCTGCGCAGGGTAAATGCGGCGCTGCGGCGCTGCTGAGCTGCACTTTCGCCACAGATCCCCACCCCTTCACCGAAGGTCGAGAGGCCATCCTCTGGGACTCGGAAAGGGTCTCCGACACCTCTCGGGACTCCTCTAGTACCTCCATCTTAGAGTTGAGTCTCTGGAGACTGAAGTCGCTGTCCTAGGGATCCGAGGTCTTTGGGCCGTTTATGGCGAATCTGCGGCCACAGACGGTGAGCGCGGGGCTGGGTGTGAGGAGCCCGCCCTTCTCCCCTCCCCCTCTGCCTCCTCCTTCCCTGCTCCCTCCCTCTTGCTGGCGCCGCGGCTGCGGTGGGGACCTGGCCTTGGTCTCGGAGGAAGGCGGCGAGGCGGGGCCAGAGCCACGGGGCGGGGCTTAGGGCAGGGCTGGGAGCCAGAAGGACGCGGGCTGGAGCCTAAGGGGGCCTGGAGTTATGGGTAGGGGCGGGGCGGGGCCGGAAGAATAGCCCGTCTGTGGGCGGGGCTTAAGGAAAGGGGGAGGGGCTCTTTGGGCAGCTGGGCCCAGTCAGGAAGGAAAGGGGCTGGAGAATAGCGAAGTAGAGTGGGGCTAAACAGAATAGGGGGCCTCAGGAAAGAAAAGGAGGAGTTTTATATGGGCCTGGAAGGTGGAGCTGGGCTAGGGATAAAGTATAGAGCTGGGAAAAAACGGCACGAGGCGGAAGAAAAAGGGCGGGGCTTGGGGAAGCTTCGCCAAGGGGCGAGGAAAGAGCAGGACCCTTTAGGGATAACAGGGCAGGACCGAAGGGAAGCTACTCGGGAAAGGTAAAGTGAGGGGCTGCAGGGAGGGTGGGGATTTGAATCAAAAGGTCAGGTTTGAAGCGGTGCAGGAGGCTGGTGAGTGTATATGGTGAAGTGGGATTCAGGTGCTGGGAACCCTGTGGGTTGGCGGGGATATTCTGCATGGCTACAGGTTGCCGGTTGGGAGATGGTATCGAAACACAAAGCTAATTTTGTGGGACTGGGTCACTTACTAGCAATGTGAACGTGGGCAAGTTGTTAAATTCTCCCTCGAGTTCTGTCTTTTAAAACAGAACTCAAAACGCTATTGTTATTTCCAGGAGGCTTTAGAGACCTTGGATGCCCGGGAGACAAGGGTTAAACAATGCTTTGTCTTGAAGGAGTCTTTTAGGGTTCTGGTGCAAAGCCCAAAGCCTCTGAAAGCGTCAGTTTTATCTTAATGCAAACTTTGCATTTGACCCACTAAAATGTATGTTTCCACACATGATGTTTTCCAAAGAACATCCCAATAAAATTGACACTCCAAGAAGATGTTTGCTGGATAAGATCTTGGGATCTGAAGTCAAACTGATGAGTTCTTGTAAAGAAGGGACTTAACCCTTTCAGAGCCTCAGTTTTCTAATGTATAAAATGGGAACAATATGTAGTACCTATTTTTAGAGGGTGGTTGTGAAAATTAAATGAGATGGTGCTTGTAAATCACCTAGTATAATATTGGATATGTAGTGAATGTAAAAAAAAATTAGCAGTTATCACCCTTAATTGAAAATTTCAGAATAAATGGATCATAGCAGAATTATATAGAGTCATTTTTGTTTGTTTGTTTGAGACAGAGTCTCACTATGTCACCCTTGGTACAGTGCTATGGCATCACAGCTCACAGCAACCTCCAACTCTTGGGTTTAAGCGATTCTTTTGCCTCAGCCTCCCAAGTAGCTGGGACTGCAGGTACCCACCAATTGTTGTTTAGCTGGCCTGGGCCGGGTTTGAACCCACCACCCTTGGTGTATGTGGCTGGCGCTGTAACCACTGTGCTATGTTCACCAAGCCTATATAGAGTCACCTTAAAGCTGACAAGGCATGAACCTGTTTGAGAAGTGAATCTGATGAAAGCTATGGGCCTCTTTCCTAAGAAAACATACACACATATGCAGAATTGTACTTATTTCTTAAAGTGTTTGAAGAATGTATAAGGTGATTGGATGGATGTGTGTTAGGGGAGCGATGAGCCTGAGCTGAAGCCATCCTTGCTCCCTCCCTATTGGTATGGTCCTGGGCACTGGGTCCCCTCTTCTTCCCTCTCCAAGATCCACGAGACAGAGTGGGGGGTAAAGATTTGCTTTATTATTGGCATAAAGGCAGGGAGGTGGTGATAGTGGCAGGCCCTTTTGCAGGTGAGGGTGTGGAGGGCTTGTCAGCCAGCACCAATCCTCTGAGCTGACCCTCCCAATGAGGTCCAAGGCTCCAGGTGCCTCTGGCTTTTAGCAGAAGCAGTGGGTGTGCAGGTGAGCAGACTGCTAGGCATTGGATATGTGGACTCCTCAGGGCTGCTCTGGAGCTGGGGTTGGACTGGAGTTAGCAGGGGGTGGGGGCCGAGGCTGGATGTCCCTGGTGCGCATATAGGACAGCAGCTGCTCCGGGATCTCTGCCAGTACATCCTTGGCCAGTCTGGCCATGCTCAGCACCTGGTTCCCGGACCGGTCAACATAGTCTCGGAATGGGACAAACTGGGACAGGCACAGACAAGAAGGTGTGGGCAGTGGCCAGAAAAGGAGATGGGGGTGCCAGCAGGGAGGATTCTTCTTTGACCCCCCAGCATCTCTTCAAATTTCACGCCATCTCTTTCCCCCCATCTTGAACAGTTTTCTACAGTTGCTTTCTCTCCACCCACTCTTTTTCTTACCTTCTATTCGCCCTTAACCCACTCCAGTTTGGCTTCATGCTGTCCACTGAAACTGCTCTTGCTAACATCATCAATAGTCCCATGTTGCTAAATCAGTCCAGTGGGCAATAGTTTTCAGTCCTCATCTTCCTGGACTTCACTTTAGCTTTCCACTACATTCCACTATGATCCTTTTGGACACATCCCACTCTAGATGCTATACTCTTCTTAAGTTTTTCTCTACCTTTCTGGAAGTTCCTCCCCCCCAACCTACCACCCCTCATTCCTCTGGATCTACTTGCTCCCTAAACATGGTCCCTTTTCTCTCTCAGCTCTCTTCCTGGGTGATCTCATCTACTTCCATGAAAGTTGTGCCCTGGAGGGGGCCAGGAGAAGAGAAGAGGGTGTGGGAAGGAAGAGAGGCCAGGGAGAGATGGGGCAGGGATCAGGGAAAAGGGGACTTGACAAGGGGAATAGGTCAGAGGGATGGGGTTGGGACAAAAAGGGGGCGTGGTCTGTGAGAAGAGGACTGGGAAGGGGAGGAAGCCAGGAAAGGGGGTCTGGAAGAGAAGGAGAAGGAAGGGTTGCTAGGGGAGGAGGACTGATAAGAGAAAGGAGAAGTATATAAAAAGAAAAAAAAGAAGAAGAAGAAACTTTCCTAATGACTCCCAAATTTATATTTCCGTCCCTGGCCTTTTTTTTTTTTTTTTTTTGAGACAGAGCCTCAAGCTGTTGCCCTGGGTAGAGTGCTGTTACATCACAGCTCATAGCAACCTCCAACTCCTGGGCTCAAGAGATTCTCCTGCCTCTGCCTCCCAAGTAGCTGGGTTTACAGGCGCCCCCCACAATGCCCGGCTATTTTTTGGTTGCAGCCATCGTTTGGTGGACCCAGGCTGGATTTGAACCCGCCAGCTTGCCTCTTTTTTAAGGTCCAGAAGCACATATTTAGTTAACCCATATTGCCTCTCCATTCAGTTGTCACACATACCTCAAACCCAGTGTGTCCACAACTGAATTCTAGCTCTCTGTGCCATATCTCCTCCTCAGCTTTCCCCTTCCCAGTAAATGGGACCATCACTCACTTTGCTGCTCCAGGTAGAAGACTGCAAGTCATCCTTAAAGCCCCCTCACTCCCCATCTCCCTCTAATCAGATCATCAAGTCTTGTCATTTTCTTCTTACATATCTTCTAAAACACCACACTGCTTCCATCCAGATCCTTCTCCTTCTCACTATGACATCCTCGTTAATGGGTCTATCTGCCTTCTCTCTTGCCCTGCTACAGTCCCATCTTCCATGTAGCAGCCGTAGGAATCTTTTAAAAATGTAAGTCTGGGCTCAGCGCCTGTAGCTCAGTGGCTAGGGCACTAGCCACATACACCAGAGCTGGTGGGTTTGAACCCAGCCCATGCCTGCCAAACAACAATGACAACTACAACCAAAAAATAGCCAGGTGTTGTGGCAGGCGCCTATAGTTCCACCTACTTGGGAGGCTGAGGCAAGAGAATTGCTTAAGCCCAAGAGTTTAACGTTGCTGTGAGCTATGATGCCACAGTACTCTACCGAGGGTGACATAGTGAGACTCTCAAAAAAAAAATTAAAAATATAAGTCTGATCATTGCACTCCCCTATGTAAAAATCTTCCAAGAGCTTTCCAATTCTTTAAGAACTGGGCATGGGCTTGGGTCCTGTAGCTCAGTGGTTAGGGCGCTGGCCATATACACCGAGGAAGGCGGGTTTGACCTCGGCCTGGGCCTGCTAAACAACAATGACAACTGCAACAAAAAAATAGCCAGGCATTTTCGCGGGCGTTTGTAGTCCCACCTACTTGGGAGGCTGAGGCAAGAGAATCTCTTAATCCTAAGAGTTTGAGGTTGCTGTGAGCTGTGATGCCACAGCACTCTACTGAAGATGACATAGTAAAACTCTGCCTCAAAAAAAAAAAAAAAGAACTGGGCATGGTGGCTCATACCTATAATCCCAGCACTCTGGGAGGCTGAGGTGGGTGGATCTCCTGAGCTCAGGAGTTCCAGACCAGAGTGAGACCCCATCTCTACTAAAAATAGAAAAACTAGCCAGGCATTGTGGCGGGTGCCTGTAGTCCCAGCTGCTGGGGAGGCTGAGGCAAGAGAATCACTTGAGACCAAGAGGTTTGAGGTTGCTGTCAGCGATGACGCCTCGGCATTCTACCCAGGGTGACAGAAACTCTGTCTCAAAAAAAAAAAGCAGTACTCCGAAGTTTGGCTTCCTTCTCTCACTCAGTGTGATCCTGCCACCATGGGTTCTGGCTTTTTCTTGATTAGGCCTCTTGGCCTCAGAGCCTCTTCATATGCTGCTCCTCTCCCTGTAATGCTCATACCCACCTTTAGGTCTCAGCAAAAACGTTTTCAGATAGAACCCTTTCCTGACTCCTGTACCGAAGTCAGGTCCCCTGTCACAGACCTTCACAGTAGGATTTGCTATTCCCCTGCGGTCCGTATCACAGTCTAATGAGATACATAGCTGTGCGATTATTTATTATTACTTGCCTCCACTAGAGGGCGAGGACCTTGGGGATCTCTACACCATGGACCTACCAAGTCTGAAGCAACCTTCCTGTTTGTTAAAAGAATGTATTCAATGAATGAAAGAGGATGAAAGAGTGAGGGGGAGAAGGGCAGGTGATAGAGAAGGCAGTAAAGGAGAGTGGCTCCCAACTTTGCCTCTTCCCACTGTGCCTCTCAGTTCCACCACCTCTCCGGAGTCAGGTCTACCTGAACGATGTCCCGCTCTGCATAGCGTCCCCTAGAGGACACGCGCACTTCATCACCATCCAGCTCTTCCATTGCTGCAGAAAAGACATCCCTCAGCTGATCGTGTTCTCCAACACCACCCCATGCTGTGCCCTCCCTAAGAGCTCCCCTTCAGAGTCATCATGAGAATGCCTAATGATGGTGTTAATATTGGACATTGTTATTAATATTATCATGCCTTCTCACACATTCCATCCTCCCAAGAACCTCAGGGGGAAATATTAGTATCATCAGCCTTAGTTATGATGAGTAAACAGGTTTGAAGAAGGTCTACAACTTGGCCAAGGTCCCTTAAGAGTATCC
>NW_003852410.1:1408494-1424625 GCF_000181295.1 Otolemur garnettii
CCACAACGCCCGGCTATTTTTTGGTTGCAGCCGTCATTGTTGTTTGGCGGGTCCGGGCTGGGGATTTGAACCCGCCACCTTAGGTGTACGTGGCTGGCACCTTAGCTGGTTGAGCTATAGGCGCCGAGCCAACGCCTGGTATTTTTGTTGTTGTTGTAGTTGTCATTGTTTTTAGCAGGTCTGGACCAGCTTTGAACCCACCAGCCCTGGTGTATGTGGCTGGTGCCCTAACCACTTAGTTACAGGTGCTGAGCCTGGTCTAGGAGTCTTGTGTCTACTGTTAGCACCCATGACACTGTCTTGTTAGTTTGCAAGTAGGGTAAAATCTCAGCCCCTTCATAGTACTGACATTACCCCTCCCTGCCAAGCCCTCCTCCTCAGACTCACGCTAACGATGGCCTCCTTGGTCTGTGTCATGTCAGAGATGACTCCATCGGTGATGATGAGCAGAACATAGTACTGGGAACCATCAGAAATCTTGGCTGCAGTCCTGGGTGAGAGGCCAAAGTCAGAATTTAGCTGAAAGGCAGACAGACTAAAGGAATCTTCTCCCCTCCTCTAAGTTTCAACAGCCAGCATGGGAACGAAAGTCAAGGCTTCTGAAGCTCATGTTCCTTCACTGGACCTGGCAGCCTGCCCCCGCCTGCCATCCCTCCAGAAATACTCATTGAGCACTTACTATGGTGGGAACTAGAGATACATGAGGAGGAAAAACAAATCCATCCAGCCCTGTGGAGTGAGGCAGACATTCATCCAAGGAGGTGTAAAATTACTACTAGGATAAGTGCTGTGATGGAAGGTGACACTGTGAACAACAGGGGATCTGAGCTGGTCCAGAAGGTCAGTAAAGGCTTCTTTAAGGAAGTAATGTTTGAAGATGGAGGAGAGCTAAGTAAAGTGGGCGGGGATGGGGGGGAGTCATTCTAGGGAGAGGGAACAGCATGGACAGAGGCCCTGTGGTGTGTCTGAAGGAAGCTCACTCTGTCTGGAAGTCAGAAAGTGAAGGAAGCAGAGTGGACCATGTGGCCGAGGGGGCACAGAGGCCTGACCACCCTGGGCTTCATCAACCCAGGGCAGGATACTGATGTTCTTACAAGAGCAAGAACAAAGTTTCCTTGCTTCCCTCTCTCACCCATTTCTTTTCTCTTTCTTCTCCCTCTGCTGACCATATCCCATTTTCCGGGCTGCTAGGTCCCCTGCGGTCCTCCCTCAGATAGGCTACAGCGGCTCCCAGAATTCCTTTTCCTTCTCTCACCAATCTCTGAATCCGAGATTTTCCCATCTCTAAAGGACTTCAGAAGTCGCTGAGTCCAGTCCCCTTATTTTACATGGAAGAAAAACAAGACCTAGAGATGGCACGAAGACAGCAACAGACCCGGGTCTCTTTACTTCTAGTCCCAAATCTTAAATGGATTGGAAAGGATAGAGCTGTGCTGTCCAATAATGTAGCCCTGGCTACATATGGCTATTATTAAAGAGAATTAAACATTCAGTTCCTTGGTCATTCTAGCTACCTCTCTTTCTCTCTCTTTTTTTTTGAAACAGAGTCTTGTGGTGTTATGCAAGTACAGTTCCATGGCGCCAGCTTAGCTCACCGCTAACCTCAAATTCCTGGACTCAAGCAGTCCACCTGCCTTAGCCTCCCAAGTAGCTGGGACTGCAGACATGCACCACCACTCTGGCTAATTTTTCTATTTTTGGTAGAGAGGAGGTTTTATTCTTAACCTGGTGTCAAACTCCTGTCCTCAAGCAGTCCTCCCACCTTGGCCTCCCAAAGTGTTAGGATTATAGGTGTGAGCTGCCACGCCTGGCACCTAGCTACCCTTCAAGTGTTCAGTATACATATGTGGCTGGTGAATACCATGTTGGACAACACAGACACAGAACATTTCCATTACTTTAGAAAGTTCTACTGGACAGTGCTGATCTCAAAAAAGTCAAAGGAAAGTCACGGTTAGAGTATAGAATTAAAACTGTGTTAGAAAGAAAAAAAAGGGGGTGGCACCTGTGGCTCAAGGAGTAGGGCGCCAGCCCCATATGCCAGAGGTGGTGGGTTGAAACCCAGCCCTGGCCAAAAAACTGCTAAAAAATAAATAAATACAAATAAATAAATAAATAAAAAATGGTTCTTTAAAAAAAAAAAAAAAAAACTGTGTTAGGCTCAATTTGCCCAGGGCCCAGAGTAGGGGTGGGTCATAGTCTTCTATCACAGTCCTTGCCTCACTCCTGAATTCTGGCTCCAGCCTTTGCATAGGCCTGGCCTGGTACCTTCTCTCATTCATTTCACAAACAGTCACTGCATACATGCTGTGTTGGTCACCAAACCCACCTTGGTGACCAACACGGCATGTTGGTGCTAAACATGCAGCACAGAATAGGGTGTTGTCCTAGGGGAGACAACTGTTTAAACTACTAGAATGCATTGAGTTTAAGGCTTTGATGACATAACATTTAACCTAAGACTTGAGAAATGAGTAGGATTTGGCATGGTGATAGTGGGGTGGGGTTGGGAGGACAGGCAGGTAGAAGGACAGATGTTCCAGGGAGAGAGAATGGCAAGTGCAGACCGCGAGAGTAAGTTCTAGGAGTTGTGTGTAGATCTACAAAGGAGAATGAGAACGGGGGCCATGCACATCACTCTTCAGTTTGGGAGCATGGGACGTATGTCTTTAGTTCTCTGTAGGTGTCTTGCATTCCAAGGCCATTTAAATCTGGACATTGGCAGAAGAAATGGGTGACCGGCCAGGGGAGGCCAGTCAGTACCTCACTTGGCTATAGGGTGGGAAACAACAAAGAATTCTTTTTTTTTTTTTTTTGAGACAGAGCCTCAAGCTGTTCCCCGGGTAGAGTGCCGTGGCATTACAGCTCACAGCAACCTCCAACTCCTGGGCTCAAGTGAGTCTCCTGCCTCCACCTCCCAAGTAGCTGGGACCACAGGCGCCCGCCACAACGCCCGGCTATTTTCTGGTTGCAGCCGTCATTGTTGTTTGGCGGGTCCGGGCTGGGGATTCGAACCCGCCACCTTAGGTGTACATGGCTGGCACCTTAGCCAGTTGAGCTATAGGCGCCGAGCCAAAGAATTCTTTGAGATAATCAAAATCACAGCTGCATACTTGACATGTGTGATATAATTTAATCCTCATTGCCATTCCATGAGGTAGGCATTGTTTTTGTTCTTAATTTTAAAAATGAGAAAACTGAAGTTTAGAAACATTTATAAAGGTGGGCAGAGCAGCTCACATCTGTAATCCTAGCACTAGGAGGTCCAAACGAGGCAGTGTCCATAGCACAGTGGTTACTTGCACTGAGGGTGGCAGGTTCAAACCTGGCTGGGGCCAGCTAAACATCAATGACAACTGCAACAAAAAAATAGCCGGGTGTTGTGGCAGTTGCCTGTGGTCCGAGCTACTTGGGAGACTGAGGCAAGAGAATCGCTCAAGCCCAAGAGTTTGAGGTTGCCTTGGCACTCTACCTAGAGCGACAGGTAGATTTTATTTTTTTTTTTAATTAGCTTGGTGTGGTGGTGCATGCCTATAGTCCCAGCCACTTGGGAGACTGAGGCATGAGGCTCACTGGAGCCCAGGAGTTTGAGGTTGCAGTGAGCTATGATGATACCACTGTACTCTAGTAGCCAGGGCAACAGAGTGAGATCTTGTCTCAAACGAACAAACAAAAAAAGTAGCATCCCCAAAGGCTATGCTTGAACAAAGCCCATCCTCAAAGCCCATGCTTGAACAGCTGATCCTAAAGCTCAAGCTCTCCATCCATCACTCTGTTCCCAGTCTGTTCTCTGGATATTCTGCCATATATGAGAGCACTCTGGAAAGTATCCACCCTTGTGTGTTTCTGTTTTTCATAGTACATAGCTGGATACTTTCTGGACATTCCTCATTGTATTAAATTTATCACTGTTTCCTGAACTTGTTCCTTCATACCTCTGTGCTTTTCACATGCCATTTCTGCTACAAGGTCTACTCTGCTCCTCTTTCTCTAATAAAGTCCACTTTGCCCTCTAGCCCCAACTGAGCAGTTCACTCTACAGTAGGCCCATATCTTCCCCCTTTTCTGCTCCCCCACTGCAGTAGGATACTGCCCAGCCCACAAAGCTAGGCTGTCTCTACTCCTCCAAGTGGGTCCTTACTGCATGATCTGGTGGATAAAGTCAGATGAGTATAAGTACATTTAAAACACCCTTTCTTTTTCCTAAATTAAACATGGATATGATGTGAGAAGAATATGAAATTTGCATAAATTTTTAAGATGAAATATGGAGACTTCAAAGACATTCTCAGCCTGGCTGCCTTAGGCTGTGCCCCTAGATTCCCCCAGGGGGATGCAGTCGCTTGCTTTTGCTGACAAGCAACTCACTAGAAAAGTCTGGGAAGCTCTCTGGCCTACAGAAGGTAATGATTTATTTATATTTCTGTCTCTTGCACCAAGGTGGGAGCTCCCAAGGGCAGCGACTAGATCTGATTCATCTGTGAGTCTCCAGTGCCCCAGCAGAGAACTGAGCACACAGCAGATGCCCTTTGAATAGTAATAATGATAATAATAGTAACAGCAACAGCTAACATTTACAGTACTTACAATGTGGCAGGCACTAAGTGCTTGACATCTATTAATTAGTCCTCACAACAACATTATATGTAGATGTTATTATTATTATTATTTTATAAATGAGGAATCAGGCACAGAGAGATTTCTTGACCAAGGCTATACAGCTAGTAAATGATATAACTAGGAATATTAGCTAGTCTGGCTCCTGACCCATGTGACATTGTCCCTTTACTAAATATTTACTAAATGAATGAATAAATGAATCAGTGTAGTTGCCCAAGATAATACAGTAGAACCTCCATAGTTGACCCCATCCCTCCATTGACCACTTCCTTAAATTGACCTAATTTTCATAGACTGGACATGCACCACATGTGTGTATCAGTACAGCAGGCTTAGTTCCTTATGTCCATCGCCACTGTATGTTAACTAGTTTGTCACAGTCCCTTGGGTGGTCAGCTTACAGAGGCTTTACTGTATTTAAGAAGTCTGCTTAATAACAAAAAATATGCTTAGGTTCCCGCATTAGTAAAAAAAGGTAGTGAAATGTCGGATGTAATGATGTTATATGCAGTGAAATATTAGATGTAATTTGGCTGTAATAATGGATGCACGTGGGAAAGACTGTCAGGGACTATATACATCCACATTCCCATGGGCAGTGTCGGGGTGATTTCTTCATTTCTCTATCCTTAAGATTCTCTATAGCAATGTTATATTATTTTTACAATTTTAAAAACTATTACTGTCATTATGAATTAGAACATAAATCTTTATGAGGGAAAAAGGAAGCTTGTGGATATAGAAATCTCCCTGAAATCTATCCATTTTTATTCTTTTTTTTAAGAGAGAGAGTCTTTGTTGCCCTTGGTAGAGTGCTGTAGTGGCACAGCTCACAGCAACCTCCAGCTCTTGGGCTTAGGTGATTCTCCTGCCTCAGCCTTCTGAGTAGCTGAGACTACAGGTGCCCACCACAACGCCTGGCTAATTTTTTTGTTGTTGCAGTTTGGCTGGGTCCGCGTTTGAACCCACCCTGGATATATGGGGCCAGTGCCCTATTCACTGAGCCACAGGCGCCACCCTTTCTGTTTATTTTTACTTCCAAGCTTTCTGAGGTGCATTGTTTTAACTGGGTCTCTTCTAGTCAGCATATAGTTTACTTATTCAATCAGAGAATCTTTTTCTTTCTTAAGCTCAGTCAGAGCCTATCCTATTTATTGATATATGCTTGGTTCTGTCCTTTTATTTTAAATTTGTTTTTAATTTAATCTTGATACCTCCTTTTTTTTTTTTTTTTTAAAGAGATGGAGTCTCGCTCTGTTGCCTAGGCCGGAGCACAGTGGCATGTTCATAGTTCACTGTAAGTTAAAACTGCTGGGCTCAAGCAATCCTCCTGCCTCAGCCTCCAGAGCAGCAGGGACTACAGGTGTGCTCCCACACCCAGCTAATTTTTAATTTTTTTGTAAAGATGAGGTCTCACAGTGTTGCCCAGGCTGGTTTCAATCTCCTGGGCTCAAGCAATCCTTCTGCCTCAGTCTCCAAAAGTGCTAAGATTACAGGCATGAGTCTCCATACCTGGGCCTCTTTGGTATTTAAAATCATTTGATACATGATCTGGGTTCTTTGTAGTGTATGTATATAAACATAAACTATGTAAATATATATATGCACACAAACATAAACTATGTGTGTATATATATATATATATATATACAAAAAAAATTTTTTTTTTCTTAGAGATGAGGTCTTATTTTGTTGCCCAGGCTGGAGTGCAATGGTACAATCATAGCTCACTATAGCCTCCAGCTCCTGGGTTCAAGCAATCCTCCTCCCTTAGCCACCTAAGTAACTGGGACTATAGGCATAGGCCACCACACCTGGCTAATTTTTAAATTTTTTGTAGAGGTGAGGCCTTGCTACATTGACCACGCTGGTCTCAAACTCCTGACCTCATGTGATCCTTCTGCCTCAGCCCTCGCAAAGTGCTGGGATTACAGCCCTTACGTCCAGCCTGTGTATTTTATTTTTTTTAGAGACAGAGTCTTATTTTGTCACCCTCAGTAGAGAGCTGTGCCATCACAGCTCATAGCAACCTCTAGCTCTTGGGCTTAGGTGATTCTCTTGCTTCAGCCTCCCAAGTAGCTGGGACTAAAGTTGCCCACCACAACACCTGCTATGTTTTTGTTGCAGTTTGGCTGGGGCTGGGTTTGAACCTACTACCCTCAGTATATGGGCTGGTGCCCTACTCACTGAGCCACAGGTGCTGCCCCGGCCTGTGTATTTTTTTGCAGGTTTTGGCTGGGGCTGGGTTTGAACCCACCACCTCCAGGCATATGGGGCCGCTGCCCTACCCCTTTGAGCCACAGGTACCTCCCATAGACTGTGTATTTTTAATCTAAAAATTTGGGGTGGGGAATTAATCTGCTAGTTTTTAATCTACCATGTATTGAGTACTTACTATGTATAAAACACTGTACTAATACCTCTGACACTATTATCTAATTTTAACTTCATAATAACTCTATAAAGAAGCTGTTTATTGGCTGGGCATGGTGGCTCACACTTGAAATCCTAACACTCCAGGAGTGCCAAGGCAGGAGGATTGCTTGAGATCAGGAGCTTAAGACAGCCTGAGCGGCTCGGTGCCTGTGGCTCAAGTGGCTAAGGCGCCAGCCACATACACCTAAGGTGGTGGGTTCGAATCCAGCCCGGGCCTGCCAAACAACAATGATGGCTGCAACCAAAAAATAGCTGGGCGTTGTGGCGGGCGCCTGTGGTCCCAGCTACTTGGGAGGCTGAGGCAGGAGACTTGCTTGAGCCCAGGAGTTGGAGGTTGCTGTGAGCTGTGATGCCGCAGCACTCTACCCAGGGGGACAGCTTGAGGCTCTGTCTCAAAAAAAAAAAAAAAAAGACCAGCTTGAGTGAGAGTAAGACCTTGTCTCTAAAAAAACAGAAGGCTGGGCACAGTGGCACGCCTATAGTCCTAGCATTCTGGGAGGCTGAGGCGGGTGGATTGCCTGAGCTCACAGGTTTGAGACCAGCCTGAACCAGAGTGAGACCTTGTCTCTAAAAATAGCCGGGTGTTGTGGCAGGCGCCTGTAGTCCCAGCTACTTGAGAGGCTGAGGCAAAAGAATTGCCTGAGTCCAAGAGTTGGAGCTATGACGCCACAGCACTCTACTGAGGATGATAAAATGAGACTCTGTCTCTTAAAAAAAAAAAATACACAGGCTGGATGTGAGGGCTCACACCTGTAATCCTAGCTACTTGGGAGGCTAAGGCAGGTGGCTTATTTCTGCCCAGGAGTTTGAAGCTGCAGTGACTTATGATGATGCCATGGCACTCTAACCAGGTGACAAAGCAAGACTCTGCCTCATAAAAAAAAAAAAAAAAGCAGGTGCTTATTGTCACTCATTATTATACCATCTTATAGGAATAATAGATGCTTAGGCTCAGTGTCCATAGCTCAGTGGTTAGGGGGCTGGCCACATACACTGGGGCTGGCAGGTTTGAAACCAGCCTGGGCCTGCTAAACAACAATGACAACTACAACAAAAAAATAGCTGGGTGTTGTAGAGGTCGCCCAGCTACTTGGGAGGCTGAAGCAAGAGAATCGCTTAAGCCGAAGAGTTTGAGGTTGCTGTGAGCTGTGTTGGCAGGGCACTGTACCAAGGGTGACTCTGTCTCCAAAAAAAGGATGCTTAAAGAAACTAAATTATTGATGACAGTCATGTAAATGTACTGGAACTTTTTTATTAAAGGAACTTTTCCAAATATTTATTTAAAAAGAAAAAGAAACTAAATTGCTTAAGGTCACATGGTTAGTGGGTTCACAGCCAGGGTTCACAGCTGGGTTCACAACCAGGTCTGATGCCAATGCTTGTGCCTTCGGCACATGCTGTAGGCTCTTCTTTCTCTGACCTTACCTGGAAGCCTGGGTTGTTGTCCCTAGGGAGTGGGGTTGGGGTAGTTTGTTGACACCCTCTCTGCCCCATAATAAGGTACAGTCAGCCTTTAGTATCCATGGGGGTGGTGGTTAGTTTCAAACTCCTCAGATGCTTGAGTCCCTTATATGAAATGGTATAGTATTTGCCTATATCCTATGCACATCTTCCTTATACATTATTTGTAGGTTACTTATCATACCTAAATACTATCTGAATAGTTGTTATACTGTATTGTTTTTACATTTGTTTCTTTTAAGATTGGATTTTCTTTTTCAGCTTTTTTGTTTTTTTAATTGAGACAAAGTCTTACTTTGTCACCCTCGGTAGAGTGCCATGGCGTCATTGAGCACAGAAACCTCAAATTCTTGGACTCAAGCAGTTCTCTTGTCGCAGCCTCCCAAATACTGGGACTATAGGTGTCTGCCACAAAGCCTGGCTATTTTTAGAGACTGGGTCTTGCTCTTGCTCAGGCTGGTCTCAAACTCCTGAGCTCAGGCAATACACCCACCTTGGCCTCCCAGAATGCTAGGATTACAAGTGTGAGCCACCACGCCTGGCCTTTTCCAGCTGTTTTTGATGTGCAGTTGGTCGAATCCAAAGATCCAGACCCATGGTGATAGAGGGCCAAATATATTACAAGACCTCTTTGTAATGGTCAAACCGAATATTTCTGGAGCCTGGCCAACACTGAACATTTCTCTTTCTCCCCAATGCCCAAGTTCACCCAGGAGATGTCTTGACTATCCCCAGGGAGTCAGTTCCTCTCTGGCTGCCCTCATTTTCCCCAACCCCTACCCAGTTCCCTTACCTGGCCACCTGGTTGATGACAGGAGCAAAGTAGGTGGGCCCATAGAGCTGCACTGTGCGCAGGCTCTGGAAATAGCTCTCCAGCACACCCTCGATGCCCACACAGTTGGGGTCCTCATCATTGTTGTTCTGTCAAAGAATGTACCCTGCCAGGCTGAGCCTGTGCAGGGTATTCCCAGGAGTGCTCTGATCCCAGCTCACTCCTTCCTTTTTCCATCAGTACCTTTCGTGCTCCCCTCCAAACCCAGGCCTGCTCCCCTCCCTGCTTTGCCACCCTCTCATGGCTTCCTACTCCTCTGCAGGCCCTTGCCCGCTGAAGCAATGTAAATAGAAGAAATTCATCAACTTAGGTGGGCAAGATGCCAGGGCATGGAGTATAGGCTCTGGCTCATACCATACCAGGGGGAATTGGTGGGAGATCCGTCCCTCTGGGGGCAGTTTAGCCCCAAAGCCATAAGCTGGGAAGAGCTTGTCACTGTCATAGTCCTGGATGATCTCTCCCACTGCCTTGAGGGCCATGGCATAGGCGCTGAGCTGGTAGGGACTCATGTAGTGCAGGGAGGTAGGCTGCAGGGGGTTCCCTGTAGGGACACAGGAGCCCCAGCCTCTTGTTCACTTGGACCATCCTTTTGTTTGCCTGCTTATCTTGTATGCAGCCATTTACCTATATCTGCTTATCCACCCTCTACCCATATACTCCCTTATTAATTTACCCAATCATCTATCTGTTCATTTGTCCATCTATCTACCTACTCATCCCTATATCTTTTTTTCATCTCGGTATCTATATGTCCATTTATCCCCCTACCCACACATCCATCTACCTATCTACCTGGCCATACATCCATCTTTCAATCTATCTATCTATCCATTCTATCCACCTACCTCTTCATTCTCTTCAACAGGTCGTCCATTCATTCACTTGTTCACCTGCTATTTCTCTTCCTTTTCAGTCCATCCATCCAGCTGTCCCTCTCCATTTTACTCATTACTTGTCTGTTCTCATATGGATACATCCCCCCATTCATTCCCCCATCAGCTCACCTATTTTCTCAACTTAAACATCTATCCATCTGTCCATCCCTGCATTTACTTGCTCAACATACTGTATTCACTTACTAATCCATGTACCCACTCTGTTCATCAGTATAGCCATCCACTCATTCCTCACTACCCATTCACCTGTCCATCTCTCATTATACCCTCATTCTCTCCCATCCATACATTTACTCACCCACCTATTGAGCCATTTATCCTTTCTTTGATTCACCTACTCATCTATTTTCCTGTATTCTCTGGCACCCTTGTACCCAATAATATCCCTCCAACACTCCTACCCCAGTACCATTCTGGCTGAGATTTTACCTAGGTCTGGGCTTTTTGGGTAAGTAAACTCTTATTTCCAGCTAGGAATATAGGCTGATCCTTAGTGAATTCCCCCTCCCCCCACCAACATTCCCCCATCCATGCCTCACCATTGGAAGCTGTGAAGTCAATAGCTACTGTGAAGTTCAGCTGTGTCCTGTTGGGGAATGAGTTGAGAAGTGAGGAACTAACACCTATTACACTAGTATTTCTCAAACATTAATGGGCACCTGGATCATCTGGGGCTCATGTTAAAATCAGATTCTGATCCAGATAGTCCGGGTATCTGACAAACTTCCAAATGATACTGCTGTTACTGGCTCATGGACTATATTTTGGGTAACAGAATTAAAAATCTGCCCTGTGATAAGGTACAGAGAAGCAAGTTCATTTCCCAGGCCTTCCTCCCTCCATCAAACCAAACAGAATGTCCCCTACAGTCTGCTTGCATTTCCCCTCTCTTGGCCTTTCTCTCTTGCCTGACTGTAACTTTTGTCCGGGCCCCAGTCAGGTTATTGGGGCCACCACTGAAGTCAGGTTATTGGGGCCATCACCGGTTTGGCAGCCATCTTCTCAGTGGGGATGGGAAACTAAGAATGAAATGCAGCCCCTTGAAGAGAACTAAGGAAACAGTTTGCATTTTACAGAGCACTTTAGAGTTTGCCAAGTGTTTTAAATAAAGTTTATCTTCATGATACCATTGGTCCTGACTATCCAAAAATAAGAAATCTGGGGCTCAGAACTGGAAGTGACTTACTGCTGGGCTGCTGGCCCAGAGCTTGGCCCATGACTCACCCTCCCTTGATGTAATCAACAAAAGTGAATTCAGAGTCCACAGAGAAGGAGAGCAGTGTCACCTGTGGGACAGAAGAGATAGCCCTGATACTTTGGAAAGGGTGGCAGAAGGAAGAGGGGCATAGTAGGTCTTAAGGGAGAGGAATATGTGGGAGACAGGTGATTCCACCCCGTGCCCCAACCTGTCCCATCCTGTTGAATTTATGAAAAGAAATAAAAAGGGGAAGCTGTCAGAAACACAGGTGGATTTCCAAAAGTGTATTAAATTGGAATGTCAGGAATACTGGGTCACACTTGTAATCCTAGCACTTTGGGATGCCAAGTTGGGAGGATCTCTTATTGTCAGGAGTTCAAGACCAGCCTGGGCAGCAGAGTGAGACCCAGTCTTTCCAAAGTAATAATAAAAAAATTAGCCGGGCACGGTGACATGCACCTGTAGTCCCAGCTACTTGGGAGGCTGAGGCAGGAGGATGTCTATAGCCCAGGAGTTGGAGCCTGTAGTGGGCTATGATATTGCCATTGCATTCCAGCCTGGGTAACAGAGGGAGTCCCTGACTCTAAAAGTAAATTAATAAATTGGGAAGTGCAATTTAGGGTGTTTTTCTCTTTTATACTGCAAAATAGTAAAGATTGAAAAATTTCCCTGCGTGAGGAAAAGACAAAACAAAGAAAACCTTAAGTGGTACACCTGTGCCCGCTGCCGTTCCCTCCCTCCAGTATTTGTCATGCTATGTCAGTGGGGACAGACACAGAAGGATCCAGGGAGGGCCGGACCTCCAGGGAGCACTCACAGTTCCTGAGTTGACATATTTCTTCTTCTTACATTTCTTCCGAGGGTTAAGTACCTAAGTAGAGGAAGGTAACAGTGATGGTGAGAAACAGAGGAAGAGAGCTCCAGACAGTGCACTGTAGGAGGGAGGCCTTGGGTTAGCTGAGCAGGGCCGGACCTCTCACCTCATACACTGTGAACTGGTTCTGGGCCTTGCTCAGCTCCCGGTAGCTGGTGGTAAACTCACCGATGAAATCGTGGCTGTAATGAGGCCAGGGGTAGGTAAGCAGCAGTAGCTGCTGGTTTACAGCCAGGCCTGAACCCAGTCTTTTCATTTCTTTCATCCTACCCCCCCTACTTAGGCTGCAGGGTATGAGGGCTGGGGCCAGAAGGGGGGCCAAACTAAGGGAAAGAAAAGGGAAGAGACAGTGTACCAGAAAGACAATGCAGGGGATCCTGTGTCCCCAAGACCCTGGTATCTGTCATCACCCTTCTTGGTTCCCAAGGCTACTTTGGCATTCCTACTGAATGTACCACATATTGCAGAGAACTTTTTGGGTTAAACATAGGAGAAGGGACTGTGTGGGGCAGTTCTACCTTCCATTGCGGTCCCAGTCATACACATCAATCTTCACTGTTCTGAAATGCAAGAGATAAACAGGCTGGGTGTGTATGATGCTCTCATCCACTTGACTGTAAGCAAATCACTTCCCCATCCACTCATCTGTCCTTCCATCATCCCGTTCATCTTTTAATCTACTTCTCCTCCTAACTATTCACTCATCAGTCCTTACACGTACCCTACCACTGTTATTACTGCTACTGCTGCTGTTAGCACCACTATTACTCTTTTTTTTTTTAACCACTTATTGAGTCTTATTGTATTCCAGGCATTGTTCTCAGCAGTCTCACAGATTGTCTCATTTAATTTAACAACCACCCTGGATAAAGTAAATACTACTATTATTGGATAAGGAAATTGAGATACAAGAAAAAAAACAAGTAATGTTGCTAAGATCCCTTAGCTTATAAGTGACTGAGCTGAGATTCAAACTCTAACCTGGTTTCCAAGACCTAGTTCCTAACTATCCTGCCTGAGTCATTTCATATTTCTTATCTATCAGTGTACCAATCCATTTAACTATCTATCCATCTAACCACCCATTGACTAATACATTAGCAAATGTATAGTAATACACATAATACATATACTAATGTATTACTTATCAATTTGTTTCTTTATCCATTTATCAAACTATACATCCAGCTGTTGACTTACTCACTGATGCATATAAACATCCATCTGTTGATTCATCTGCCCAACCAAGCACCCAAGTATATAACATCAGTCCATCTGGTCATCCATTTATCTGCGTAACTATACTAATACTCATCCATCTATGTGCCCATCCATCCTTCCATCCTCTCACCTATCCCTATCCACCTGTCTTTATACTACCTACTTATTCATTTATTAGGTTAGCCTGTCTATTTTTACTCATCCATCAACTAATTCACTCACTAATCCATCAAGTCATCAATTTTCCATCCATTCATCTGTCCATCAATCCACCTGTCACTCCACCTATCCTTCTCACTTGCTTTTTATTCATGCATCTGCCTCTCCTGGCATCCATCAAATTCTCATTTACCTGTCTTATCACTTATCTACCATGTATCAGCTCATCTATTTACTCATCCATCTGTTAATCCATCCGTCATTTGTCCATCCACAATCTACCCATCAGTCCAATTGTCCATTCGTCTGCTATCTATTTATTTATTTTCCCCTCTATCTACTCCCAATCTTGTTCCTTTTTTTTTTTTTTTTTTTTGAGACAGAGCCTTAAGCTGTGGCCCTGGGTAGTAGTTTGCTATGGCATCACAGCTCACAGCAACCTCCAACTCCTGGGCTCAAGCAATTTTCTTGCCTCCACCTCCCAAGTAGCTAGGACTATAGGTGCCTGCCACAATGCCCGGCTATTTTTTGGGTTGCAGCTGTCATTGTTGTATGGTGGGCTGGGCTGGATTCGAACCCGCCAGCTCAGGTGTGTGTGGCTGGCACCTTAGCCGCTTGAGCCATAGACACTGAGCCTCACCATTGTTCTTATATATCAATCCACACACCCATCCAACCATTCACTGGTTTATTCCTCCATCTGATCATCCATCCATGTATCTGCTCATTCATTTGTTCATCTGCACTTTCATCTACAATCCACCTACCGGTCCACCCATCCCCATCCATCCATGCGTAGTCCACCTATCCATCTATGTGGCTGTCCATATGCCTCCCCATCCATCCATCTTCATGCCCAGAAGTCTGTCTCATTGATCAGGACCCTCCAATACTATTATGTCACTTTTTTTTTTTTTTTTTTTTTGCAGTTTTGGCCAGGGCTGGGTTTGAACCCACCACTCTAGCATATGGGGCTGGTGCTCTACTCCTTTGAGCTACAGGCACTGCCCGTATTATGTCACTTCTGCCATCATTCTGGAAACCCCATTGTAATGTCCTTGGCCCTCTAGCTTAGGCCAAGCAGACCTGTCATAGTCTCCATTGCACAGTGCCCGCACAGGGATGCTGAAGGGCTGCCACACAGGATTCAGCGTGTTTTTCACAACCTCTGTCTTATGGCAGATAGTAAACCTGGAAGGGGAATGGAAGGATTAGAAGCTGGCTTGAGTGTAGGTCTAAATCTGTTAGAGATTCCTGAGAGTCCCCCACTTGTTAATCATATGCCCCCACCCCCAGCCTGAGAGCCCTGATGGCAGTGACTCACGTGCCATCCTCATTGCTCCTGTAGAACACAAGGAAGGGGTCTGATTTCCCAAAGAAGTCCTTCTTGTCCAGCTTGTTTGCACACAGCTGCATAGTGGCAATGTCCTAGGGATGGATGCAGCTGGGCTGTTGATACTCAAATTGCCTGTAGCCTTCAGACAGTCCACTAAAGGGAGTACGGGGAGAAGGGCGCTCCCAGATCTAGCACATGGACCTTACTGACCCGACAATTGCTAAGCTCCTCTGCAGTCAGCAATATGGTCCCACACTTCTTGCCTGGTACACCCCTGGAAGTGGAAAAAGCCTGTTAGTTATAGGAAGGAGGATAGACAGCAAAGATTGGGGTGGTCAATCTGGGACTGGGTAGGCCACTGGATTCAATTTTACATTTACTGACAGTCCCTTGAGTGTGTCTCCTTCTGTTCTGGGTGGCTCCTGGTAGGGAAGGGAGGGGTCTGCAGTCCGGTAGGAAGAGGTTAGACTAGCTTAGGTGGATATCTCATATGGTCGTGTAAGAAAGACACAGGATTTAAAGTCAGTAGACTCAGGATGGATTTTATGATTTTTAAGCTGTGTCACCCTGGGCAGGTCATTTCCCCTTTCTGGGCCTTAGTTTTCTTCACTGTGAAGTGGGAAAAATTACTTTCTGTCAGGCAATGAAGAGATATAAAGGAAAAGCAACTTATAAGCTTTATATGGTTATATTCTTCAAAGCAGACCCTGGTACTTACCATATGCCAGGTGCAATGCTACATACAGGATGGCCATATTTACTATTTAAAATAGCCAATTGCACACGAGATTTATGGCCACCCTGTAGAGTTGGCCAGTTGGCATTCTCCAGCTTTGTTAGACTGTGCCCTCAGGGAGCTTTTAGATGGTGGTAGAACATGAAAGGCAGTAGGCAAATGGAATGTGCACAGCAATTCTGAATCAGGGGGAGGAATTTCTGTCCAGACCCAGGGAGCAAAAGGGCTGGTTCCTGGTTGTAGTTGAGATACTTTTTGGAGACTGTGAAAAGTGAGAAAAAAATAAAAGGGATGGCTTGGCGCCTGTGGCTCAACCGGCTAAGGCGCCAGCCACGTACACCTGAGGTGG
Organism: Otolemur garnettii; assembly: GCF_000181295.1. NCBI lineage: Eukaryota > Metazoa > Chordata > Mammalia > Primates > Galagidae > Otolemur > Otolemur garnettii. The sequence continues at coordinate 1,424,613 of NW_003852410.1, forward strand.
CGGGTTCGAATCC
>NW_003852410.1:1424681-1427071 GCF_000181295.1 Otolemur garnettii
GCCTGTGGTCCCAGCTACTTGGGAGGCTGAGGCAGGAGACTGGCTTGAGCCCAGGAGTTGGAGGTTGCTGTGAGCATGATGCCATGGCACTCTACCCAGGGGGATAGCTTGAGGCTCCGTCTCAAAAAAAAAATAAAATAAAATAAAATAAAAGGGATGTGCTTGCTTTGGCAGCACATATACTAAAATTGGAACAATACAGAGAAGATTAGCATGGCATGACCCCTGCGCAAGGATGACCCGCAAATTCGTGAAGCGGTCCATATTTTTTTAAAAAATAAAAAAGACAAGAAGCTTTATTTCTCCAACCCTAGAAGTTGTAGTAAGGGGCCCAGTAGTAAGGGACCTTGTTGACAGGGGCCTATAAACCCTGATTCCCAAATGGATCCAACATAGGGCCAAGAGAAAGCTAGGTCAGGAGGGCCCCAGTTCAGCCCTGGCTCTAACTCACTATGTTATTTTCCACATACTGAAAATTATTTGACTCTATCAACCTCTGACTCTCTGTGCTTTAACTAGAGGGAGGGTCATGAAGACAGGGGCAGATGAATCATTGATCCTATTACCTCCTCACTGTGCTTCACCCCCTCATGTTCTCTTTAACCCCTTGCCCAGAGTGAATTCCAGGCCCTTCTCTCACTTTGATATGCTTATGATTTGGCAGAACTACAGCCCTAGTTAAGTCCAACTCTCTGCTTAACCCATACTGTACCTGTGAAACTGAAATGGCCAGAAAACACACACACACAATTACGTTTGTTATTATTATTATTATTATTTCTTTTTTTTAAGAGACAGAGTTTCACCTCAGTAGAGTGCTTTAGCATCACTATTCACAGCAACCTCTAACTCCTGGGCTTAGATGATTCTCTCGACTCCTAAGTAACTGGGACTACAGGCGCCCGCCACAATGCCCTGGTATTTTTTGTTGCCGTTTGGCTGGGACTGGGTTTGAACCTGCCACCCTCAGTATATGAGGCCGGTGCCCTACACACTGAGCCACAGGCGCCGCCCAGCACACACAATTATGCTAACTGATCTCGTTGAATGCACACAAACCTCAAGAGAGTCCTTAACAATGCTTGGTAATCATCTCAAGGCCCTTCACTTTCCAGTTCTGCTAAATGGCGGTTTCACTCCTTTTTTCAAACCCCCAAAGCTTCCTCTCCCATCTTCACTCACAGGCAATGACCTTGTTTCGTACTCACTGACAGAACTGAAGCAACCAGAAGAGAATGTCCACCCCCTACCACACCTACCCTGCCACCAGTATCTTCACCCACACAACTTAGACTCCTACGGTTGCTATAAATGAACTGTCCGTGTGCCATTTATCCCTCCACTGTGTACTATATTTCATACCATCTTGTCTGCACAAGGACATCACATCCGAATCCCTCACCTCTTTTATTACCTTACATTTTCAGTTTCCTGCTTGGTCATCCCCATCAATATACAAATGTGGTATATTTTTTCTCATGTTAAAAAAATTCTAAACCTCTGGATTCACAAAACGTCATGAAAAAGAATTATAAACCTATTCTGAACCTCACTTCCTGCTTTAACCATATCTTCTTTTCTCTCCTTTGCAGCAAAGCTTGGAGGATTACTTGACTCCCATTCCCTGCTTTCCATTCTCTCCTAACCCCCCTCAACCTTCACCTCTCCTTCAAAATTATGCTTGTCAGCCAGGTGCAGTGGCTCGTGCCAGTAACCCCAGCACTTTGGGAAGCCAAAGTGGGATAATCACTTGAGCCCAGGAGTTTGAGACCGGTCTCATGGCAAGACCCCATCTCTATAAAAAAATAAAAAATTGGCCAGGGCCAGGCAATGTGGCTCATGCCTGTAATCCTAGCACTCTGGGAGGCCAAGGCAGTGGATTGCTTGAGCTCACGAGTTTGAGACCAGCCTGAGCAAATGCGAGACCTCATCTCTACTAAAAATAGAAAAACTGAGACAAGAGGATTGCTTGAGCCCGAATTGGAGGTTGCTGCGAGCTACAATGCCTTGGGTGGTGTAGGGTGACGGTTTGAGATTCTGTCTCAAAAAAAAAAAAATTAGCCAGGTGTGATGGTATGCCCCTATAGTCCCAGCTACTCAGAAGGCTGAGGCAAGAGGATCATTTTTGCCTAGAAGCTTTTTTTTTTTAAGACTTTATTATTTATTTATTTATTTTGGGGGTAGTTTTTGGCCAGGGCTGGATTTGAATCCACCACCTCTGGCATATGGGGCTGGTGCTCTACTCCTTTGAGCCACAGGCGCCACCCTTTGCCTAGAAGCTTGAAGCTACAGGGAGCTATGATGACACTACTTCACTCTAGCTTGGGCAACAAAGCAAGAATCTGTCCCTGCAAACCAAAAATCTATGTTTGTGGCTCGGCGCCTATAGC
>NW_003852410.1:1427369-1461057 GCF_000181295.1 Otolemur garnettii
AGAGTCTCACTTGGTCACACTTAGTAGAGTGCCTTGCCATCTTAGCTCACAGCAACCTAAAACTCTGGGGTTCAAGTGATTCTCTTGCCTTAGCTTCCCAGGTAGCTGGGACTACAGGTGCCTGCTACAGTGCCTGGGTATTGTTTTTGTTTTTAGAGATGGGGTCCTATTCTTGCTCAGGTTGGTCTCGAACTCGTGAGCTCAGGTGATCCACCTGCCTCAGCCTTCCAAGTGCTGGGATTACAGGTGTGAGTCACTGGGCCAGCAGGGATCTCCATCTTACCATATCTATTGGCCAATTCCCGATCTTCATCTTATTTGACCTGTGGCAACATTTGATGTGCTGGTTACTCTTTCCTTGATACACTTTCTTCACTTTGCTTCCAGGATAACGCCACTTTCTCTGGGTTCTCTTTGTACTTCATTAATTGCTCCTTCTCAGTCTCCTTTTCTAGATCCTCATGGAGTCTCAATCTTTGGTTCTCTTTCTCTCTTATACCCCCGCCTTTCACTTCCTTGGGATCTCATCTAGCATCATGGCCTTAAGGAGCATCTAAGACTCAAGTATCATTTTGCCTATTTGACACTTCCACTCACATGTTTAATAAAACATATGAAAGTCAACAGATCAGGGTGGCACCTGTGGCTCAGTGGGTAGGGCGCCGCCCCATATACCGAGGGTCAGGGGTTTGAACCTAGCCCCAGCCAAACTGCAACAACAACAAAAAAAATAGCCAGGCGTTGTGGTGGGTTCCTGTAGTCCCAGCTAGTTGAGAGGCTGAGGCAAAAGAATTGCCTGAGCCCAGGAGTTGGAGGTTGCTGTGAGCTGTGACACTATAGCACTCTACTGAGGGCTATAGAGTGAGACTCTATCTCTTAAAAAAAAGGAAGTCAACAGATCAGACTGAACTCCTGATTCAATTCCTGTCCCCAACTTGCCCCTCCTTCACTTTTTTCCCTCTCACATCTATATTCAGTCTTCAGAAACCTGTTGGCTCCGCCTTCAAAATATGTCCAGACCATGACCCCTTCTCCTCCCTCCACTGCTGACACACTGCATTATTGTCACAGCCTTTTCACTGGCTCCCTGCTTCTACCTTTGGCCACCCAAGGTTTATTCTTAAACTGGTAGCCAGCACATCCTTTGAAAGCATAGTCCTCTCTCAGAATAACAGTCCACAGTCCTTACAGAGGCTACTAGGCCCTAACTGTTAACAATCTTACCTCACCTGCCTTCCCCTCACTTCCTGGGCTCCAACCTGGCCTCCTTGCTGTTCTTCAAACACATTATGCTTCTGTACTCTTCCTCCACATGTCCACAGCGCTTACTCCCTCACCTTCAGATAGCTGCTCCAAAGTCACCTGCCCACGAGGCCTACTCACCCACCTCCACCCATCCAGCACTTCCAGTCCCCCTTATTCTGCTTTATTTTTTCTTTTCCCATAGCACTTAATGTCTTCTATTATGTAATTTACTTACTACATCTTTTACTTATTACTCACCCTGCCAACTAGAGTATAAGCTCTCCAAAGGCAGGAACCTTTGTTTTGTTCACCATTGCAATCCCTTGAACAGTGGCTGACATAGAGTATATGCACAGTGGTATTTGTGGGATGAATGAATCCCTGGTGCCTAAAACAGGGTGTGGGATACAAAACATGCTAGTTCATATTTAGTGAGTGGATATAATGGAAATTCCTCAGGATTTGATTTAGTCAGGGGAAACTTCCTGGTGGAGAAGGACTTGGACCTTAAAGATTGAATCAGACTTAGAAAGAGTGAGGTGAGAGAGAGAAAAAATGTCAGGCCTGATGACTTAAACAGAGCAGCCCCGGAGACTGGACTTTCCCACAAGCGTGATGGGAGCCAGTAAAGCTCCAGACCAGGGGCAATCCCACCCTCCCTATGGTCAGTCAACAGCTTCCTTGGAAGGGAGATTTGGAGCCTCGCACCCCTCACCTGCACCCCTTCCCATTCACTCACGTGAGGGGTCGCTCTACACGGCTGCCCTGGCCTCCGATCACCTCTCCCAGGGCCAGGAATGCTTGTCCCAGGAAATCCTGTGCCAGGACACGGAATCAGTAAGACCAGGAGGGGTTGTTGGCACCAAGTCCCAGCCCAACCCTGGTGATGATGGTGTACACAACCAGGGCAGTTCCCAGGTAGCAGAATGTTGCAAGAGCCACCTCCTGGCTTTAATGGAGGGGATAGGGATGAAGGGGTGTGCTTCTTGGTCAGTAGTAAGTTCAAGCCTGCTCTCCACAATACAGTTCCACCTTCCACCTTCAGGCCCTGCCTGTTTCAGCCTCACCTTCTGTGGATCCCAGCAGCAGCCCGAGAAAGAAGAGGAGAAGTGAGTAAGGGGCGGAGGCGGGGAAACCCAGGCAGGAGCAGGAGAGGGTGGGAAAGATGGGTTGGGGGCCTGAAAAAAGGCGGGGTCAGGGTCGAGGAGTAGGAGGAGTTCTAAGAAGGGAGGTTTAAACATCTAAGCGTCTCCTGTGTGCCCAGCCAGCGTGGGAGGGGACGCTTGCTCACCGGTTTGGAGATGTTGGTTTTGGAGTCAACGTTGTACCTAGGAAGAGAGTGGGACAGCCGTGGGGTAGGGCTGAAAAGGGGTCGGGCTCCGAGTCTTGATTAACATTGTGGGTGGAGGGAGGGGCGGCCTTGAACCCGAATTCAACTTGGGTCTGTTTGGGACAGGAGTCAGGTCAGAAACTGGAGAGGGTCAGGCCCGGGGGCCAAGTCTGGGGGTGGGGGTTTCCTGGGGGCGGAGTTACCTGGAAGAGGGCGGGGACAGAGGTGGAGCTAAATTAGGGAGTAGAGTTGTGGGTAGGGCCAGGCCTGGGTAGCTAAACGGACTGGATCTGACTTAAGGGCGGGCCTAAAACTAGGTGGAGCTCTTCGGAGTGGGACGGAGCTAGGCGTCGGGGAGGAGTCAGGTCAGGAGGCGGGCGGGGCTGGAGCTAGCCAGAATTCCCGGCAGAACCAGGTCGGGGGGCAGGCCAAGCCAGAATTTTGGGCGGGGCCTCACACATCGAAGCGCAGTTTTTGCTTTTCCTCAAAGAAATAGTCCAGGACGAATTTGCGCACGAAGTCTGGGTTCAGCGTGTTGTCGATCACTTCGGTCCGTCCGAACTAGATGGGGGGAGCGGAGGGTTAGCGCAGGGCGTGCAGGAGGGCAGGTGATTTCTGGCTGCGGCTCTGGGCTGTGAGGAGGCTCTGAGACTCACCTCCCTCCACTCCTGGCTGGCCTGGCTCTGCGTGTAAAGCACCACCACTGCGGGTGGGGAGCGGGGGAGGGAAGGGCGTCAGGTCGGCCTGCACCCCTCGCCCCCCCGCCACCCCTCAGTCGCGCCGAGGCCCCAGGTTCCCCCTCCCAGTCCTGGAGCCGCCTACTGGGGTCGGACTTGGAGAAGGTATCGAGGTCCAGCAGGTTCCTAGAGAAAAGCAACAGACAGAGCGGATCATCCTGGAGCCCACCGCCCCAACACTGCCCTGAGTCGGGCACAGGGGAAGAATGGATGGCGCTTAAGTCAAACCTCTTTCCCTCATTTCTACCCCGAGCCGGGGTCCGTGCTGTCAGCACTCTGGACAGCACCGGAAATCTCTGTCCAGGAACCTTGTTTCTGCGGACTCGACGAATACTCTCCCACTCTCCCATACTGTCTTCAAGGCCCAGGAAAGAGGGATCACCCCAGAACTTTGTCCCGCTGGGGCCCAGCTCCTAGTAGAGCCTCGCGACCCACCCCTTGGATCCGCAGGCTGAGCCCTCTTTGGGGGGTGGGGCTGCCCTAGGAGGCCCCCTCCTCGGTCCCACTAGCTACTCTCCGGTCTTCAGCTGTGATTTTCCCGCCCCCAATGCCTTTTCCTGCAGGGTCTAGCCCCTGTCTGGGCTGAGCCCCGGAGCCGGTTGGGGCTGGGGCAGTGCCAGTGCCCAAGCCCTCCCCAGCATGGCCCGCTCACCGGCAGGACACGGTAATTTCAATCTTGGTGGCTGGGACGCTGCGCTCGGAGGCTCCACCGAGAGACATGGCTGGTCAGGCAACTGGAGCCGCAGAAGGCTGCAAGACCCGGGCCGCCAGGGCTAGGGGCGGTGGCAGTGGCGGGGCCAGCCCATGTGCTGCTGCTGCTGCGGCGGCGGCGGCGGCTGCACTCCCTCCAGCTCTGCGTGCGCTCCCGCCGCTTGCGCCCTAACAGTGGCCGCCGGCAGCAGCTGCTCCAGATGGCAGCACAGCCCCGCCCGGCCCTGCAGGCGGCCCCCGCCCCATTGGACAGCCTTGAGCTGGCGGGGAACCTCACCCAGACCCCCAACTCCAATCCACACCTTGTGGATTGTGCCCCGCGTGACTCTCCTGGGTGGAAACCCAAGCCCCCCCCCCCCTCCACCCCCGCCCTGAGCTTTTCGTGGTGCTGAAGGATTTGGGGCACCTAGCGGGCACTGGGGTCCTTGCCTCTTACTCAGCAGCTCTCAACAATTTTTCTGTACCCTTCCCATTCCCAGTCTGCCTAGTTCTCTCAATAGGAAAAGTTACATTTGTTCTTATTAGCTGTGTGACCTTGGACAAATTAACATTTCTATGGTTTAGTCTCATTGACAGGCTGTAATAGCAGCTACTTGGGGTACTGTCAAATTTTATGGGGATAACTCAAGTAAAGGACTTATCACACAGCAAGTGCTTAATAAATGTTCCTGATATTATCTCTGGGTGTTCACACTGATGACCTCTTTTGTGTTAAGAATCCAATCTGTAAGTGGTGGCTATTAAAGCACTGTGTATAGCCCTCTGCCCATGAACTCACCTGGCTTCACCATGTCAGGGATATGGATGCACCCTTATGATGCAGTCTATTCCAGGTCAGACTGTAGTAGAGGGTGGTGGTCAGTCAGGCCATCCCCACCGCACATGTGCACCAATTGCTACCTCTAAAGCCTCAGAAACCAGTCCCTCTACCATAGGCAAGGTCTGCAGGTCACCTGTACCAGGATTGTGCTGCCTGAAAAACTTGAGGTTGAAGTGCAGGTTCCCTCAACCCGTATTCCCAATCAAATGAAGATCCTTGCCAATTCTAAGGCTAAAATTCAGGCAGCCCTGGGGATCTGCACAGGCTCCCTAGGTGACTAGGGCCCGCTTGAGGACCACGATTCTTAACAGTCTTGTGAGGACCTGTCCCCATCTCACTGAGAGGACTACCATGGCTCAATAGTTAAGAGGCACAGCCAGGTCTTTAGATCGCTTCCTGTTTCACCTGCCCCCTCCCTTGCTTTAACACCTTTGTCCAGCACAAAGGACAATTTGTGAGAACCTTCCAAATTGCTCCACAAAGGCAGTAAGTAACCAAATGAGGATATAAGAAAGTGGCTGTTCCAAAAGACCGATTTTATTCTGTGATCTGTGTCAAACCGCCTCATTCTCAGTGCAGGTGACCCGTCCTCCTCAGGAAACAATTAGAAGGTGAGTTCTTTTGTGAAGTCATGGCCTCCACAAAGTCCCAGGGAAACTCCACACAGTTCTGAGAGTTGGCAGGAATCCCAGCAAAGACGGGTGGGTAGGAGAAGGCAGTGACAAGAGGGGGTGGTGGTCACCAGTCACGAGACAGGGGGTTGGAAAACCTTGTCCTTGGCCTTGCTCAGCTTTGGGACTGCTATGTGCATGACAGAAAGGGGGAGTGAAACTGCCCCCAACCTGGAGTGCCCCTTGGCCAGGCATGGCTTTGATTCCACTAAGGGCTCAGGTGAGTGAGGAGCAGGAAACTGTCACATGTTAGCTGCTTCACAAGGCATTGCTGCTCGTGCCCCGGAGCCCAACACCACGGGCAAATTGCTCCAGCAGACCCCCAATAGCACCCGAGGGACTAGGGGCTACTGCCCGAAGCCCCACTGTGCTGCTGTACGTGGCCAAGAAGGCTGAGCGGACCTCTTGGAGCCGAGTCTCTCGATTGCTTAAGGCTGCAATCCTGTGTGGAGGGAGAGAAAGAATGAAGACATTACCATGGGTCAGGATCCAGCATCCTCATTCTCATTTGTGGTTCAGGCCCCAAGTATTTGGTGCTATTCCCCTCTTTAGCCATTCTTCTCATCTCTCAGGCTGTTCCCACTCAAGCATAACTTTATCGTACCACTGACCTTTCTGTTGGGAAAGTAACTATCTCGGTGATGACTGAGGAGGGAGCTGAGGAGGAGGGAATCTGCCCCAAAAGCTGTCACTTCCACTCCTCGTTAAGAACAAGCTGAGGCATAATTCTTATATCTGATAGTAAGGAGGAACCCCAACATCACCCCCGCCAGAATCTGGCAGCAGGCTTTGGCTGTTGAAAGACCTGAGTCTTGAGGGCAGGGCTTGATGCAGATTGGGAGGAAGCTCTTGCCCTAGAAGAACTCAATGAGCATCCCCCACTGGACACTACCAGAGCTCTAGCTATACCTTTAGACACTGTGGTCTCCAGGCAAATAGCTGAAAGGGCACTGGCTTTTCCAGCAGTATCTGTGTTCTGAGTCCATCTCCTTTTACCTCCCCTGGCCTATATGGATACTGACCACATGGAAGCCCTTCTTCTCTCCTCACCCTGGAATTACAAGTCAAGATGGTGAACAAGTGCATACAAAGTCAGGCCTATCAAAGTGTGAATTCCATAGCTGTGTGACACCCCAAAGGGCCTTTATAGTAGAAGAGGCCAAGGGTGACTCTACCCAACCTCTGGACTCAAAGGTTAGGTACTTTCATGGTGTTCCCACAGATAGATTCCTGTCCACCTAAGCACTAAGACTAGTTATGACCACGAGCTTACTCCAAATTTCTTCCCAAGGTACGAATCCCTGGGCAATTTTGTCAGAGGCAATACAAGTGTACCCAATTCCCAGGCCCAAATTACTTGCACCCAGGGCTTGAGGGAGCAGATGGAGGTCTAATGATAAATGATAATCCCAGTGCATTTTCTTTTTTTTTTTTTTGAGACAGAGTCTCACTTTGTCACCCTTGTTAGAGTGCTCACAATAGTGGGCATCATAGCTCACAATAACTTCAAACTATTGGTTTCAAGTGATTCTCTTTTTTTTTTTTTTTTGAGACAGAGCCTCAAGCTGTCCCCCTGGGTAGAGTGCCATGGCATTACAGCTCACAGCAACCTCCAACTCCTGGGCTCAAGCGAGTCTCCTGCCTCTGCCTCCCAAGTAGCTGGGACCACAGGCGCCCGCCACAACGCCCGGCTATTTTTTGGTTGCAGCCGTCATTGTTGTTTGGCGGGTCCGGGCTGGGGATTCGAACCCGCCACCTTAGGTATACGTGGCTGGCGCCTTAGCCGGTTGAGCTATAGGCGCTGAGCCTCAAGTGATTCTCTTAACCAAGCCTCCCAAGTAGCTGGGACTACAGGTACCCAGAACTTCTAGCCTTTTTTAGAGATGGGGTTTCACTTTCCTTCATTCTTCCTCAGGCTAGTCTTGAAACTGTGAGCTCAGGTAATCCACCCGCCTCGGCCTGCTGGAGTGCTAGGATGACACCTAGTGTGAGCCACCGCGCCTGGCTGACAATCCCAGTATAAATGTAGGCAGGACAGACAGGACTCCAGTGAAGTAGACTGGTGAGAGTGGTGTGAGGAAGCAGCAGCAGGTTCAGGGGCCAAAGTCAAATAGCTTTTGAAGTAGTTCTAAGGAAACAACTGAAACTAGATTCCTGTAATACAACGAACCACCACAAATGCCAACTGCCTCTCTCCCAAGGCATTTGGGAGACTTGGTTCCCTAGGTCTTCTTTACTTTCCAATCAGGTGAGAGGCTATGTGCACATCCCTCAGCTTCTTGTTAAAAGCACCAGTGGGAGAAACAGACAAGTAGTTTGTATTTGTAGAGACCATTTAAAGATGGATACAAGGATTGTCACTGCCTCCATTTCTGAGATGCAGAAGGGGGAAAGACCACAACCTTGCTACAGAGAAGAAAAATGGAGCCCAGAAAGGATACAAGATCCATCTGAGGACACAGAGCAGGCAATGGAGCTACCATAGTGCCATTCTTTCTCAGAGACAACAGGCTCAGAACAGTCAAGGCTGACCCCCAAACATACACCTGCTGAGTGGAGCAACTGGGATTCAGGCTAAGTTTCTCTGATAAAGCCCAAGTGTTAAACCCAAATGCTGTGTGACTTTACCACAAATTGATCCTGACCCACCTTGCAATCCTGGAGGCCTTGAGATCATATAGAATCCAGCCCTCCTTTGGGAACCACCCAGAACTGGAGGGTTGGCTAGGAGCTCAAAATGCTGCATGGGCGCCTAAATTGTAGGTTCTGAGCTGGGTGATCTGGGTTGGAGTTGCCTGTTTCAGGTGAGTGAGGGGTGCCACCAAGCAGGGGGAGAAAGTTCTATCCTTCCTCCAGAGATGGCTTGTTGGCAAGTTTTGTTGAAGTAGGAAGTCCCTACAGAAAATTATGATTTTTTTCTTTAATCCTTCAAAAATCTAAGAGATTTTATTTCTGACCCAGGGCCTGGCTGCAGGACAACATGGCGGGGGCAGGGGATGGGGCAGGGCAGGGCAGGGCCTGACAACAATGTAAACTTTGATAAGCAGTTCTCGATAATCACTTCTCATCAATTATTTGTTATTATTACAGCTTAACATTATAAAATTAACAAAAGTAATATAAAACTCATATTCTGGCGAAATAGCCACATGGCAGCCGAAACCGTATATTCCCTTCCTGTTCTCCTGCCCGTTTGTGCATTCTTTCCAAAAATCGGGACTTTTTAAAAACGCTGCGGGATACGGGACAAATGTTGAAAAGTGGGACTGTCCTGCCAAAAGCAGGACGTCTGGTCACCCTACTTTTGGTGACTTTCCAACTGTAGGACCAGGACCAGTGCCATTGGCCCATCTGGAATTCCAAGGTCTGGCTGGCCCCAGTCTGCCTTCAGCTGAGAATTCAGGACCCGTTTTCCTTCTCAACTCCCCAGGGTGCCTTGCCTCTAACCCATCAGTGTTGGTGGTGTGGCGTCCCCTGAAGGTCATCCAGCTCATGGTGCAGTGGTAAAGGGAAGGCTTGCTGAGGGTCCCTCAGGCACCACGCCTGAGGAACATACCCTCCTCCCCAGAGATTCTCCCTTGTCTGACCTCCATGAAGTAAGTGACAGAACAGGCAGGGGGCAGGTGCCTCCCCAGAGGCTGCTACTTAAGTGAGACAGATGTGCTGTAAGAGCTGGAAGCCCAGCACCAGAGCCTTCAAGAGGGTTTCATTGGGATTTAGCATTCCCATCCAATTCTCTTTCCTGCCTAGAGGCAAAAGCGGAAGATGAAGGAGGTGGAGACAGCAAGTAGCCCTTGGTTCAGCTCAGGAGGAGCACAGCCTCCAGCTCACCCAGCACCATTTTGGCTCTGGCCTCTAGTATACACCCACCTTCACTATCCCACTGTTCTGCTTTCAAAGGATTCTCATGTCAGGCAAAGGCTTCTACAGAAATAGAATCTTCTATAGTTATAGTCCAGCCAGCTTTCCCGTAGGGTACACCTGAGACACCCATGGACAGGTTTTAGAGACGGGGGAATGGACACACTCCACCACACTTCCTGACCAGCCCAGAGGCCTCCTTCATACCTTAGGGGGCCAGCAGCTGAGATGGGAGAGGCAGGGATCCCAGGCCAGCTCCTGCAGCTGCCTCTGCCACATCCCTAACTGCACTCCTGAGTTCTCACCAGCTTTTCGTATGGGCAGGGGAGCATCCTGCCTTCTCAAGCAAGACACTTACAGACAACTGTTAGGGAGCTCATCCGGGAAGCTGAAAGGGAGAGAGGAGTCTGTGTGCAGGACAGCCCGTTCCTGAATACTGCCACAGCCCGTTACCATCTGCCAGCTGCCAAAGTCTGTGGAGAGAGAGGATCCGGGCAGGGAATGGTCCACTGATCTGGGTCAGAGAGGAGAGAGAGGGGAAATGATGCACAGTCAGTCACACGCCTGACAGGGAGGCCCTGGGGTGGGGGGCTGCCGTGGTCCTGGGCCAGGGCCACAAGGTTCTGCTGTCAACCACTTTCTCCAAAAGTGGGGAAAAAAAGCTGAATACGTAGTGACTGGGAAAGAAGAGGTAGGCGCAGCAGTGAAGATGGGGCTTTGTGCACACTGATAGTGGTAAGAGGCGAGTCAGAACCAAAGCGAGGGTGTGTCTGCCCTGGTGGCTGTGGCTCCAAAGACAAAACCTCAACACCACCAAAAGGAAGAAAGCAAGGCTGGGGGCCGCTAGGAGCCAGATCACCCACAGGCTCCCCCAGCATGCAGATTTGGAAGGTGGGCAATGCAGAACCCAGGGAACCCAGAGGTCCTATCAGAGAAGACAGAGAAGGTGACCTAGATTGAAGAGTGAGGGGATGGGAGCCCTGAGGTCCCTCCTTTGGCAGCTTCTTCCAGGCCCCATAGTTTGTATTCAGAAGCATCAACCCAGCAAACTCACTAGCTATGCCCAGAGGGAAGGGATGAATCAGGCAGGCAATTTGACAGCTTCATCAGGCTTTTCTCAGATGGAGGTTTGTGGGATGGAGAGAGGAAAGTTGGGCTGGCAATCTGCTGTTACCTCCTCTCCTCTGTCCTGGGCAGTAGCCTAGCCAGTGGAGGGAGGAAGACAGCAAACAAGGCCCTTTCATCAGCTACCCCAAGTCCCAGTCCCCAGAGGTACATCATCTTGGATGCTTCACCCTTTAGTTCAAGAACAGCAGAAGGTGCTCTGGCAGGGACCCAGGAACAGGCATGAAGAATGGGGTGTGGGGAGCAGAGAAAATTACTCACCGACCTTGGCCCACCTAGCTAGCTTGAGTCAAGGGTTCCTAGTCTGAGGTAACAACCCCACTGGTCACTGGGCCAGTCTTATCCCAAGCAGTTTGTCACGTGAGTATAGCTGGCCAGGTACTGAAGCTCTGGTGATCTTTAAAACCAACTCTAATCTTACAGATGGGGAGATGTCAGAGCCCAAACAGGCTGATGCTTGCCTGAGATCCCACAGCTAGTGAGTGCAAGAGATTTTAAAACCTAAGCATGACTGTAGATTTGTCCTGAAACAGAACCACCTAGAGACCAGGGAAAACAGATGGCTTTCTATGTTAAGGCTGCCATGAATCGGAACCCCCTGTAACACAGAGACTTGCCACATTCATCATTCCCACTGAACTCCAGAAAGTCTATGACAGTAGGCATCTGTGATGAGACCAGGATATGGTCTGATAGAAGCCCCCTGGGCTCAAGAAAGCAGGACTGCTTTATTTCTAGATAGAGAAACTTAGTTGGGCTCAGGCAGTCTGTAAATCAAAGAGAGACCTTCCCAGGAGAAGCCTGCTCTATGCTTCCTCAAGGTCATGCCAGGCCATCAGCCAGAGGACACTGGCTCCATAAATGTCATCTATTGTTCAAACTAGAGGGTAGAATGTCTTTTCTAGGTATAGCAGTCTGTGAGAAACCAGCAACTAAAAATCAGAATGTTGAGGGAGGCTTGGTTCCTGTATCTCAGTGGCTAGGGAGCCAGCCACATACACTGGGGCTGGTGGGTTCGATACCAGCCTGGGCCTGCCAGACCACGATGACAACAACAACAGCAAAAATAGCTGGGCGTTGTGGTGGGTGCCTTCTAGTGCCAGCTACTTGGGAGACCAAGGCAAGAGAATCGCTTAAGCCCAAGAGTTTGAGGTTCTTGTGAGCTGTGATGCCACGGCAGGGTGACATAGAGAGACTCTGTCTCAAAAAGAAAAAAAAAAAAATGAATGTTGAGGGAATGGGAGGGGTGCTGGCTAGTGGAGTCTGGGTAGGTTGAGGCATTCCTGGAGCCATGGACAAGTTTCTCTGGCCCCAAACCCACTCCCCCAGGGCTATCAAAGAATAACACTACTGAGGGGGAAAGGACAAATGGGCTGCAGTTACTGATGGGTTCCTCTCAAGGATTCCAGGTCCCCTTGGCTAATCATTTCCTTTTACTTCCCCAGTATCCCAGCAGGTAGCACCAGGCAATAAATACACTTGGAGCAACCAAAAAATAGCTGTTAGATGGACGAAGCAGCACAGGTAGCAGCAGGGTGTGTGATCCCAAGGGATGGGAAGCATTTCTCAGTGAACAGCTATCTTGGGTAGACCCAGAAATTTTTCAAGAAGGTGTATTATATATAATGGATGAGCACACAGTCTACAAATAAGTCTTCCTAGTGAAACCTTTGTCAAAGAACAGGCTGCCAAGTGACCATTCAGCTCCTGGGGCTGAGAGCAAAGGGCCGTGCTAAGCAGAGGTACTCACAAATAGCAGTCTGGATTAGCTGGCTAGAGGGGACACCTAGAAGTAGAGTCACCAAGAATAAGGACCTGCAACTGCATAATGAAGAGAAGGAAAAGGCTTCCAGTCTATGATGACGGGTAATTCAACCAGCTTTAATAAGACCCCAGACTCTTCTGCCCTGTACTGCCACTCAAGGGCCAAAACACAGCAGCAAAAACAGAGGTTTGAGCTCTATCTCCTTGCTTGTCTACTAAGAGGAATGAACATATGTCCAAGCAACACTAAAGTGGACAGCAGCAGAACTGACAACATTTTAAAGGTCATCTGTCCACATCCTGGGTGGGGCTGGGACTCCCAGGAGGGTGGCTTTTCCACAATGTTTCACTTCCTTAGCTGGATGCTGTCCAGGCCCCTCTTGACAGCACCAAGAGTGAGCTGCAACTCCCACTGGCTGCCACCTCCTGCCAGACACCCTGCTGAGGACCGACTGACAGCAGGTGTCTTTCAGCTAGTCTTTTCTGAAAGGGGTACAAGAATACCGATTTCAAGCAGAGGTGGCTGAACTCAGCAAGAATAAAAAGGTCTGAGTGGGACTGCCTGACCTAGTCACCAACCATCTGCCTAGTGCCCTGACATGGCCCACAGCCCTCAAATAAATGACTGATCAAACAGGTCTTTAATCACAGCTACAGTTTATTGAGCATTGGTGAAAAGCATAAGTATTTACTGTGTGTCAGGTACACTCCTTTATTATCTCATTTAAACTCAAACTTATGGGGTCCAGAATCATCATTCTCATTTTAAAAAATGGAATAAAATAACTGAACTTATAAGCGAAATGACTTTTTGCAGTCTCACTAGAAGTAGCAAAGCTACAACTGAAACCCAGGTTAGACCAAGGCCCTAGCTGAGAATACATTGATCTTCTTACTTGATAAGGGGTGGGGGTCTCAGGGATTAGTTGATGCATGGGAGCGTCACCTCTACAGGGAGTGAAGCACAGAGCAGCTAATTGTGACTGGAAAAAGAGGCAGTCATGTGACTGGATGTGAGTAAGGAAGCAGGCTGTCCTCCCAGGAGCTGCTGTCAGCCATTCTGCCACTCTTAGGGACACTGGCTAGAGAACAAAACTGGCATGCAGAAGGAGGCAAGGGAAGGAACCACAGGGAAATGGAGCTGGGGCCTTGCTCAGGCTGTACCTGAGGCTGATTTTCCATTGGACTTTATGTTATCAGTAAGGCTTCTTTCTGGTCAATAGCAGGCCCTTAGTAAGTTTTGGGGGAGTCAAAACTTATATATGGATGTTTGGCATGGAGGTTGACTCCCCTAAGCCCCATGTTGTTCAAGGATCAACCACATTTGTATATAACCTACCTATACCCTCCCATATACTTTAAGCCATGGCTAGATAAAGTGATACAAAGTAATGTTCTGTAATAGTTGTTATACTGTATTTTTAAATTTGTAAGCTTGAATATTTTTGCCATCTGCAAAATGTAGTTCCATCCACAGATACTGAGCTGTTTAAACCAGTTTGACGTGTTTTCTGTTACTTGTACTTGAAAGCATCTGACAGAGCTGATGTCTTGAGGTAGACAGATAGGAAGGACCTTGGAGTTGCCCGTCACACAGATAAATGGAAACCCAAAGTCATCAAGTGGCCTCTGAGATCACACACAGTGTGTTTGAGCAAAGACTTAAACCATCGTAGGCTTTGAGGGGACCTAAATGTCACCTAACTCAAACTTACCCCCTCCCATCATAAGCCTACCTCAAATGCTTGCACGTGCCTCTGCACGAGTGAGCAGCACCAGGAATGGTCTGGCTTTTCCAACACTGCATAGGTGTACATGTAACTCAACCAGGGACCTCTGCATTCCTGTAGCAGCCCAGGGAAAAGTCTTTCAGGGCTCCTTGTTTTTCTCTTCTAGGTCTCAAGCTGGCATTGCCTTCAGACTTTTTGCCACTTGGCCAGCTCTGGAGTGGTGGCCCCATGCAAGGACATATCAAATGTAGGACAGGAACCTTACATGCTGCCCAGCTGTCTAGCTTCTCTGCTTCCTACAGACAGCTTGGGATAGAGATCACTGCTCTTAACAAGCAGCTAGCAGGTGGTAGTGGTGGTTAGGGGAAGAGCAGCTAACTGGGCAGCACATGTTGGTACCTGTCTTGCTGCTTAGCTACTCAACCAGGCTGCTGGGCAGCCCTTGGCCAAGTTCATGTGGTCTTCAGGCAGTGTGGCTTTAAGCTGGGCTCATGATAGCACCACCCTTCCTTGGGCATGGACAATGCTATGTTAGCAACCCTCTTACTCCTATGTCTATCTGACTCCAGAGCAGAGACCGAGACCACACAGAGATAAACATACTAAACAGGGAAGTGAGCTCAAAGCATTAGTCCTGCCCCTTCCCTTATAGCTGATGAGATTTTTTTTTTTTTGAGAGACAGAGTCTTACTGTGTCACCCTCAGATAGAGTGCTGTGGCATCACAGCTCACAGCAACCTCAAACTCTTAGGCTTAAGCGATTCTCTTGCCTCAGCCTCCCTAGTAGCTGGGACGACAGGCGCCCACAATGCCTGGCTATTTTTTGTTGCATGTGTCATTGCTGAATAGCTGGCCCAGGCTGGGTTCAAACCTGCCAACTTCGGTGTATGTGGCTGGCGCCATAACCACTGTGCTACGGGCACTGAGCCAGCTGATGAGAGACTTAATAATGGTCCAGAAAACTCAATTGAAAGTAGAAGCGGCTATAGTAGCAGCTACCAATGTTAAAAAGCCACCTGTTTTCCTAAGGAGAGGTATGGGACTGGAGTCTGATAAGAATCAGCACCCCACAGAACTTTCTTCCCAATCTGACAACACCTACTTAAAAGCATCACAGATTCCTTTCATAGGGAAGTCCTGCTTTAAAAGCGATAGATAAGCCTGTAGAATTTAGAGCATGTAAAACCCAGAGAATTCATATGGTGAGGGAAATTCTGGCTGTCACAGATAGCTTTATTGGAGAGTTTCTTTTCCTACAGTTTCTCCTTCTACATTAAAGACCTCATTGGCTATTGTTACCTAAGAGGTAGGAATGCTAATGACAGGATCCCTCAGGCACTTTAAGATAAAAGAGACTAAATTAATTTTAATGTTAATGGAAATACATAATTAGAATGCTCCAAATCTGAATAATCTAGACTTTTCTTTTCTTTTTTTTTTTTTGAGAGTCTATGTTGCCCTTGGTAGAGTGCGGTGGCGTCATAGCTCCAAGCAACCTCAGACACTTGGGCTTAAGCAATTCTCTTGCCTCAGCCTCCCTAACATCATCTGGCAATTTTTTTGTTGCAATTGGTGTTTAGCAGGCCTGGGCCGGGTTCGAACCTGCCAGCCCTGGTAAATGTAGCCAGTGCCCTAATCACTAAGCTACGGGCACTGAGCCAATAATCTACACTTTCAAAACCTCTGGCAAACAAGCATCTAATTCAGAAGACCCCTGTCCTCTGGCTAGCCCAGCCTGGCTGCAGACACCCCCAGAACTGACCAGCAGAAGAATCAAACACTTCACAGCAGTCTATCTTGTGCTCACTTTGGTCCAGTTATCCTAGCTTTGGCCAGGCCCCAATACAAAGGACTCTGAGGTCAGCAGCGCAACCGCAACTCTCCTTATCCTCCTGAGAAGAGGGCCTTAGTGGATATCCTGGACCAGCTGTAAGAGTCTGAACTACCTGATACAGGGAGAAATTCACTGTGAAGTTGAGAAAAACTATTACAAGACTGGAAAGTGGGGTCCTATGGAAGGCAGAAGGGGATAACAAAAAGCTAGGGTATGCAAAAGGGTGGAGTATGGCCTCAGCAAAGTAACTCCTATCAGTTTGGACAGTTAAGACCCAGAGGATGAGAGGAATCTTTTGATTTCCTTCCCAGTTGTCCAACAACTCTGAGCAGGCAGAAAAGGAGGTGGGGACCATGAACAAGAGCTGCAGCCTAGAGAGTGAGGGTTATGCAGTGTTACTGTGCCCCTTGAGACAACCAGGTACCAATAAGGATGACAGGGCAGCGGGCATCCACACCAACCCCACTCAGAAAATGGGAACAAGCACAGGCACATGGGCTTGTCTGCCTGGCACCATCTTTGCCTAGCGGTATCCACCAAACCTTCCATGGGCCAGAGGGCCTCTGGTCTTTGGTTAACAGACTCAGCTCTGGAACTCAAAGACACAGTCCTGAGTTGAAGGGCTCAGGAGAGGTAAGTGCCAGGAGCCCTCTGGACAGTGCAGTCTGGAGCTCCTATGCACCCACAGCTTATCTGCTTTGTCTACAGGCAGAGGATACTCTTCCCCATCTTCCTCCACTGCCTGCTTTGCCCAGAGAAAAACCATAGGATGATAATGGTGAGAGAAGGTTCAAGAAGTTTAAAAAGGTTTTTCCTTGTAACAGTCCTGTTACCAAGGAGGAAACTGCGTCACAAAGTCATGTGGACATCAGGTGGCAGTGCTAAGCTTGAATCTGGGATGGACTCCAAAGGTTATGCTCGTTCTTCTAAATTTCCCTTTCTCCCTGCAATTTATTAGGGGCCTCATAAGTCACACCCTGTTTTGTTCTCTCCAGAAGGGATCTAGGCTTGTCCAAACTGGGGGGTGCATGCTGATTTTGTGAGGAGGTTTGTGGCTTATGTGATGTTGTCTATCATGAAATCTATGATGTATGGGCTTTTTTGTTTTTGCTAATCAGCTTTCATTAGTATTTGTATACTTAATATGCAGCCCAAGACAACTCTTCTTCCAATGTATGGCAGAGGTTTAAAAAAAAAAAAAGGGGGCTCGGCGCCTATGGCTCAACCGGCTAAGGCGCCAGCCATGTACACCTAAGGTGGCGGGTTCAAATCCCCAGCCCGGACCCGCCAAACAACAATGACGGCTGCAACCAAGAAAATAGCCGGGCGTTGTGGCGGGCGCCTGTGGTTCCAGCTACTTGGGAGGCGGAGGCAGGAGACTCACTTGAGCCCAGGAGTTGGAGGTTGCTATGAGCTGTAATGCCATGGCACTCTACCCAGGGGGACAGCTTGAGGCTCTGTCTCAAAAAAAAAAAAAGGCTGGACACCCCCTGGACATTCTCAAAGCTGTAGAAAACAAAGCAATTCAGAGGATTCTTTCCTTGGGGGCATAAAATGGGAAAGATGGTACAGCAGCCAGGAAGTGTCTTCCCCAAGTGCTAGACCACTTCGAAATCCTAAGCCTCAGCCTAATGTACAGCTTTAACCCCCTCTAGGGAATACCATGCCATGCTTCTTGCATGTCCATCCTAGCTGAGCTGCCCCTTTTGGAGGTGTGGTCATCCAAGGTTTGCCCCAGCCACACACATCTAGTCTAGCTTGCTATTTTATGTTCTCATTGCCTAATCAACTCAGACATGAACTCTGAGAGCCAGAAGGGATTCAGAATCCAGATATGCCTCTTCAATCACAATGTGAGATCCACAGGGGGCTAGGATGTGACAAGTGGAAGCACCCCAGACTCCCCACCAATTGTGTAACCACTATACTTTCTGAATTCCCCACATTTTCCCAGGGCTCCAGGAAGGAAGAGTTTCACACCACTATACAAACTAGTCCCTGCTTTGTTCCGAAACACTAACCCATCCTTCCAAATAGTGGGCCTGCAAGCATGTTCATCTCTGGTGTCCTAGGTACACTGCCCACTAGAACACATGCCAATGAATACTACCCTGATGCTAGCTCAGGTGCTGGAACCCCACCCTCCAGGCTTGTTATGGGGTAGTGCTAAACACTTCTACCAGCAAGGATTTTGGGGCTCCTCACCTGGGTTTGGGGACCTCCAAGGGACTGCTACCCATTCTGAAAAAGTCAGAATGGTTTGAGGATGAAGAGCTGGAAGATTTGGCTTCAACCAGCCCCTGGTGGGAAGGCAGGCGGTCCTCTGAGGGTTGTGGCCGGTTCCAGAGCACACTCTGTGGAGAGGACGAGTGACTCTTTCTCCTGCAGCACAAAGAGTAGGGCTGTCAGCTCAGAAGCCACCCCAGGCAAGCTCTCTGCCCACCTTTACTAAATCTCAGGGCTCAGTGTTTACTTCCACTGGGAAAATGCCACATGGAGGCTCGGCAGCTGTGGCTCAAACGGCTAAGGCGCCAGCCACATACACCTGAGCTAGCGGGTTCAAATCCAGCCTGGGCCTGCCAAACAACAATGATGGCTGCAACCAAAAAACAGCTGGGCGTTGTGGCAGGCACCCATAGTCCCAGCTACTTGGGAGGTGGAGGCAGGAGACTTGCTTGAGCCCAGGAGTTGGAGGTTGCTGTGAGCTGTGATGCCACAGCACCCTACCCAGGGCGACAGCTTGAGGTTCTGTCTTAAAAAAAAAAGAAAATGCCACATGGAGTGGGCATACACTTAGTACTTACTCAGGCTGTGGGCAAGGGCTGGGTCTTTATGGAGGGACTGTGGTATCCAAACTACACTGGCCTGCTGGCCTCAAAGGACATACTAGAAAGTGATTCTTGGCCAGGCACGGTGGCTCACACCTGTAATCTTAGCAGTCCAGGAGGCTGAGGCAAGAGGACCCCTTGAGCTCAGGAGACCAGCCTAAGCAAAGAGAGACTGTGTCTCTGTTAAAAATAGAAAAATTAGCTGGGTGTTGTGGTGGGAGCCTATAGTCCTTACTACTTGGGAGCCTGAGGCAGGAGGACTGCTTGAACCCAGGGGTTTGAAGTTGCTGTAAACTAGGCTAAGGCAGTAACACTCCAGCCTAGGCAACAGAGTGAGAGACTCAGTCTCAAAAAAGAAAAAAAAAAACAAAGTTGACCCTCACGCAAGTTCTTAATTCCTAGTCATCTTACATTCACCTTTGTTTTCTTTTTCCAAACTGGCCCCCTACCTCCCAGAAAACCATGTGAGGGTTAATACTGGCCTCCCCTACTGTCTGTATAGTGCTCCTTCATCCCACAGGGAGCCCCAGCCCTTTATGCTCCTGGGCCACCACAGTCTGTGCCCTTCACCAACCAGATGGCTGGCCTCTCAGGCCCTGGGGAGACAGCAGGAGCATGGAGTTGTGCTCTCAGGCCTTCTGTTGGGGCCTTCTTTGTTCTTGGGGCTCCAGCCTGGCTCCCTGGTGCTGACAGCTCTGGGTGAGAGCTGTGTATGATTGTGGTCCCAGCCTGGCCCCTCACCAAGCCGCCTGTGTCTGTGCTCCTGCTGAGACCAGCTCCACAGCCTCATAGGTGAAGCTTCCAGTGGCTCCTGGGGAGCTCTCCATGACTAGGGAGAAATCACTGCCAAGGCTGGTAGTGCTGCCACGGTCCTTTCGTCCTGAAAGAAGGCAGCATCACTGGTCAGCATGTTAACTTCTCTCACTACTAGCCCCCTATCTCTTCCACATCATAATGCTGGAAAAAGAAGCTTCTGGAACAAACAGTTTCTATGTGATCTGTACTAAGAAAGACGTACCATGGAAAGGAAATCTGCTAGGGTTCAGTACTCACTCAGCATGCAGATATCTTCTAGGGTGAATCCTGCATCCCGGGCTGGCAAACTCTTCCTCCTATAAACAGAACTTAAGAGTGGTAAATCCCAGACCTAGCTGAGGTCTCACTATTTCCCCAACCCGATCTGTCCTGGAAAGCAGCTGCAGCTCACTAGCAACATGGAGATAGGTCCTATCTAAAGAGTGTCACAAAATGCCAGGTCCACTTCTGGGATCCACCCCACCTGGTTCTGTCTGATATTCAAGTACAGGTTTCCAAGGGCAGCAAATCCTGCCTTCTCCTTATCGGTTTGTGCCCTCAGAGTTCAATTCTGGCCCAACATGCTCAGAGCTTGGATTAAGAAGATGAATGAACTCAGAGAAGGCATTAACTCTCACAGGGGTCCTAAGGCAGCTGCCAGCCAAACTCTTGCATTTCCAGACTGGAAGCAGACCTGTTCCACTGTGGTGGGCTGCATGGTATACAGACATGCCTTCTGCAGTAGTCCAAGGAGGGCAACAATCAGCTTAGGGGCATGGGGAGCTGGGGGTCCTTCTGTCCTTGAGCTGGCTTCTCCCTGCAGCTACATACTCTTTGGCCTTAGTCATCAGAGGCCACTCATCCATCCCAAAGCCTTTCTACTAATGTGACCTGAGGCTGACCCCAACACAGACTCCCCCATAGAAGACCTTCTTTCTTCACCAGGGACCTCCACTCTGGCCTCAGAGGGAAGGCAGGGAGAGAAGAGTCAGCTTGCCCGCATGCAGGGAAGCAGGGCCAGAAGGAGGTGGCAAGCCTCTGCTGTGGAGCAAGTAGCCTTTCTTAAAGCACAAGAGCTGCAGGACTCTGCTTACCTCTGGATTTTCAGAGCAGAGAACTCCTCAGAGGTGATATGCTTCAAAAAATTGAAGCAGAAGAAGAAAATCTGAAGGAAAAACCAAAATGCAGTACACAATGAGAAGACAGCAGAACCTCTGGATAGGGCAGCCAGAGCTCTGGTCAATTCCTCTGCTGGACAGCAGCACTGCTGTGTATATTCATGTCTTTAAGTGGTGTGGGTGGTGGAGGCCTAGGTAGATGGACTAGGGCAGGGGCGAGGAAGGAAGGGATGTGTTTCTTTCTAGGAATGTAAGAGGTTAAGCCAGTGATTTTTCAAACCATTTTCAAGTTCAATATGTGTTCTTAAGCTGTTAAAAAGGGGTTTGGTGCCCCTAGCACAGTGGTTACAGCGTCAGCCACATACACTGAGGTTGGCAGGTTCGAACCCAGGCTGGGCCAGCTAAACAACAGTAACTGCAACAAAAAACAGCCAAGTGTTGTGGCGGGCGCCTGTAGTCCCAGCTACTTGGGAGGCTGAGGCAAGAGAACTGCTTAAGCGCAAGAGTTTGAGGTTGCTGTGAGCTGTGACACTATAGCACTCTACTGAGGGCAACATAGAAAGACTGTCTCAAAACAAAACAGAAAAACCAAGCTGTTAAAAAGGATAAAGAGAACAACACCTTCTCTTCCCTGGTCTTCTATGAAGGGACAGTTGGGAAAGGGATGGTTTGGGAGCAGGGAGCTTAATGGACAAAGCAGGAACACAATGGAAGGGAAAGGGATCACATTTGGGGAGGAGCCCAGAAACAGTGGCTCAGAACTGGGCTGGGGGTAGCCAAAGTCTGGCCCAGGGCCTGCCTCCCTCAGGAGCTATGAAGGTCAGATCTTAAGTTTAAAGGGGGAAAGGTGGGAGGCTCCTGACCTTCCACTGCACCACCAGAAGCAAATTTTCTTCCTTCTAGCCCTAGCCCAGTGGCCTCCATGAAGTTTACATGGGGCTTCAGCAGATGAAGTTTGTAAACAGACTCCTCAGTGATTCCCAAAGGTGTGGTCAAGGATCCCCTCCCTCAGAGAAATAACCACATGGCATCTATAGAGCCCCAGAAGGGTTCCTCAAAAAAAAAAGGAGGGGGTTACCCAGGTCCACTATGAAAATGCAGGGTTACATAAAATAGTGTCTTCACCACCAACTTTTGAGTTTTTAATATGCTAATGTGTTCTGTGAACCTCAAAGGCAGAGAGGGGAACAGAGTGAATAGGTCTGGAGTTTTTGTCTGTTTTTTTTTTTTTTTTTTTTTTTTTTATTTTTTGAGACAGAGTCTCAAGCTGTCACCCTGGGTAGAGTGCTATGGCATCATAGCTCACAGCAACCTCAAACTCTTGGGCTTAAGCGATTCTCTTGTCTCAGCCTTCCAAGTAGCTGGGACTACAGCTACTTGGGAGCAACTGCATTGCTGTTTTTAGCTGGCTGGGGCTGGGTTTGAACCCGCCACCCTCGGTCAGAGCCCTGCCAGCTGAGGTAAGGGCACTGCCCTTGTCTGTTTTTTTAAAGCGTCAGTGTCTGCAATATCTGATGGGACTAAGAGAAAAGCTCACACCCTGAAGACCAGTCCTGCAGCTGAGGAGAACCTCTTGTTTGTGCTGAGAGATGTCAAGGGCTTGAACTTAGAGCCTACTCAGTTCAATTCCAGCTTTTGCCCTGAGTCTCTGAAGGCAGAGTTTGGCCTGCATGGGGGAGGAGGGAAACCGTGTGGAGGGCAGAATGTCCTGGAGCTCCAGCAAAATCCCAGAGTAAGAGGCTACAAAGAGGTTTTATGCACTGTTTTCAATGCTAAGTTGCCGCCTCTGACAGAGTTCATGGAGGCCTCTGAGGAACAGGCTTATGAGCTCTGCAGCCCTGGCAGATGCGATAAGTGCTCAGAAGAAGAGATTTGGAAGGGGAGAGCAGCAGCTGAGACGGAGGAACAAAAGGAGGAGGCGCGAGATAAGATGCCCAGGAAGGAAGCAGCCTCAGGAGGGTGAGAAAGATGAGAAAGATGCTTCAGGAAGATGGGGGGTGGGGGTGGGACAGAAGAGTGAGCTAAGGGTGTGGGATGACTTCCATGCTGGGCATCTGGACTCATTCTCTTAGTGAGGCAGCACACTCCAGGAGACTCAAGGTCAGAGGTATTACCCAAGGTCACCTAGGCAGTGAAGTGGGACAACTAGGGAACACACTCAGTTCTGACTCCAGACCTGGAGTGGGGAAGCAAGCATGCCAAACCAAGACTGTGACCAGCACCAAAGAGAATGAGGGTGTAGAGTGGGGAGGAGGAAGAGGATGCTGTCCACATGTGAAGAGGAAGGAGGAGTTACAGCTTTATGACTTAGAGCTAAGTTGTAGCTACAAATCTCAACAGTGTCCAGATAGGAAGGTGACCTTGAGGCAGCCTCAAGACCAGACTCTGCTGCCCTGGCCCTGGAGTAGAAGAGGGGCTGAGTGGGTGTGATGGGAGGAGGGAGGAAAGTGCTTCTGCATGTTAGTGGAGGGACAAGGGACACAGACAAGGACTTGTTATAAAATGGTTCCAGAGCTAAGCAGAGAAAACAAGGCTGCCCGTGAGAAGAGAACTGACACAAGAAGGTCACAGGCAGCTGAGGCGGACACGTAACTGCTGCCAGAGGTGTGTGGGCACGTAGTCTCTCCACTGCACAGGACCTAAGGCCCACATGGGGCTATCACTGGTGCTTTTCCTGGTGTGCTGCCTGAGGACAGGAGAGGAGGCTATATCCCAGCATGCCCCAGGCAAGGAATTGCCCCCAAAGCGTAGAAACTAAGCAGACTGCCACTGTCCCTGTTGTCAGCTCTGAGCAGCGCTCACACACTGGGCAGTACTCACCTCCTCTCCTTTGCTTAGCCGATCTACCAACATGTGCCTAAAAAGAGGAGGGTGAGGAGGTCAAAGTGAGTAGCACCAAAACGAGAGCGCCAAGGGGGCCCAGGTCACCAGGGGTAGATCCTGTTCTCAGCATCTCAGCGTTGTTAGGTGGGGCCTCATCAGCAGTTTCCCAAGGGGGTGAGAGTATCCTTGGGACCCACATCACCCCTATATAGAAACAGTTACCAAGGGATGGTCCCACCCCAAAAGCTGATGTTCCTCAAAGGCTTACCCGAAGAGGAACCAGTCATAGGCCACAGTGAGGTAAAGAATCTCAGCAGGCTTCAGAGATGTGTGGATAAGCCCATCCTGGAAGAGACCGCAGGAGACGTGACAACATCAAAAAGCTGCCTCCTCCATGACAAAATCTTCTCCTCATGCTTGAAGCTGAACCACAACCAGACTCAGTTGACACACATCTGCCTTAGTGTCTGGGTCCTTTATCCCAAATCTTCTCTACATTTTAGAGATAATTCTAATGCATTCAAGGAACAGAGCTTGCTAGGGGCCTCTGACTGCTCTCTAACCCCATGGCCCAGCCCATTCATACTCACAGCCCACAAGGAAAGGCGTAGGAGGGAGATGAAGAGAGGGGTCCGATCCCAGCCTGAGATACAGTGTACCAGGAGCCCGCTGTCATCTACTCCAGAAACATAGGACAGGATACCCAGAAGAGAACCAGACACAAGCTGATGAGCAAAGAAGTGCTACCACCTTGGCCTTATGTGTGAGGCCAAACCACCTCTAAGCTCCCCTCTTTTTTTTTTTTTGAGACAGAGCCTCAAGCTGTCGCCCTGGGTAGAATGCTGTGGCACCACAGCTCACAGCAACCTCCAACTCCTAGGCCCAAGCGATTCTCCTACCTCTGCCTCCCAAGTAGCTGGGACTACAGGTACCCACCATGACGCCCGGATATTTTTTGGTTGCTGCCACCATTGCTGTTTGGCGGGTCCAGGCTGGATTCAAACCCACCAGCTCAGGTGTATGTGTCTGGTGCCTTAGCCACTTGAGCCACAGGTGCTGAGCCGGTTCCCCTCTTTCTTAGTGGGACCCCCCAAGGCTCTTTTCCAACTTAGTCCCAGAAGAGGGTAAGTGGTGAGCATGCCTTTATGCATACCTTCTTTCTTCTGGCTTACTTCTTCATGTACCTCTGGGGAAGGAGTCCAGCCTGGACAATCCTGCCTGTCCAGGTCATGTAAGTGGTGCTGACTACATGTCCCTACCCAATTTCTCAGTGGGGCACTGCAAGTATTTGGGGCATTGGGACAATTCTTCACTGTGCAGGGATGTAGGGATTGTAGGATGTTTAGTATCCCTGGCCAACACTCACCATAAACTACTAGTACCTTTCCCACCCCCTTAATTCCTCTAGCAGCCAACACTCCGCACACAGGAAGCCTTTGGGGGACACTACTGCCCCAACTGGAGCACTAATGCCTGACTCCAGGGGCCAGCATGGGACTTTTTTCTTTTTTATGTAATCCTGGTCAAGGATAGGCACCAGTTCAAGGCACCTGAGCTGGGCCAATGAACATGAGCTTTTACTGGAGCTCAAAGGACCAAGGTAGTCTCTTTCCCCTGGAGTGGCTAAAGACAAAGGAGACACATCTGAAATGGCCACTGGCCATGAAACTAAGATAGTGATTGTTTTTGAGACAGAGTCACTTTGTCACCCTGAGTAGAGTGCTGTGGCGTCATAACTCACAGCAACCTCAGACTCTTGGGCTCAAGTGATCCTCTTGCTTCAGCCTCGGGAGTAGATGGGATTACAGGCATCCACAACAATGCCTGGCTATTTTTTATTTTTAGAGACAGGGTCTCACTCTTGCTCAGGCTGGTCTTGAACCTGTGAGGTCAGGCAATCTACCCTGCCTCAGGCTCCCAGAATGCTGGGATTACAGGCGTGAGCCACCGCTCCTGGCTAAGATAGTGGTTTTGAGAAATAAAGATTCTTTATAATGTTCATTAGACACTTGGTACTGCTCTTAGGCCTTCCTGATTATGTAAGTCACTATATTTCCACTTGTTTGAGCAAGTACAACCCAATTGCTACCATGGAGTTAAGAGTCAGTTTGCCCTGAAACACTGCATAATACAGTCCTGTCCAATCAAAACAGCCAAACTGGCTGGACCAAGCATCAGAACTGAAGAGCACACATGAGTGACTGGCCTCAAGTTTTGCCTCTCTGAATGTAGGGCCCATCTTGGTCCCACACATGATATTGATTTGCAAAGCTGAGTCCATGCCAAAATACTGTGTGTGGCTCAGCTGGTAATGTGTTCTCACCTTTTGTTTTCTAGGGTTTTGAGGACAGGGGATAAACCTACCAACGGACAAGTCCCATTCAGCCTGTGGGATTCTAAGAACTCCCCAAATTCCTCTCCTATAGAGCAAAATGCATGTGCATGATCCCAATACACAGTCAGGGTGTAGAGAACTGGGAACATCCAGAAGGTATGGTGGCTTGAGGACTCCAGAGGACAAAGACTCACCATCACTATTAACTATGGAAAGCAGCAATTTCAGGTAGTTTTGTGTTTGTTGCACCAGGTCCCAACTCTGTGGAAAAAGACAGAAAAAAGGAATCTAGGAATAGATATTAATTCAGACTTGAAATTTAAAGTATTTAAAAAATAAAGTGTCAAGAGTTATTCTAGGACAAGCACACAAGACTTGTGGTCACAGGCATAGATCTCAAATCCTAGATAATCCAAGATAGTCATCCCCTGGCTCTTGACACTCATTACACCCCCCCCCCCGCCCCCCGCACTCTCAACCCAGAGAACTTCCAGTCAGTGTGATGTAGCTCACAGGAGGGTGAGGAGGGGAAAGGGATGCAAAGGTCCGGGTGACCCACAGCCTCTAGCAGTAGATGTTAAGCAACTATACATTAGTCATCTAAGCCCAGAGGGCTCACTGTGTGGCTGTCTCAGGAGTCAGCGAAGGTAAACAAAGAGCTGTGAACCTGTGGCCATCTCCAAATGGCCAAGCAGAAAAATTCATCCCATCATCTGCTGCTATACTACAGAAACCAACTAAAATATCAACCTTGTCAAATATGCTTTATTTGCTTTTTATTGCCATTCGCCGCACACTGTCTTTTGATGAATAATAAATAGAGTCTGTTTGGCAGAAAAAAATCTTAAAACAGGAGGCTCATGAGGTAGTATAGTTAACGAAAATAAGCAAAAGACATGATGAGACTGGAATCTCTGTTCTTGCCCAAGTAAAAATCTAGACCAGACACTAACAAACAGCCCACTCAGAACCTGGAATTGCTTGGAGGGGCCTGACCCAGTTCCGTGGTGCCCTGGGGGAGGGGAGGCAGCCTCTGTTCTTAAGACACAATTGCTTATTAGTCTTCTGGGGCTGTGCAGAAAGGGCACGTACCAGGAAGAGGGCACTTCCCAGGGGAAGACGGAAGATGGCACCTGTAATTGAAATGGTTTTCCCAAGAATTTAAAACAGGCTCATTTACCTGGCCCTCCCACAGCCCCCAGAGAGTTCTGACCCACTCTCAGTGGCTCCAGAGACAGCTGCTGCAGAACTGTACTAATAAAGTAATTATCAGTAGCAGCACAAGGGGTTTCTCAATTCATTTGGCTCAATATGTCAGATATAACATTGCCAGTAGATTTCCTGTGAGCTGTGATTCTCACAGGATAAAGAGCAGGAGAGGAAGGTAGGGGCCATGAGACACAAGTCCTGTAAGGGCTACATCAGGCAAGGGAAGGCAGGTGCCCACAAAGGACCAGAGCTGTAGAGCACCAGTGATGATGGTGGCTCTCTGAAGGAGACGCTGACGATCAGAGGGAGTGACAAGTTCCTAGTACTGGGAGTTGGAGCTACAGGCTGGGGAGGCTGGGTTGGTAGAGGCCCAAAGTCACAGCTGAGCTGAGGAATGAAGCCAGTCTTGCCAGCTCAGCATCCATGTTTTCAGTCACATGCTAGCTATACTACAGGAACTTTCCCTATAATACCAGAATAAGAAACCAAAGTCTCAGGGGACTGCTGAATGCCAGGACCTGGGAGATGTGGTTAAGATCCAGGCTTACCTCCAACTTTCTTATACCATGTGCTCCACGGAAAAGTCTCTGGGAGCCAAGAGCCACAGCTCTGCTTACGTTGCTATGCCTGGAGCACTCTGTCTCCTGGCTGGCAAACTCCTACTCATCCTTCAAAAGCCCAAGGGTCTTCGATGGCCACCAGTTGTTATGTAAATGACATTATGTCATTGCCTTTTTTCCTAGAGTGAGCCATGTGAGGGTGGAAGCCATTTTGGCATCTCTAAGATTTGGGGACTAGGACATCCTTGAAGAATGTTCCTCACTGCCTATTCATGGTCAGGGGACAGCTTCAGGAGATGTGGCTTGTGGATGGGGCCTTGGACAGAAGCAACGGGCATACCTCTAACAAACGCAGCTGGTGACCTAGAGGGCAGTAAGACACATGTGCATTGCTGTGACCGTGCCTACCACCCACTCATCCAGGGAACATTACACTGTATGGCTCCTGAGGGCCTGGCACTGGGGACACAGCAGGGAACACAATGGCTTCAGGCCTCATGGAGTCACAGAAGCGCGAAGACAAAGTGAACCACTGCAGGTGTGCAATTAAAGAGACCACTAGGATGCTATGGGACCAGGTAACTAGGGAGCTTAACCTGATCTGTGGGGACATCAGGGAAGGGTTCTTTTTTTTTTTTTTTTTTGAGATAGAGACTCAAGCTGTTGCCCTGGGTAGAGTGCCAAGGCATCACAGCTCATAGCAACCT
Source organism: Otolemur garnettii (assembly GCF_000181295.1). Taxonomy (NCBI): domain Eukaryota; kingdom Metazoa; phylum Chordata; class Mammalia; order Primates; family Galagidae; genus Otolemur; species Otolemur garnettii. The sequence goes on from NW_003852410.1 coordinate 1,455,573, forward strand.
CTAGCTCCTGGGCTTAAGTGATTCTCTTGCCTCGGCCTCCCAAGTAGCTCGGACGACAGGTGCCCGCTATTTTTTGGTTGTAGTTGTTACTAGTGTTTGGCAATGCCCGGGCTGGATTCAAACCCACCGGCTCTGCTGTATGTGGCTGGTGCCTTAGCCACTTGAGCTATAGGTGCCAAGCCGAAGGGTTCTTGGAGATGGTGACTCAGAAGAACATACACAAGATGGACAAAAGACATGCTTCAGGTAGCAAGAACAGCACGTGAGAACCTGGAGAGAGTACTCTTCTTGTAAGAAGCTGAAAGGAGGCCAGCATGGCTGGAGGAAGATCAGTTAGTCACAACAACAGGCAAGGCCAGACTGTGTGGAGCTGGGTATGCCACCTAAAGGCTCTTCACTTGTCCTGAGGAAATGGAAATCAGTAGTGGGAGTCAAGGCAGGGGTGACAATGATAAACCTGCTACATCATTTGAGTGCTTGCTACTGCTAGGACCTATTTGAGATGCTTTATATTTACTGTTTCTAGTTCTCCTCAGCGGGGCCCGAGGTGCAGATATGGGAGGCAGAGACCATGGAGCCTGAACGAGCCACTGCACAGGTGTGGAGGCAAGAAGACTGTAGTTCACCAGACTTTCAGGTCTAAGCATCTGGTAAATGGTGGGCTATGGCCCAGTCTACTTCAGACAGCTTGAGTCTGAGGGCTATATGAAGGGCACATGTGAAAGGTGATGAGGCATGGGTCAGAGAGGCCTGGCTATGGGCTTGTGGCATGAGAGACAGATGAGATCACTTGGAGAGATGACAGAAAGTAATGGAGTTACAGACAGGACAAGGAAAAGAAGGTAAGGCCCATATCTGGCCAGGGAAGATGATGCCAGGGGGCCTGGGGAGATAAACTGGCAGAGAAACACCAAAGAGACAGCCTCATGGGGCCTGCCTCCTACACTCCAGCTCTGCTGTCTTTATGCCTGAAAGTCTATCACTGTTTGCGCCCTTGAGTGAAGGCAGCTAGCATCCTACTTCATAACTACCATTAAAATCCACCTGGTGTTTCAGGTCAGGGGTCACTTTCAAATTGTGATCATATCTGAACCTGGTACAACTAGGAAAGAGGAGTCACCAACTCCACCTTCAGGGGGAAGAGAGGCCATTTGCTCAAGGCCACAGAGCCACAGAATGGCCAAGAAAGCCAGGCCTCACATCCGGGGCCTCTACTATCAGAGCACCCCCTCATATGCACAGGACCCTTACTAAAGAGGCAAATATCCTTGGTAGGAACAGTACGTGGAATCCTTACAATTACAACATATTTGATGAGTAGTTCATCACACCCAGTTTGTACCTTCATAAGGAGGAAAAATGGTGCCAGAAGAAGGGTAGCTTAGAGCAGGGCCTACTAGAGACCTCTGCATACGATAAGTTAAGAAGGAAGCCTACAGGGTCCTTAGCCACTCAATCTGTCTAGGCATAGTCTGGGACTTGAGACCAAGGGACAGGCCCTCTACAAACCCATTCCTTCTCCAAGATTCTGGACTGTAACAAACAATTGGCCTGCTCTCTCCCAAGTATTCCTGTTCTTTTACCTGTGGCGGGACACTTAACATCACCCTACTTCATCCACTCAAATAGCTGTTGAGCATCTATCTATCTTGTGATTAGGATATAAAAGATAAAACAAGATAAATGTGACCTTGCCTCTACCGACCTCCCTGCTGTCAAGAAAACATGCAACATGCAAGCACTCAGTTGCCTAATACGAGAAGATCAGCTTCTCTCAGAAACAGAGACCTCCAGGCTGGGTGGGAGTTGTCCAGACCTGAAGACAGGTGAAATGAGGAGGGTGGCAGGATGTCTTCTAGTATTCACTGGCTTGGTCTTTCAAGCTCTAAGGTCTGTGCCCATTTCTGTGGTGGGACTCTTATGGGTCCCTCATTCTGCTGGATTTCAGGGAAGATCTCTAAACTCTAAACCTATGACTGCAGCTCAGTGGAAAATTCCATGATAGATGTGCCCAGGGGGTTAATGGGAATGTAGATGCAGACATCCAGCCTGCCGGGATGGGAAGAGGCAGCAGATCAGGAAAGTCTTCCTGATGTGGCCACCAGAGCCAAATCCTGAAGGGCAGCAAGTAAGCCAGACAAGAGGAAGCTGGGACGTGGCAAAGAGAACAGGACATGGGGAAGGTCACAGGAAGAACAAGACTACTTGTTCTGTCTGAATGAAGTGGCAAGTGAGACTGCTGGCAGTGGAACCACCCAGTAAAAATGAGGGGCCCCTTCCATGGTGCACAGAAACAGGGAAGAACACAATGCAAGTAATTTTAACGTTTCTATAATCAAACGAGGTCAGGCAGCTCTGGACTTCCTCTGGCAGAATGCACATTTAAAAAGAAAAATGAAAAAGTCACTAAAGCCTAGATCTGGAAAAGCAGACTCCATGAGGTCCTCTGGAAACAGAACCCCCTGGTGGACGCAAATCTTTGAATGAGTCACGTTCAGAAAGCTTTTGATTTTCTGGGCCAAGAGCAAATCATGAGAGAAGAGTTAAACAGATAAGCAATTCCTCCTTCCCTGGGCTTTTCTGAGCAGTCAGAGGGCCAATGCATCTGAGGGCAGAAGCTAAGCCATGAGGTATTTCCACAGGAGTCTTGTGTTCCTTGGTCCCCACTCCTTTATCTTCACCTCCTGGAGTCAGGCCCCTTACCTGATACTGGCTCCAGTCAATGTTCAGAGAGTGAGTCAAGAAGTCAGGGATACTCAACGGGGCATCAACGTAGTCCTAGGGACAGAAAGACATCTGTGAGCCAGGCACTGGCCACCAGAAGGGGCTGTGGGCTGGTGCAGGGTACAGCCCTGAAGCTGTGGCTATCAAAGGCAAGACATCCCTCAACAGAGCTTGCTTCCTCCTGGCCAGAGCCTGTGCTACCTCAGGGGTGATAGCTTAAAAATCAAAGTGACCGGATTGCAGCACAGCAGAGTTTTTCAGCCAGGCATTTGAGTGTTTGCAACTGAATAGACAAGATCAATCTGTAATAGGCCTCCTTCAGGTTTCCCTCAGCCTGCTCCTGCTGACTGGAGAAAGGACAGAATGCTGCACCCAGGCTTCACATAGTGAAGGATGGCAGAAGGACTCTCCTATTCTGTTCCCGAAAAGTTCCTTTAAAGAAAGGGACAGATTACAAGGGGAGAAGAAAGCATGTTCGATGAAAATTTAACATGTAAATATAAGAGGGGGAGGAAGACACAGAAAAGAGACTCATTCAAGGAAGAAACAGGAAGGAAAGGGTATTTTCCCCCAAAAGATTGCTAGCTGTTCTCCTTGGTCTCCCTTCACAAAGAGTCCTAATACCATTCACAAGCTGGTATTGTCCATACCTGCTTCCAGTTAAATATGAGCCCTTCAGCCATGTAATCCCGATCCTTATATTCCTTGAAAAATTCACAGCCTGGAAAAGAAGGGCAGAGTTATGACATCTCCCTTCTTAGCCCAAAGTCTCCTGAGACACCGCTGGCTCAGCCAGGTTGCTGAGTATTGAAGGACTGAGGCAGCCACCAACTCAAAAATTTCTCTACACTGGTGGTTCAGGTGAGGCCATGGCTGATACCGTGAGAACTGGAATGGGAGCAGGGGGAGGCACTGGAGTAGGCAAGAGCCAGGGCTGAGCCTCTGTGGGTCCCCTTTGTCCTACAAGTCTCTACAGTGCCAATCCCAGCAAACAAAGGCATGACTCACAATGTGAGCTCCAACAGCTCTTCCAGGAACTCACTAGCTGCAGAGGATCACTCCTCCCCATTTCTCAAGTGCAGCAGACGATACTATCCTCACAGGCCAGGGAGGAGTGAATGTCTTAACATACTGAAAGGGACCATGACCAATCCCTAGAAATGTAACAGGTGCTCAAGAAATGCTATAGTCTCCAACTAAGCAGGTAAAGAGGTACTTTCCTGTATCATCTGTTAGAAAAATCATAAAACTCCACTAGAGTAAGCCCTCAGGAATAGAGAGAACAGTGGAGAGAACAGGGCTTTGGCAACATTCCCAGCTTCAAACCTCAACTTTTCACTTATCTCCGTGGCTGCAAATAAGTTGTTTAATTTCTCTAAGCCTTGATTTTCTTATTTGTGAAATGGTTAAGGATGAAACAATACAAAGAACAGCTAGCACAGCCCTAGCACAAGTGCCACTCACATGGCAACACACCACTATTATCATCACTTTGCATGATAGCAAGAGCCCACAGTGCCAGCCCACAGCGTAAAGTGAACTGCTTTGCTGGGATAGCTGCCTTGGCCAGACGGGGGCTGGTGTGCCCTGGCTTGCCTCACCTAAGTCTGGCCACAGCCCAGCACAGTAAGCACCTGGCCTCCACAGGGTGGAGGAAGGTACTTGGATAGCAGCTTCTTGTAGTTATTTTCAGTTCCTCCACTAGGGCCTCTACACAGACTTCAGGGGCCCATGACTTTGGCCACACCGCCAAGTCTGGTGAGGTCTCAGAAGGCAGCAAAACAGTTGCCCAAATTCTATAGAAGTAGCTACAGGCCAAAAAAATTCACATGGAACTCTGCAGGAATTCTTGGGCCAAGTTGTTGTCTGAGAAAGCCCCAGGGAAGATGGGAAAGCTTCCTGTGGAGAAAATGTAGAGACTCACTCTCTGATTTCTAGATAAGGCTTTCATTCCATAAGCACTCCACATGCTAAACCCCAGGCCTCCCCGCTGGCTAAAGTTAGGAAGCAATCCTCAGCCATAACACTTTAGCCTGTTTCTGGGTGTCACACTTGGAGAAAGAAGAATTATAAATGTCAGATAGAGGCTCCTGAGCTCATGAGCCCAGGTTTAGAAGAGATACCAATTATTTCTCAGAGCTCTCGTGAAGTGTTATTTTCCCATACTCCAGCTGCTCAAATCAACACTCCAGGCTCTAGGACCAGCCTATGATGCAGAAGTAGTCTTTGTGCGAAAGTGATGGAATTAAAATAGCCTCAGTAGCCAGGGCATTGCCTGATGTTCATTACCTGAATAGGCTTCTGACCCACAGGCAAGCAAAAGGGGAGGGACCAATGGCAGGATAAGAACAGTAATTCACTGAAGGGGAAAACAAATTAGATTTGTGCTGCAGAGCTTTGACCTCATCTTTTCTGGTGCCTAGAAAGAACTGCTCCCAGAACACGCCTCACTTCCAAGGGCCAGTGTAACCCCAGGTTAGTTTGACATAGCTAGAACTGAAACCATGATAGTACCTGTCTGGGATTCATAGTCACCATAGGACTCCAATGAGATTCCTGAAATTCTCAAGTCTCAAAGTGCACCTCCTGACTTGGTTTGGATAATTGTAATTTTATTATGTTTCCTTAAAGTAATACAGGCAGGCTCGGCGCCTGTGGCTCAAGCGGCTAAGGCACCAGCCACATAGACCTAAGGTGGCAGGTTCGAGTCCCCAGCCCGGGCCCGCCAAACAACAATGATGGCTACAGCCAAAAAATGGCC
>NW_003852410.1:1461202-1476133 GCF_000181295.1 Otolemur garnettii
AAAAAAAAAAAAAAAAGTAATACAGGCATATATGTAAAGCTTTAAAGTGCTTCCTGCTCCCTTTTTAATTTTATTGATCTCTCTTACCCTGCCCCAACACACACACACCCATCAGATGAAGAACAGAACTTTTGGGAAAAGGGAGGAAAAAATCCAGACAGATCTCATCATTTTGGCATATTTCTTGCTAACCCTTTCTTCTAAGTATCTTTTCCTTATACAGTTGAGAGCACACTATATAATTATGTCCCCTGCTTATCTTAAGCTCTGTGACTTTTTCCATGTGAAAAGTTTGTGCATTTTCTATTTTTCTATGACTGTGTAATACTTCATTCTATTGACAGACATAACACCATGCACTTATTATTGTGATTAGTAAAAAAATTTCCTGTTTTGTATTACAAAGAGACATTATGATGAACATCTTCAGCTCCTAGGCTGAACTATGGCTTGATGATAGATAATCAGAAAAATAGGTTAAAGGGTATTAACATTTTCAGAGTCTTATAATTAGTTGCCAAACTACAGCAGAAAGGACACTGCACTACTTTTTTGGAGCAGTGGTATTTATACTCCCAGCAAAACTATTTTTTTCCCAAAGAAGTCCTACTTGGAACCTAAATTTAGACAAAGAAAGTAATGTCTGGTTCCTCAGGCAGTGCAAACCTTTAGCTCAGCAGAGAGTAGTTTGGTCTGTGGAATCCCTGAAGCATCTCTTGAGAGTTGGAAGCTGAGTCTGCAAACCAGCTGTAGAACTACCCAATGGCTTCAGTGTGGACACCCTTGGATAGGATATTTCTGTTACACCGTTGAGTGTGATGCTGCGAAGCCTACTGCATAATCAACATAATCTGCATCAGCCTAAAGTTACTTTTAGGGAGAGGAGGTTCCCTGAGCCTTTCTTCCCATCTACTCACCATGAGGCCTGTTGCTTGCAAGGCACCTGTTACAGACAGGTCTGGCACTTTACTGTGAAATGAGCACTGTTATCCTCATTTTATGAAGGATAAAACTGATGCTCAGAGGCTTGTGGGACCTGTTTAAATGCACACAGAGCCAGCACTGGGATTCACACACAGTTCTGAATGGCACCTAACACTGTATTGGCAGAGAAGAGTCAAGAGAGACTCAGGTGAGATGGTGCCTATAGCTGAAGCAGCTAAGGCACTAGCCACATACACCAGAGGTGGTGGGTTCAAATCTGGCCTGGGTGTGCCAAACAATGACAACTACAACCAAAAAATAGCCAGGCATTGTGGCAGTTGCCTGTACTGTAGTTCCAGCTATTCAGGAGACTGAGGCAACAGAATCACTTAAGCCCAGGAGTTTGAGGTTGTTGTGAGTTGTGACGCCATGGCACTCTACTCAGAGTGATAGCTTGAGGCTCTGTCTCAAAAACAAGAAAGAAAAAGAGAAGGTGGTGCCTGTGGCTCAGTGGGTAGGGCGCCAGCCCCATATACCAAAGGTGGTGGGTTTGAACCTGGCCCCAGCCAAACTGCAACAAAAAAATAGCCAGGCATTGTGGCGGGCACCTGTAGTCTCAGCTACTTGAGAGGCTTAGGCAGTAGAATTGCCTAAGCCCAGGAGTTAGAGGTTGCTGTGAGCTGTGTGACACCATGGCACTTTACTGAGGGTGATAAAGTGAGAGTTTCTGTTTCTACAAAAACAAAAACCCCTGTCAAAGGGCCAGGTTATCAGGGGTTGGAGTTTGACAACCACTGGCTGGCATCTGCTGAGGACACTCCCCTTGCAAGGCACCAGTTGAGCCTGCCTGGCTCTAAGACTGAGGAGATGGGACCCAACACGAGATTGTAGGTAGATGCTGGTGCTGAGAAAGAGAACAGAGGTTTCAAGGAGAAAGTGCACTTCCCCTGTTGTCTGTTCACCAAGTCTTGCACTGATGTTAGGGCTTCTTAGTTTCCCTTGTTGAAGAGGCAGGTATTGCCAGAAAGCTTGAATGTTACAAACTAGACTGACACTCTTCAGGGCAGTGGTTCTCAACCTTTCTAATGCCACGGCCCTTTTATACAGTTCCTGTGGGTCATGACCCACAGGTTGCACACAATTCTGTCAGAGACAAATGCTGTTTTGTGGACACCAAACAAAGTGCTTTACAACACGGTGTGGCCACTATCCAGTTACTGGGGACAGGGCAATTATGTGTTCCTTCTATCACCAGAACAGCCGTGTCAGGGGTGGTTTCCACAAATAACTCGACACCAAGATTGACATCACCAAGACTGACATCTACTCAGGCAAGAACAGTGCGTGTGGCTGCTGATGCAGTACTAATAATGTAATTTTACAATCTGTGGTACTTTCATGCACACAGCATTGTGGTATACTTGATTCAATCTTCACCACAAAATCCTGATCTAAATAAATCTTTCCAAGTTTTAACTGTCACCTGAGGACAACGGAAGCATGCAGAGTTGAAGCAACTAGCTCAGGCTGTGGCTAGTGAGTACCAGTGCCAGGACTCAATCCCCCGGCCTCTTGAGGGAAAGCCCCTTCCAGGACACTACGCCAAAGCCCCTCCTGGAAAGCTTTCTGGGCACCAACGTGCTTAAGTAGAAAGGACTTGCTCATGACCCCCGAATCCCCCTATGTCTAGCAAGCCTGTCACCCGACTAGAAAAGAGCTCCCTACCTGGATACGGGATGGAAAGGAGAGTGAAGTCTGCATAGCGCTGGGCTTTGTCCACCTTCTCGGAGGAGGTTACACTGTAAGACAGGGATATAAGGTGTTACTGTGTCATGACACATACCCCATTCCCCAAATCAGTACTATAATATCTTAAAATGAGCCTTCTGCTAAAAAACTATTTTCCCAAAAGTGATTCCCTTTACCAGTAACTACTTTGAGCAATTATGAACAAAAACTTCTCTGTCCCCCACTCCAATGTATCAAGCAAGAGAGGTCATTCTCCCTATAGTATTGCAGCTAACCTCAACTGGAATGTGAAGGGGCAGAACCACCTTCCACCTTCCAAAATGCACAGTGCAGGCACTCTGTTCCAGGAACAGAGTGAGACGAGAACCAAATAACACGATCCTTTGGGGGAACTCTCTGCTCTACTGATTTCTCTTATAGCTATCACGGCCACTTCTAAATAAGGTGACAGGCCAGGCACAGTGGCTCACAGCTGTAATTCTAGCACTCTGGGAGACTAAGGAGGGTGGATTACTTGAAATTAGGAATTTGAGACCAGCCTAAGAGTGAGACCCCATCTCTACTAAAAATAGAAAAAAAACAAGCCAGGTATTGTGGCAGGCAACCTAAGAACTGAGGTTGCTGTAAGCTATGATGCCATGGCACTCTAGCTTGGGCAATAGAGTAAGACTGCCTCAAAAAAATACAGTGACAATCAACATCTGAGAAGAAACACTGGGACTATTCTGACAAAGTGAGAAAGGTGTAAGGAAACATGCAGGTATCTGCAAATACGTACACTTTGACTTTCAGAAAAGTGATTAAACAATAATAAATAAAAATTTGGAAAAAGCTCCTATAATTAATTTCACTCCTCTAACCCAGGTTCCATTTTTTAAAGGTTTGCCTTATTATATGAAAATTTGGTCCATATGTGTATGTTTATGTAATAGCAGTCACTGAAATAAAATTTAATTTGATTTTTTTGTTTCATTTTAAAAGAGATTCTATGGCTTGGTGCCTGTAACACAGTAGTTATGGCACCAGCCACATATACCAAGGGTGGCAGGTTCGAACCCGGCCCACGCCAGCTAAACAACTGCAACAAAAAAACAGCCAGGTGTTGTGGCAGGTGCCTGTATTCCCAGCTACTTGGGAGGCCGAAGCAGAGAATCGCGTAAGCCCAAGAGTTGGAGGCTGCAGTGAGTTGTGACGCCATGGAACTCTACCGAGGGCGACATAATGAAACTATCTCCAAAAAAAAAAAAAAAAGTGGATGTTGAAGAGGAGGCAGTATAGCACTGGTTAGAGACTCGTGGCTGGCTTCTCTGTCACTTAGCATTCAACTTTGAGCAGGTTCCTTCATCTCTCTGTGCTTCAGTTCTATACAATAGGGAAACCACTACTTGCCCTGCAGGGCTGTCTGAAGGACAGCAAGAGGATGCACAAAAAGCCCTAGGCAGGAGGCCAGCCCACTACCCCAACCCAGTATTGGTGGGTGTCCCATACTTACTTCATGCCAAACTTCACCTTCTTGTTTTCCACCATCAGGTCACAGATGTATTTAACTGACAGGTACCGAAGCAGCCTGATATCATAACCTCTGACCTTATCAAAAAGATGTGTGTCACCACTTCTGAAATAAAAAGCCAGAGGGAGAAGTTACACAGAATATTTGCTGAGAGGAGTTTGGCAGCAGTGAGCTCATTTAGGTAAGTATGGATGTCACCAGTGAAAACTTGGGCTTCTCTCCTACAGAAGCTGGGGGAGACAGGGAGGTAGTCAGGGGATATACACAAGCCAAATAACTCCAGAAAGGGTGCAGGAAAGGTGACTTTCTAAGAGATTACCCCAATCTCTTGGAGGATTTCAAAGAACAGTCACCAGTTGGAAATGGGAAAGCACTGCTTGATATTAAACCAGAAAACTCAAGATAATCTCAGAGTTCTAAAAGGCAGCCAACTGGCAGCTGATAGAATCTTTGAGCTTCCATTAGAGTTAATCTCCCCCACCCCTTCCTTCTCCCCCATTTATGACTGTTTTTAGCCACAAGATTTACTCATAATGTAACAGATTGAAATTGCTGTACAGATAAGAACTTTTAGAATGATTTCATCAACTGAGTGTGAAATACTAGCAGGTGAATTCCCTCTACCTAGCAGGCCAATGAAGCACATGGAGAAAGATAAATTTTTTCTAATCCTTAGGCTGCCTCTTGATCAGCCATACAGATACCAACAGAAGTAGAAAGTAACTATCACTTAAAAAAAAAAAAAAAAAAGCCCACTGCTTTGTTGCCCCAGCAGTCTCCTCACCAAGAACAGTGTATGCTGCAGAGTGGACCTGGCTGAGGTCTAAGTCTCCTGATCTTGGGGGAAGAGCCAAACATTCTTGAGCACAAGCCAGAGCCGCTGCTTTCAGAGCTAACAGGCAGAACTCAGGCATAGCCAGATATCCCTCCATGCACAGAGCCATGATTTGAGAAGCTGATCTTACTAGGGTGCTTGTGTACATTCCAGAGATGCTTGACACCGGTTAAAGACTTTCCATGTGGTACATACCATGCAAAGGAGCTTATCCAAAATAGCCTGCAGTACTGTTTTCTAAAAACATTTGCAAAGAGGATAGGAAGAGTGTGAACAGGCTCATTTCCTCCCTTTATAGGGGCTCAAACTACTGCTCTGTACCAAGCCCTCATTATGGCACCAATCATGCAGCTGTGGAACCTCTTGTCTCCAGGTGTGTCTTCCAGATAGAGGACATGTCTCCTAGGTGGGGACTGCAGCCCTTGCCCTGTACCTCAGTACTAGCCATGCTATGTGAGATTTGGCAGGTTGGTAATTGGCACCCTTACTGCATACTGAAAATTCTGTGGGGCTTTAAAACAGGTATAGTGTCTGGGCCCTAGCTCGGACCGTCTCTCTGAGATCCTGATGCACAGCCAGGATGGAGATAGTCACTTAGGTATTTAGGATGAAGCTACTGGATGGACTTCAACAGCTTTATTTCAGTGGCATGGATGTGGCAGATCCGAATACAGGAGCCAATCCACTCACTGAGACCCGTGACAAATATATAGTCGGTATGAACATGGCCACCGCTGGCCTGATACCCCACCCCCAAAACAAGTCCCTAACCACAGAGACGCAGCACTGACCGAAGAGCACAGTCTTCCTCCGTGATGTCTTCCACCTCTGCCCAGGCATCATCTGCACCCCCTGCCAGAGAAATCAGTCTGTCAGTACTGAGGTTAGTGGCATGGGGCTCTGCACAGGGACTTCCTGCCTAGCCTCCTTCCCTGTAGCACCAAGGTATGGGCTGGGCCAATCTGCTCCACTCCCAGGAACACCATACACCCCATAGGCTTGGTAGTTGTCTTTATCCTGAAGGTGAACTCCTACTTGTCTCCTGGCTCCCGAGGAATGGAAGGCCCCCAGTCTCTACCCAGCTCACTTGGGACCCCCTACCCTATGCCACTGTGGCCATGGCCAGCTATTCTCTATGACTGGGTTCTTGTTATTAGAGCATGCTACTCAACATTCACCTGAGAAAAAATAGTTGTAGCCAGAGCGTCCATACAGCTCTCCCCATCCAGCCAGTGTGGCCGACCTGCAAATGTGCTAAGAGAGAAACAGCATTTTCAGGGTCAGATGGTTTTCTGAAGCAAGCACAGTTCAAGAACACCTGGGACTCCTCTGAGTCTTCCAGGCCAGCAACATAGGTCTAGGAGTACTCTCCAAAGCTTCATAAGCATCAAGGCTACCACAGTCAGTCTGAGGATGCCCAGAACTTAATCCATAGCCCCAATCAAGGGAGTCTTTCTCCCCAAACAGGTGCACAGCATCACCACCTGGAACAGGTAACATTTGGTGGCTGTTGCCTGTGTTGCCACGTGTTGGGCATGGTATTGAAAAACCCATGCCATCTTCTCAATGAATTTTCACATGTCCGTGAAGGAGAGTGGCATGAATTACTGCTGTTATTCAGGAGACAAAAGAAAGCAGGCACAGGGAGGTTAAGTAACTTGCAAGGCCCTACAGTGAGGGGTAGGCTCCAACCCCTATGTACTTAATGACACTAAGAACTGTTTGAGGGGGGCAGTAACTGAGCTTATGTGTCTCTTTACTCTTTTCCTCCTGACTGAAAGGATCACTTTAAGAGTTAGAATTCTGGCTCGGCGCCTATAGCTCAACCGGCTAAGGCGCCAGCCACGTACACCTAAGGTGGCGGGTTTGAATCCCCAGCCCGGACCCGCCAAACAACAATGACAGCTGCAACCAAAAAATAGCCGGGCGTTGTGGCGGGCGCCTGTGGTCCCAGCTACTTGGGAGGCGGAGGCAGGAGACTCGCTTGAGCCCAGGAATTGGAGGTTGCTGTGAGCTGTAATGCCATGGCACTCTACCCAGGGGGACAGCTTGAGGCTCCGTCTCAAAAAAAAAAAAAAAAAAAGAGTTAGAATTCTAAAAACCAGGCAACCAGCAGGAACTTCAATATCTAATTCCCAGGCTACACATTTAAATAAATTGTGCTTGATAAGAAGTCAGATGGGGGATATGGGAGGAGATACCTGGTGACAAGGAAGCAAACTAGCCCAAAGTAGAGCACAGCCTCAGTCGAGAAGAGGGGGGAGGCTGTGAGGCAACACGGGGGATGAAGCTCGCTTCTGAATGGGTCACAGAAGCTGGCAGTATAAGATGGATCTCTGGAAGGCTACAAAATACTGTCTGAAGGCTTCTCTTTATAAGATAATGGGAGAAAAACAGTTTTGTATGACAGGCAAGGGATGTGGCTAAAAGCCACTGGCTCTCCCTGAGACAGGCAACAGAACAGCAACCTGGATAGAACGTGGGGCAGGGGTAGGGTGAGGTGTTTTTGGCACTGGGGTTTGTAAGAAGCTTGTCCTAGAAGCCTATGGGGAAGGATTAAGGCTGGCATCCCTGCTGGCTTAAGCAGGATGCACTCCCAGTGAGGCCTGCTTAGCTTAACTTCCTCTGAGTCCAAAAGTATTTTGAAATTTGAAGAAAGCTGTCAAGTGAATCCAGAAAAAAAGTACACACCATAGTTTACATAGTTGCCATCATTGTTGTTTTGGTGGCCTGGGCTGGATTCGAACCCACCTTAGGTGTATGTGCCTGGTGCCTTAGCCACTTGAGCCACGGGTGCCAAGCCAAGGAAGTTTAGTACTTTGAGAGCTGAGTTGGGCAGCGCCTGTGGCTCAAAGGAGTAGGGCATGGCCTTGTATATGGGAGGTGGCTAGTTCAAACCCCAGTTTACGTATATTTTTAGGGGCTCTTGGACTCTTCCCAAGTCCAACGATGAACCCCTTATGAGCCCTTGCTTTAGACCAGGCATGGTGGCTTATGCCTGTAATCCCAGTACTCTGGGAGGCTGAAACAGGTGGATAGCCTGAGGTCAGGAGTTCAAGACCAGCCTGAGTAAGAGACCCCATCTCTATAAAAATAAATACATAAATAAAAGAGCCTTTGTTTTAAAGGGATTGGTCAAGCAATGAGGAACAACAGAGCTTTAGCAGGAAAGGCTGAGGGTCCCTAAAACTCCGATGGTAAGGGAGAGGTCTGATTCCTAAGAATGAGTTATGTATCATATCCACCGGCCTCCATTCATCTAATCTCTGGCCCTGACCTCACTTCCCTTTGCATTTTTTGTTAAACCTTTTTTCAAAGCAGATACATGGGCCTCTTTTTTTTTTTTTTTTTTGAGACAGAGTCTCACTATGTCGCCCTTGGTAGAGTGCTGTGGTGTCACAGCTCACAGCAACCTCAAACTCTTGGGCGTAAGCAATTCTCTTGCCTCAGCCTCCTAAGTAGCTGGGATTAAAGGCGCCTGCCACAACACTTGGCTATTTTTTTGTTGTAGTTGTCATTGTTGATTTAGCAGGACCGGGCTGGGTTCGAACCTGCCACCCTTGGTACATGTGGTCAGCTCTGTAACCACTGTTATGGGCGCTGAGCCCACATGGTCTCTCTTTAGCTGTTGAACTTTGAGACCCCCTTACCACCCCCAATTCTTCCAAATACCTTCTATTGTCCTTATTTTTTTGGTAAATCAAGGCTGCCAGACCTGGGCCCCAGAAGACTTCTATAGACACAGAATAAGTGACATGGCTGAGTCCCCAAGTCCTAGACTCTAGGAGGGTCTCAAGCTGATGCCTGGGGGAAGGGCTCACCCTACTTCATTCCTTGACAGTTGCTCCTTAGCCTCAAAGCTCCAATCCATAATCCATAGTTTCTCACTTCAAGTTACATCCTGATTGACAATGTTCTTGAATTACCCAAGTAGGAATGTCCTCCAATTCAGCCCATGAAAGTCCATTCTGTAGGATTTGCTAGTCTAGTCATGAACTTTGACTCTGGCACAAAGAGTAACAGTGATTGTCCTCTGCTTCCTATCTCTTAAGGGAAAAAACAAAAAGAAAGATGAACTGTCTATTTTTATTTGTCTATAAAAGCCAGACACAAGTGTTGGGAGAGAAAATGGTTTGAGAGTACAACTCACCCTTCAACGCTTTAACTAATATTTAAAATTCTTTTTACAATATCTAATTTAACTTTAAGTATCTAAAACATTATATCAAATAGAGTAGTTGGGACAACAGGTACCTACCACAATACCTGGCTAGTTTTTCTATTGGTAGTGGAGACAGGACCTCCAGCTCAGGCTGGTCTTGAACTCCTGAGCTCAAGCAATCCATCCGCCTTGCCCTCCCAGAGTGCTAGGAAGTGTGAGTCGACTGCACCCAGCCAACATGTAATCATTTTAAAAAACATTTTACATTTATACTGGCTTCAAAATCTGATGTGTATTTTACATTCAAAGCATGTCTTAAGTGGGAAATGTGGTCATGTCTCAAAATAAAGTTTTTGACAAAAAAGTTTTATACTGTTTCACTTTTAAAATTTAAATTGAAATAAAATAAAACATTATAGCACGTCAGCTGCAATGGCCACATTGGACTGAGGTTTTTTTTTTTTCATAGATAGAGTCTCATTCTGTTACCTTGGGTAGAATGCCGTGGTGTCACAGCTCACAGCAACCTCAAACTCCTTCTGCCTCCGCCTCCTGAGTAGCTGGGACTATAGGCACCCACCACAATGCCTGGCTAGTTTTTCTTTCTTTCTTTCTATTTTTTTTTTTTGAGACAGAGTCTCACTATGTCGCTCTGGATAAAGTGCCATGGCGTCACAGCTTGCAGCAACCTCAAACTCTCGGGCTTAGGCGATTCTCTTGCCTCAACCTCCCGAGGAATTTTTCCATTTTTAGTACAGGTGGGGTCTCGCTCTTCCTCTGGCTGGTCTCAAACTCCTGAGCTCAAGCAATCCACTGCCTCAGCCTCCTAGAGTGCCAGGATTACAGACATGAGCCATCATGCCTGGCCTTGGATTGAGTTTTAAAGGAAGCAGGAACCAAGCATTTTTTAACACACCTTCCTGCCTTCCGCAACTTGGCAGAGGTAGGTGCCTCTAAAGCAGTATTGGTAATAAGACTGCCATTGTCTCACTAGTTCCCAAGTGTCTGCTGTGAGCCCCCTGGCTGAGGGCTGGTTCCCAGTTCACAACAGTAGCCCCTCACCTGCTCTTACTAATTATGTCCCTCCAACTCACTGGTCACATGTCTGCATTCCTCAGTACTTGAGTTCTTTGGGTGCAAGGACTATCTGTCATCCAGAAGCCAGTACTGGACCAGCACACTGCTTCCTTTATCCAGAGTTGCACCTTCCTCCTGAGCATGGATTTACATGAGAGGCACTCTACTAGGTGCCAGAAGGATAGTAGAGGACAAAGACAGACGTTTAAACATACCAGGAGAATTAAGCATATGCAAGCAGATGCTGAGTGAGCACTGATTGAGCCAAGGAAAGCCCAGCAGTAAGAAATGGCGTCACCTGACTCAATGAGAAGACACAAGGGAGAAGAAAGCAGGTAACAGTAACAGCAAAGCTCTCCTGAACATCCAAAACGCCAAAGCCACCTCACATCAACTCAAAACAATTCATGATCCCTTTGCAATCAAGTGGCCCAGGGCTCTTTCCTTATTCCTAGCTCAGCCTAGGATGTATGAGCTAAAAATCGGCTAAACAGCTTCCCTATTAGACTAAGCCCTTAGAATCTCAGGCTGTTCAGTGCTGCCTTTCCCAAGTGCATTGAGCAAAGTTCCTTCGGCACGGTCTGTAGACAAAGAACAAGCACCAGACATGACAAAGCTACATAGGCCTCTAGGCTATAGGACTTCTCAGGGTAATAGCTATGCCAACACACACACATCAATGTACTTTTTTTTTTGAGACAGAGTCTCATGCTTTTGTTCTGGGTAGAATGCCATCATGTCAGTCTAGCCTGCAGCAACCTCAAATTCCTGGGCTCAAGTGATCTCCCTGCCTCAGTCTCCCAAGTAGCTGAGATTATAGGCATGTACTACCATGCTGGCTAATTTTTCTATTTTTAGTAGAGATGGGGTCTCATTCTTGCTCAGGCTGGTCTTGAACCGCTGGCCTCAAGGCATCCTCCTGCCTCGGCCTCCAAGAGTGCTAGGATTACAGCCATGAGCCACTGTGCACAGCATTCAATGTATTTTACAAATTGGAATATGCAGTATTTCTCATTCTTACTTGACAGGGAATGCTTTTCAAAAATGTATACTTAAACAGCTATTCCATGGAACACACTTTGGGAGATATTGGTTTAAGTATTTCCAATGCAACTTCTAGTGACAAACATTGTGCTTAAACTAGAACTCTATTAACTTCTAGGAATGTGAAAACTTTCCAGAGTGGTATCAATCAGCCTTAAGAAGTTCATTTTATGAGATCTAACTTCCACACATACTTTCTCCTAAAACTGATCTGTCAAATATGCCTTTGGCAGAGTCTCCTTTCTTACTTCCCCGTTCCCCATTGCCCTTCTCTCAACTTCACAAAAGAAGGGCACACCAGGGACCGAGACACTCCGACTTGCCTCCCTCTGCCGTGCCCTCCCCCACTGAAGCACTCAGATATCTGCTAAAGGTGGGATTGCATCCCTGCTCCCCTCCCCTCCTCCAGGCTCTCTGTCCTTCAGTTCACTCCTCCTGTATCAATTTTCTCCAAAATGCTACTTGTATTCTTTGTTTCCCTGATGAAAAATCACCACGGCAAACACGAATGTCTTGGCTGATGTTCAGCTTCCTTCATCCTCTACCCTCTGCCCTGACACATACCCTGCTCCCCAGTCAGGGAAGCCTCCTGGCTGTTTCTTGTTCCTATCTCCATGCCTTTTCCAATGCTGCAGCACCTGGGTGGAACACCCTCCTCCCCTTCCTGTCAATTAGCATCCTTTGTCCTCCAGAACTCTCAAGCCATGTCCCACTCTCTTGTGGTGTTTGGTCTGTCAGTTCATACCACTGCCATCTTTTGTGAGTTCCTCCGATACCACACTATGCAACCCTAAATTACTGTACAGACAGGTTCAAATCTCAGAGCTTTTAATTTATTAAAATAAACTTGGGGAAGTTATTTAACCACTTTGAACCTTTATTTCATCTTCAATGAAATGGGAACATCCTTTACACTAAAAAAAGTGGGCACAGTGACTCACGCCTGTAATCCTAGTACTCTGGAAGGCTTAAGAAGGACTGCCTGAGCAACTGAGACTCCTCAATCTCTACAAATAGAAAAATAGAAAAAAACACTAGTGAGGCATTGTGGCGGATGCCTGTAGGTGTAACTATATAATTGGAAGGCTGAGACAAGAGGATGGCTTGAGCTCAACAGTTTGAGGTTGCCTTGAGCTAAGATGCCATGACACTCAACCCCAGGGCAACTGAGTGAGACTCTGTCTCAAAAAAAAAAAAAAAAAAACAAACCAATAAAACAAACAAAAAAATAGTTTCTGTAAATACAAAAGGTGCCAAAAAGATGTACACATTTTAAGGAAAAGACTACACTGAAATTGTAATACTCAATATATACTGATAACAAAAGATATATATAAGTCACATTTGAGTACTTCTTGTAACTGCAGAAGTCAAAGATGACTTGAATAGTATAATTTTTATACAGATTTCCCTTTCTTAAAATGTGTGTACATTTTCTTGGCACCCTCTGTATAAGCTCCACAAGGGTAAAGATTTTTGTCCCTATCCACATGGACCTTATGTTTTTGTGCTTGGCACACTAATGTATCTCAAGACCTAAAGCAGTGCCTGGTGTAAAATACACACTCAGTGATTACTTGGTGAATTATATAACTGAAAGAAGAAATTGAAAGAGCTTACTTGATTTGCTCCAGAGACCATGGAAATAGGTATGATTATTATCCTTATTTTATAGATGAGGAAACTGAAGCCTTGCACAAGCAAGAAGTAATAGAGCCAAGATGTGAATCCAGGCACTCCAATTCCAGAACACAGGTATTCTGGCACACCGGTGTGACCATCTCTTCTTTACCTACAATCATCCTTCAATCAAATTGGTCTGCTTCTCACAGCACCAGGTACCCAGTATCCACCTACCCTATGTCTGGTAAATATTGAGAAAAAAAGACCTTACACTTTGCATTAAGTCAGTTACTTAAGAGCGTTTAGAGTGTGAGGCTATGGTGTGGGCCTTACCTTGCCCTTGAACAGGATGACGGGGCAGACAAACCGTCCTCTGCACCTGGCCATCTTGCTGCGGTTGATGAGATCTTGCAACTTGCTCACCTGCACAGTGCTTTCAAACCTAAAACACAGGCAAAAGAAGCAGGTCAGGCTGATTTCTAAGCAGGCATTTTGTGTATTTGTGCTTATTCATACAGACCCCATTCTAGGTATCCTCTACACATGTGGAAGAATACTCATTTGAAACTTAATAAATGTGATAATTCTTAAATTCTAAATCGCTGATATCCTAAATTTTTAAGAAAATGGAAAAAGTGCTAATTACAGTTATTAAAACTTATGTTACCCTGATTTCTGAGCATTTAAGATAGAGAAAAAGGTAACAAAATTAAAGACATAAGATATAAAATTCAGAAATATATACAACTTTGAGTGGCCAGGTCTCCCAGGAAAAGACCTGGCCCTCTAGGGACCTTTTGGAAATAATAGGGCCATTTTTACGATCTTTTAGGGGGTAGGATAAACTGAAGGTTCATGGTCCACATGGTTCTAAGTTTCTGATATCTCAACATTCCAACCCTCTTTAACAATCCAAACAGCCATGGCTTGTTACCTGTGGCTCAAGTGGTTAAGGCACCAGCCACATACACCTAAGCTGGCGGGTTTGAATCCAGCCCAGGCCTGCCAAACAACAATGATGGCTGCAAACAAAAAATAGCCAGGTGTTGTGGCAGGCACCTATAGTCCCAACTAGTTGGGAGGTGGAGGCAGAAGAATCGCTTGAGCCCAAGGGTTGGAGGTTGCTGTGAGCTATGATGCCACAGCACTCTACCCAGGGTGACAACCTGAGGCTCTGTCTCAAAAAAAAAGAAAAGAAAACAGCCAACAGGGCAGGGAATACTGGGACAGAGGAGGTACACAGCTACCGGTGTCATTGGGAAGCACAGTAGTTAATGCACCAGGTTTGATGAGGGAACTGTTAACACATGAGAGTCAGGTTTAGAAATGAGCCCGAGCACCCAGCCTGAGCAAGAGCAAGAGCAAGAGCAAGAACCCAACCCTATCTCTACTAAAACAGAAAAATTAGCCAGGCTTTGTGGCAGCCTGTAGTCCCAGCTACTCAGGAGGCTGAGTCAAGAGGATCACTTGAATCTGGGAGTTTGTGGTTGCTGTGAGCTAGGCTGATGCCACGGCACTCTAGTCTGAGCAACACAGTGAGACTCTGTCTCAAAAAAGAAAACCCTGTCTGGGCGGCGCCTGTGGCTCAAAGGAGTAGGGCGCCAGCCCCATATGCTGGAGGTGGCAAGTTCAAACCCAGCCTCTGCCAAAAACTGCAAAAAAAAAAAAAAGAAAACTCTATCAAGTTATGCTTCCCTAAAGTAAGGGTCTATTTGGGGCAGCACTTGTGGCTCAGTGAGTAGGGCACCAGCCCCATATACCGAGGGTGGTAGGTTTGAACCCGGCACTGGCCAAATTGCAACAAAAAAATAGCCAGACGTTGTGGAGGGCGCCTGTAGTCCTAGATACTGAGAAGACTGAGGCAGGTGAATCACCTAAGCCCAGGAGTTGGAGGTTGCTGTGAGCTGTGGCACCACAGCACTCTACTGAGGGCCATAAAGTGAGACTCTGTCTCTTAAAAAACCAAACTGTAGGCTCGGCGCCTATAGCTCAACCGGCTAAGGCGCC
>NW_003852410.1:1476391-1502337 GCF_000181295.1 Otolemur garnettii
AAAAAAAAAAAAAAGTAAGGGTCTATTCTCACAGACTCATCTACCAACTCTTAGCAAAGGCCTCAAATTAGCTTGCCAGAATCTCCGGTAGCAAGACAAAGAAGTGGCAAGAAAATCAGAATAGGAAACTTTCCAAATTATGCAGGGTGACCATGTAGAATAGAGGCAAGACACTCATGCTCCTTCCTAAAAAGGTCTAAAAGAGTAGACCTTTCTCGCCAAGTCCTAGAGGAGGTTTAATCCCTTCCACATTCTAATCCTTCTAGGGATCTGTTGTTACTGCACAGCCCCTCAAGCAAACATGCACACAGATACTGTTTCAGAAGAAGTTAGCAACTCCCACAATCTACAGTACCTTTATAAGTGTACTTGGATGCTTAATAGAAACATAGTTACCCCTGAGTATATGTGGGGATTGGTTCCAAGACCCTCCAGTGTACCAAAATCCAAACATACTCAAGTCCCCCAGTTGGCTCTACAGAACATGCGCATACGATATGCAGGCCTTCTATATACTTGAATTTTGCTACCTATCAATACTGTACCTTTTTTTTTTTCCTGTAGAGACAGAGTCTCACTTTATCACCCTCAGTAGAGTGCCGTGGTGTTACACTGCTCATAGCAACCTCCAACTCCTGGGCTTAGGCAATTCTCTTGCCTTAGCCTCCCGAGTAGCTGGGACCACAGGTGCCTACCACAATGCCCAGCTATTTTTTTGTTGCAGTTTGGCTGGGGCCAGGTTTGAACCTACCACCCTCGGCATATGGGGCAGCGCCCTACCCACTAAGGCACAGGCACTGCCATTTTTTTTTTTTTTTTTTTTTTGGTGATAGAGTCTGTCACCCTGGGTAGGTAGAGTGCTGTGGGGTCATCATACCTCATAGCAACCTCCAACTCTTGGGCTCAAAAGATCTTCTTGCTTCAGCCTCCCAACTAACTGGGACTACAGGAGCCTGCCACAGCGGTCGGACTCAGGAGTCTGTGGCTAGTGGTTGGCTAATGTTTCTATTTTCAGTAGAGATGGAGTCTCACTCTTGCTTAGGCTGGTGTCAAACTCTTGAGCTCAAGTGATCCACCTACCTCAAGCTCCCAGAGAGCTAGGATTCAGGCGTGAGCCACTATACCCAGCCCAATACTATCTTTTGTTTCTTTCTCTTTTTTTAGTCTTTAAATGTTTTATGATTAGAACACACGTTGGTCTAAGCTCAGTGCCGTGCCCATAGCACAGTGGTTACGGAACCAGCTACATGCACGGAGGCTGGTGGCTTTGAACCTGGTCCAGGCCAGCTAACTAATAATGACAACTGCAACAAAAAAATAATCAGGCATTATGGAGGGTGCCTATTGTCCCAGGTACTCTGGAGGTTGAGGCAAGAGAATCACTTAAGCCCAAGACTTGGAGGTTGCTGTGAGCTGTGACACCATAGCACTCTACTGAGGGCAACATAGTGAGACTCTATCTCAAAAAAAAAAAACCAAACCAAACAACACGTTGGTCTGGATGGGGCAGAAAGTCAGTAAGTCAGTTGAGGTCTAGAGATAATTAGTGAACCATAAAAAGAAAAAGCAAGGACCCTGAGAGGTCACATCCAGAAGTCTCCAGAGACCAGCCAAGTGAAGACAGAGGCACAGTGGGAGAACTATTAGGAGCTATAATAACAAACTAAAGAAGAGAGCAAAATAATTTTAAGAGAATAGGAGGAATGAAACCTATTACAGAAACAAAGTCAGAAGGATCCAACAATCTATTGGAAACAGTACTAGAGTAGGAAAAATCTTAAATACCTCTTTGTTCGGAGCCAGTGTAATCAGGAAAAGTACTAGGAGAACTGAGTAACACCTGAAGAGTGACAGGTTTAAAAGAAATCAGGCATTCACTTTTAGATGCTTGTCTTTGAGGAAATACTGTGGGATATTCCTCTGAATAGGCCAGCAGGTAAAACAAATAAAACTGGAACTCAGGAATGAAATCAAGCTGTGCCTTGCTCAAAATCTCCGCGTTCTGGAATCCCTCCTGACCACTGCCTTCTCTCCTCTACCACGTGCCCTTCCCCACTCCTGCTCAATCTCCTCCTTAGTCCGTGGATTTCCAAAGTTACTAAGGTCACAGGCCCACATACATTGTTCCACCTGAGAATATACTGAAATTTTTCTGTATTAGCTGTCAACATTTTAAAATTGTAAAAGTTCACATAAATTTCAACTTCCAACTTCTCTTGAAAAGTGGAAATATCGAAGAAAAAAGTGAGCCCACGTGCCCACATGGAAACAAGATGAAGCTGAATAGCCACTGACCCTTTTAGACACTTCCATAGTGCTTCCCTCTTCATTTGGCTGGTCTCTGGAGACTTCTGGGTGTGACCTCTCAGGGTCCTTGTTTTTCCTTTTTATGGTCCACTCATTGGCTCAGATCTAACCTGACTCCCTGCCCTGTCCAGACCAACATGTGTTCTAATCATACAAACACTGAAAGACTTTTAAAAAAAGAAAGAAAATACAGTATTGATAGGATGTGAAACTCAAGCACACAGAAGGCTAGCATTTCAGGGACAGAGCTTGGCTGGTCTCTGGTGACATCCCAACGTGTGACCTCCCAGGGACCTTGCTTCTTCCCTCCATCTCCCAATCCCACCCACGTCCCCACCCAGACACACCAGTACTCCAATCACACAAACATTCAAGGGCTACTGTGCACCAGGCATGAAGCAAGAGAAGCAAATGTTGAAAAGAATGCTCTCTGCCCTCGTCTCCCCGTCAGCCTCACATCCAGCCATGCCGCACAGTCTCCATTCCACGAGCTGCACATGACTTCCCTACTTCCCCAGGCCTTTGCACATGCTGTTCCTTCTGCCCCCTAAGCTAAGCCAACCCAACTGCCCCTTCTCCTAATCACCCTTCAAATCTCAAATGACATTTCCTCACAGAGGCCCTCCCAGATTTCCCATAGTAGCCTGGAATGACCCCCTTGACTATCCCCATAGCCCTTTGTCCTTGTACTTAATCTTTATGTCTAAGAGCCAGGACTTCATCCTGCTCACAAATAGACTTCCTTCATCTAGCATTGACAATCCGGCACGTCCATAAAATTTTTAAAACATCTCCTAGGCACATGTTGTTTGAACAGGTTGATCTTGCCAGGTTCTACCAATTCACTTCCTCCATACCTGCTTCCACAATATAAAAAGGCTACTGGCGGCTCGGCGCCTATAGCTCAACCGGCTAAGGCGCCAGCCACGTACACCTAGGGTGGCGGGTTCGAATCCCCAGCCCGGACCCGCCAAACAACAATGACGGCTGCAACCAAAAAATAGCCGGGCGTTGTGGCGGGCGCCTGTGGTCCCAGCTACTTGGGAGGCGGAGGCAGGAGACTCGCTTGAGCCCAGGAGTTGGAGGTTGCTGTGAGCTGTAATGCCACGGCACTCTACCCAGGGGGACAGCTTGAGGCTCTGTCTCAAAAAAAAAAAAAAAAAAAAAAAAAAAAGGCTACTGGATATCATCTTCATAACCTGATTTTCAATCTGTGTGCGGTGGCACATGGGTGCGCCACAAATGTTTTTCAAGATCATTAAGCTATTTTTGAAAGAAGTTCAAAGCACAGTAAGTGGATTCTTTTTTTTAGATCAACATAATTTAAATGTGCCATGGAAATTTAACTATAGGTTCAAGTGTGCTATGAGAAAAAAAGGTTGAAAATCATTGTTCTTAAACCTAAAATGGTTTTAAGCAGGAGGTGATTGAATCAAATGTGCAGATGTTAGAAGATTATGCTAACTGCAGGGGGAGAATAAAAGGAGAAAGAAGCGGCTGCATGGAGTTCTGCCTAGTATACTATTCCGGTTCTAGAAGAACTTGGATTCTATGTGCATAACTGCAATTTCTCAGTGACTGTATTTCATGACACTCTCTGTCCTTCTTATTAACAGCAGACTACTGTGAAAATTCTGGACCCAGCTGTGCTCTGTGAGCCAGTCAGTAATGTTCACTCCTCCTCATTGGGTGTAAGACCACGGGACCTCAAACTCCCTCAGACTCTTCCAGTTGGGTCCAGGACCACATGGCTCAGCCAAGTCTGTCCTACCTGATGTTGTACACTGGCTATTTGGGGGTAGCTAGTTCTTTGAAGGGCGAAGGAGGAGACTAAGGCAAGAGCATAATAGGGGAGAACAGTTAAGAAAAGGGGAGCAAAAACGGGTAAGAAACCATGAAATGCAACACTGAGCCAGGGAACTGGGAACAAAGAACAGGAAACAAGGTTTACAGAAGCAAATCTTCGAACACTCCACCCTATAGCTTTCCTGAGAACTTCAACTGCCAGTTTAAACAAGTCATGCAACAAAGCAAATACCTTATTTCCACAGTACTGTATTTTCAAACAGGTTTTGGTTAAAAAAAAAAATCCACATATAACTAGACCCTCACAGTTCACACCCATTTCAAGGGCTAACTGCACAAACTATAAAAATTGCTGAATGCTTTTTTTTTTCCTTGAGACAGAGTCTTACTTTGTCACCTTTGGTAGAGTGCCATGGTGTCACAACTCACAGGAACCTCAAACTCTTGGGCTTAAGTGATCCTCTTGCCTCAGCCTCCCAAGTAGCTGGGACTACAGGCGCTACCCACAACGCCTGCTATCTCAGGTTGCTCTTGAACCTGTTATCTCAGGCAATCCACCCGCCTCCGCCTCCCAGAGTGCTAGGATTACAGGCGTGAGCCACTGCACCCAGCCTAAAACTGCTGAATTCTTAGTAAAAGTCTTATCTATAAATGTCACTAACCATATTTTGAGAATAACTACTGCCAGGTGAGTATCTGAAATTGAAGTTAAAAGGGGCCTTCAAATAAAAACCAGGACCACTAGTTTGATGATCTTGAAGAGAGAACTAAGGGATAATAAGAAGAGGACTTAAAACTCCCAAGGTATAATTTTTCTGTAAAATGTAATTTTGGCAATTAAAAATTTTTTTTTCTTTGTTTTCCCCTCCCTTCCCCAGCCCCAGCTCTGGCTCTGGTCCATTAGCTGTTGGGTCTTCCGCTGGGGAGGATGTTGGGTTCGTTGCTTCCCAGTGTCCTGGCCCTCTCACTGCTGCTGGTCTCTGGCTCCCTCCTCCCAGGGCCAGGGGCCCCTCAGAACATGAGAACACAATCTGGACAGGATCAGAAGTAGAGAATGAAGTGGTAAGAGAAAGGGAAAGATGGAAGCAAGGCTACACTAGTACAAAGTGAAAAGCAGCATGCAAGAATGAGGAGTGCATCTTCGTTTGAGGAGCATCTGGAAAAGCAGACTCTGTGAGAAAGAGTAAATAGATCAGGGACATCTACAGTAAATTCACACATCAACACTAAAATAATGGAGTTTAATTTTAAGCACCTTAGATAATGCATTTTTAAGCTTGTTTGTGAGTTTCTTGTGGAATTTTTTTTTCAGAATTCCTAATTTTAGTTGGTAAGGATTAGCTTTGGGAAGACAGGAAATCTCCCTAGTAAAATTACTTCGTTAAAAATGGTTACATTTTGTAGGCTTATACATATAAATAAACTTCTCACTGAAAAAAAAATTTTTTTTTCTTTGTTGAAGGAAGGAGAATGGCAAGCTTTGAAGAGACAAGGTGCCCTTCCAAAGAACAGTCGGGTGGGTGGCACAGACCCACCAGCCAACCCTGAGAACACACACCTCACTCAGAACCAGAGTGCTGCTGCTTTTTCAGTTTTTCTATGAAATAAAAAGGCACTTCAGTATGAGATAACTGACTTCATTTTTCAAGAGACAGCGTCTCACTATGTTGTCTAGGCTGGACTTGTACTCCTGGGCTCAAATGATTCTCCTGCATCAGCTTCCCCAATAGCTGGGACTGTAGGCCCAGGCCACCATGCCCCACTAATTGCCTAAACTTGGACTTCATACGAATATAAAATAGGAGACACATATTAACCTTTCCCCCACCTACTTTACTCAAGGTCGTAGGCCATTTTCACAGACCTGGTCAGCACCATCTGTTGTAACCAACTCTGACTTGAGCCAGGAGCTCCCTGTGAATCCATTAAATGCCTTAAAACTACATTTGTCTTGGGTTGAGTTGTTTCATTCGGCAAACTCTTCCCAAAACTGAGGCGAAGAACATGCCAACACTTCCCTCTAAGGGGCTATGGCTATCTTTTAATGTAAAAACACACTTTTTCTTGATAGGCTAGTTAGTAGTTTATTTTTCTGGTTCTCCTACTCAGAGAACTAATTCAGATTCCGTTTCCATTTTTATTAGCTCTTGTTCTTATCATCCTTTTTTTGCAATTCTAAGCACTGAGCCGTGTCTGTCATGATACATTTGAATGAATAAATTCGTAGGATTATGTATTTGTGTTTGTAATATATGCATGAAGATTTCTGGCATGATGTTACCAGGTTCTTTCAATATATTTTTATTTTATTTTATTCATTTTATAGACAGGGTCACTCAGGCTGGAGTGCAGTGGTGCAATCACAGCTTGGTGCACTAACAGCTCACTGCAGTCTCAAACTCTGGGGCTCAAGTGATCCTACCCCCTCAGCCTCTGATGTATTAACAGCTGGCACAACAGGCAGAAGTTACTGAATCCAGCTAGTTAAAAAGAAAAAAATAATATGCTTGGCACCTGTAGCTCAGCAGCTAGGGTGCCAGCCACATACACAGGAGCTGGCGGGTTCGAATCCAGTCCAGGCCTGCCAAACGACAATGACAACTACAACTGAAAAATAGCTAGGTGTTGTGGTGGGTGCCTGTAGGTCCCAGCTTCTTTGGCGGTTGAGGCAAGAGAATTGCTTAAGCTCAAGAGTTTGAGGTTGCTGTGAGCTGTGATGCCATGGCACTCTACCCAGGGTTAACAACTTGAGACTGTTTCAAAAAAAAAAAAAAATTGGCTCGGCGCCTATAGCTCAACAGGCTAAGGCGCCAGCCACGTACACCTAAGGTGGCGGGTTCGAATCCCCAGCCCGGACCCGCCAAACAACAATGACGGCTGCAACCAAAAAATAGCCGGGCGTTGTGGCGGGCGCCTGTAGTCCCAGCTACTTGGGAGGCGGAGGCAGGAGACTCGCTTGAGCCCAGGAGTTGGAGGTTGCTGTGAGCTGTAATGCCACAGCACTCTACCAAGGTTGCTGGGGCTATAGACAGCATGTGTACCAGGATGCCCAACTAAGTTTTCTATTTTTGTGTGAGTGACAGAGTCTCACCCTGTTGCCTAGGCTATAGTACTATAGCATCAGCCTAGCTCACAGCAGCCTCAAACACCTAAGTTCAAGTGATCCTCCTGCCTCAGCCTCCCAAGTAGTTGGAACTACAGGTGCCTGCCACAATGCCCAACTAATTTTTTCTATTCATTGAGGAGACAGGGTCTTGCTCTTGCTCAGGCTAATCTCAAATTCCTTAGCTCAATGGATCATCCTTCCCTGGCCTCCCAGAGTGCCAGGATTATAGGCCTGAGCCACCGTGCCCAGCCCTAAGTTTTCTTTTCTTTCTTTTTTTTTTTCTTGAGACAGAGTATCTCACTTTGTCACCCTCAGTAAACTGCTGAGGTGTCACAGCTCATAGTAACCTCAAACTCTTGGGCTTAAGCTATCCTCTTGCCTTAGGCTCCCAAGTAGCTACAGGTGTCTATCATAATCTCCACCTGTTTTTTTTTTTTTAAAACAGATGGGGTCTTGTTCTTGCTCAGGCTGGTCTCAAACGCCTAAGCTCAAGCAATCTACCATGTTGGCTTTCCAGAGCACTAGGATTACAGGCTTGAACAGCCTTAAGTTTTCTATTTTTAGTAGAGATGGGTCTTGCTTTTGCTCAGACTGGTCTTCAACTCCTGAGGTCAAGCAATCCTCCCACCTTGGCATCCCAGAGTGCTAGGATTATAGACACGATCCACCACAGTTCTACCTTTTTTTTTTTCTTTTAAGACAGAGTCTTAAGCTGTCGCCCTGGGTAGAGTACCATAGTGTCACAGCTCACAGCAACCTCAAATTCTTGCGCTTAAGGTATTCTCTTGTCTCAGCCTCCCAAGTAGCCAGGACTACAGGTGCCTGCCACAATGCCTGGCTATTTTTTTTGTTGTTGCGGTTGTCATTGTTTTAGCTGGCCCAGGCCAGGTTCGAACTCCTTAGCCTTAGTGTATGTGGCCAGTGTCCTAGCTATCGTGGCCCCCACAGTTCTAGCTTTTTAAAGCTCAGTCTAATCAGTGTCATTAGAGGCTTGGCACCCACAGTACAGTGGTTACGACGTCAGCCACATATACCTAGGCTGGTGGGTTTGAACCCAGCCCAGTCCAGCTAAACAACTATGACAACTGCCAACAAAAAAATAGCCAGGTGTTGTGGCAGGTACCTGTAGTCCCAGCTACTTGGAAGGCTGAGGAAAGAGAATCACTGAAGCCCAAGAGTTTGAGGTTCCTGTGAGTTGTGGTGCTACAGCACTCTACTGAGGGTGGCAAAGTGAGACACTGTCTCAAAGAAACAAACAAACAAACAAAAAAATCAGTGTCAATAGTAACACCCAAGCCAGGTGTGTAAATAAGCAAAAGATTCTAAGCAAAATATTTGGCTTCCCATCCAAACATACCCAAGCTCCCTTTCCTTCAACAAACAGGTATCACTCACTATCACTTCAATGTCTTACAAACATACAATCCATAAGGCTACACTTCTTGATCTGGTCCTTAAGAACATTTAAGGGAAACTCCTACTTATCCCTCCAGTTCCAGCTCAAAAGGCTCTCGACCATGAGGTCTTCCCAAATACATGCACCAGGCACAATTAACCATTCTCCCTGGTATGCCCAAAGTAGTTACAGTGCACTGGAATTATCTGGGCATCTTGTTATGCTGTGCCCTGGTTCAGGAGCTCTGGAACCTTAGAATATGAGTTTCTAACAAACTATTTGGTACACTGATGGCCTTGCTTTGAGTAGCAAAGGGCTGCTGCACTTTGCACTTTACAGCCTGACTCTACTCTAATACTCATCAGAATATTCCATCCACAGGGCCAGTATATCTCAGATACTGACAATTCCTGTGATTCCCTTACAATCAGCAGCAAGCAGGGAGACTAGGGGAACAAATTTTAAGATCAACATTGAATATTTCCTGGAACCTCAGTGCTGCAATTAGTTATTAGTGTTAAACTACTAGTACCATTTACCAGTTACCTATGGGCCACACCCTGTATCAGATGCTTGCTGTTTGCTCTCGTGTGAATTGTTATTCCACAGAAAGCACTTAGGCTCTCAATAAATGGTAGCTCCTACTTCTAATTCCTACAACATGTCAGCAGGCTTATATCAGCAACATTTATCATCAGGACTACACTAGCCACTACTCTAGAATTTCAATTATTCCTTAAAGGACTAATTAGCATGAGACAGAGAATCACCAATGAGAAAACTAAGGACAAAGAGGCTGGGCAGTGCCTGTGGTTCAGTGGGTAGGTTGCCAGCCCCAGCCAAACTGCAACAAAAAATAGCGGGGTGTTGTGGTGGGTGCCTGTAGTCCCAGCTGCTCGGGAGGCTGAGGCAAGAGAATTGCCCAAGCCCAGGAGTTGGAGGTTGCTGCGAGCTGTGATGCTACAGCACTCTACCAAGGGCAAAAAAATGAGACTCTATCTCTAAAAAAATGTTAAATAACTTGTCTAGCACCAGTTACAAAGCCAGTAATTGGGGAAGCTAGGATGTAAACTCAAGCAGTCTGGATACTAGACTTCTGAGCTACATACGGTAACTGCTCTTAAGTCTGTCTTGACACTGATGTTCAGAAATGTGAAGTTAGCCGTCTTAGGAAAACAAGTTCGAGGGTGGAAGGAACAGAGAAATCCAGGGCTGTGACTGCAATACCTCATCTATGAAACGCCACCTTACCAAGCTAACTTATCCAACCCTGAAGTAAATAAAGATGCCAGTAAGGCTTAACACCTGGGGAAAGTGAATCTGCCCTGACAGGCTTCCCCAGACATGCACATTACGGTTACGTGATGCTCACGTATCTTTCTCCTTCTCAGAACTCTCATATTCCAGGAACACGATGTGCCGAGGGTAGTGGCCGCAGATATCCCCATTCACGTTTGGAATCACACTGAAACAGTAGTCTCGGCCAAACAGCTCCAGACATCTCTTCTCAATGCGCTCAACCTGCACGGGAGAGGAGAACTGAACATAAAGAGGATTCTGGGATTCTGAGAGTGAGAATTAGCCATTCCACAACCTCAAGAGGTCACTAGGAATGACATGCCTCTGTGATTATTATACAGTACTGAGGAGAGACATGATGCCGGGTCCTAGACCCAATATGCAGTTCATTAAGCCATATGTAGTCTGCTTTGGGAAGGACTCTGACTCCCTCAGCACTGCATCTGAAATTGTGGGTGTTGGGCATTTAGGGAAGCGATTATAGTCTTCATTACATTCAAAGGGGTCCATAACCCATACAATATTAAGAACTCTTAGTCTAGGTTATTATAACTGGCATTAATCTGTCATTTTTCTTTGGTGCCAGATTCTTCCCTATTCTCTAGCTGCACACTGGTATCTAGATACTCCAGTCCGTGCAATCAGTACAAGCTAAAGACAAAGCTATTTGTTTATAAAATATAAAAACTCCTCTGAAGTAGGGTGTGGTGGCTCACACCTGTAATCCTAGCACTCTGGGAGGCTGAGGCGGGTGGATTGCTTAAGCGCGGGTTCAAGACCAGCTTGAGCAAAAGTGAGACCCCTGTCTCTAAAAATAGCCAGGCATTGGGGCAGGCATCTGTAATCCCAGCTACTTGGAAAGCTGAGGCAAGAGGATCACCTGAGCACAAGAGTTTGAAGTTGCTGTGAGCTATGACACCGCAGCACTCTAACGAGGGTGATCAAGTGAGACTGTTTAAAAAAAAAAAAAAACCCCCCCCCCCCCCGCAAATTGCTTGTTTAGTTCACAGTTCACGGAAAAACCTGTGAGAAAAAAAGGCAAAAGACCTGTAACATCTCAAGAATTTTGCAAGAGATCAGGAGGTTCCAAGAGGCATTAAGTCCAGCTTCAGTGAAAATTGGATGTCATTTATAATAACCCTAATTTCTGGGGCATGTAAGATGGAAGAAGGGACCAGAAAAAAACCACTGACTCAAAAGGCCCCCCCTCAAACGGGGAGGAAAAAAACTTGCGGTGCCTTAAATTAGGGATTCTCAAAGTAACACAAGCATCACTAAGAAGCCTATTAAAAATGCAAATTCCGGAGCTCAGTGCCTGCAGCACAGTGGTTATGGCGCCAGCCACATACACTGAGGCTAGTGGGTTCGAACCTGGCCCGGGCTAGCTAAAACAACAATGACACAAAAAATAGCCAGGTGTTGTGGTGGACGCCTATAGTCCCAGCTACTGGGGAGGCTGAGGCAAGAGAATCACTTAAGCCCAAGAGTTTGAGGTTGCTGTGAGCTGCGACATCATAGCACTCTACTACAGGCGAGGTAGTGAGACTCTTGTCTTTAAAAAAAAAAATGCAAATTTCTGCCCCCAGAAATTGATTCAGTAGAATCAATTGGGTGGGACTAAGGAATCTTTATTTTTAAAAAAATACTCCAGATAATTTACTCTGAAAAATACTTAATCATTCGGAGTGTGAGGAACCTCCAGCTTTACTGAAGCCTTCCCTGGACTACCTAAAAGACTAGCAGATGCTAACTACAGCATATCCCAGCATAGGTAATCTCTGCAGCCAAATCAGAGTTTTGTGGCATAGGATGGAGCAGAATCCCACTGGAAAACCTGATGCTAAAGCTGCCAAATTCACATGGGGAATAAGAGATGGCAGGGTCTCTTAGATGACAAGATTATAATTACAATAAGATTCCCACTGGAACAGCCAGCCCTTAGAGTGGGGGTGGTCTGACCAGGCCGGATGCTTTCCAGGTCTGGCAATAAGATAATTGACGGGGAACCCCAAAAAGAGGAAAAAGAGGAACTGAAATCCTCTTCTGATAAAGGAACTGAGAGGGAACGTGGGCTGTCTTCCTGTTTTACATGAGAAGGGATGGGCCCAAGTCTTGCAGCGACCTTATAAGGAGGCAACCCACTGGCTTCATCTCTTGGCTCATTCTGACCTTTCCAGAGATATCTTCTCCCTACTTAGACTTGGGAGATTTTGCCCCAACACGACTCCCACTGAAACACCTGAACCAGGGGAATAACACTTCAGTTCCTCCTCGCTAATCTTTGAACCTGACCCTTCACCTCTGATTTCTGACCTCCAAACACCTAGTCTCAAACAAAAAGAGCCTCTTCGCTGGGCTCACTCTGTTCCTAGTTCTTCTTTTTATGGTTTTTAAGCGTGACTCTTACTTTCTGGTTCTGGGCCCTGGAGAACTCCCCTCTCTCCCATTCCTCAGCAGTAAGGTCCTACTCCTACATTCCTGTGACCCCTGACCTCAGTCTTTTCTCTGTAACTCTTCGAGTCAGGGGTCTTCTTCAGCTCCTCGAGTCTCTGGGCTCACCTTAGAACTGCCCGTCCCGCTGCCATCCTTGGCCCGGTACTGGGTCCGGGAGAACTCTTCCAGCAGTTCCCCGAGCCCTGGCTCCTGCGGCGGCGGATTGCCCGACGAAGCCGAGGACCCCGCCGAGGCGGCGGCGGCGGCGGCCCGAGCGCCGGCCATGGCCCAGCCTATCGTCTTCTCAGTGAGCTTCAGGCCAGCCCATGGCACCTGGCGGGACCTACTCCAGCTCCGGAACCTAGCGAACCGCCTCAGCCACCGCCTTCTTCTTTCACTTCCGGCCCCGCCCCTTCTCGCCGGATGTTTACTCCGGCCCTGGCCAATCGGAGCTCGGGACACACGCACAGCTCACGCTAGCCGGCCCACCTCCTGCGCGGAGCGATCCAAGTAGTCTCCGGGATGGGTGTCCCGACCGCGCGGACACCTGGTGCCCCGCCCCGCGGGGTTTCCCCTGGGGAAGCCGGGCTAAACCATTGGCTGCCGGGGGGGGGGAACGGGAGGAAAGAACCATTGGGAAGAACCAGAAGAATGGGATAAACCATTGCAGAGAGAGGAGGAGGACCGCTTGGGGACATTATGTTGGTACTGGCAACCATAATAATAATAGTAACTAACAATAGAACAGCATTTCAAAAAGCCCTTTTCTCGCATTGCTTCTCACAACGTCCCTTTAAGTATAGTGCATTGTATCATCAACCTATTTTATTGAGAAAGAAACCTGGAGTCAGGGAGTTAAGGGGACCGGTTTGAAATTCTGTTATTAAAAAACTCTTATTCTCCTCGTTAGTGTAGCAGCAAAGAATAAAATCCCCTTTTTCTTTTTTTCTTAATAGAATATTTAAAGCGTTCACAAAGCGGAGACAATCTTATTAAAAACCCTCACGTAGCCATTAACTGGTTTCAACAACACACACTATCCGGCCAATCTATCCTGTTCTGTCAGTCCTTCTACATCCCGGGAATTACTTTATTAATTTTTTTTTTCTTTTGCAGTTTTTGGCCGGGCCGAGTTTGAACCCACCACCACCGTACGTGGGACAGGCGCGCTACTCCTTTGAGCCATAGGCGCCGCCCCGGGGAATTAATTACTTTAAAGCAAATCCCAGGCAACCCATTATTTCGTCTGTGAATACTTAAGATCTTACTGTTAACAGGCTGGGCGCCTGTACTCAGTGGTTAGGGCACCTGCCACTTGCACCTGGGCTTGTGGGTTGGAACCCCGCCAGGGCCTGCTAAACGACAATAACAGTCCCGGTCCCGGTGGCTCACGCCTGTAATCCCAACACTCTGGGAGGCCGAGGTGGGTGGATCGTCTGAGCTCACGGGTTCGAGACCAGCCTCAGCCAGACGGGGCGGGGGGGGGGCGCCCCTCTAAAAATAGCCAGGCTTTGCAGTGGGCGTCTATAGTCCCAGCTACTCGGGAGGCTACGGCAAGAAAATCTCCTGAGCCCAAGAGTTTGAGGTTTCTGTGAGCTGTGACGCCATAGCACTCTACCAAGGGCGATATAGTGAGACTGTCTCAAAAAAACAAACAAACAAAAAACAACCTGGCTCTGCGCCTATAGCTCAAGCAGCTAGGGCGGCAGCCACATAAACCAGAGCTGGCAGGTTCGAATCCAGCCCAGACCCGCCAAACAATAACAACTGGTGGGCATCTGTAGTCCCAGCTACTGGGAGGCTGAGGCAAGAGAATGGCTTAAGCCCAGGAGTTGGAAGTTGCTGTGAGCTACAATGCCACAGCACTCTACCCAGGGCAACAAAGGGAGATTCTGTCTCAAAAACAAAACAAAAAAACAAAAACCCAACAACTTATTGTTAACAGACACTAGTCCTTAGAGAAAACACACACACACACACACACATACACGGTCATTGACATACCTAACCTATCTAGCCAACATACCTGGCTAATTTTTAAAAAAAATCTTTTGTAGAAGTGAGGTCTCATTGTTTTGCCCAGGCTGGTTTCAAACTCTTGTCCTCAAATGATTTACCTGCTTCGGCCTCCCAAAGTACTGAGATTACTGGCATGAGCCATGGTGCTTGGCTCCCAATTATTTTTCATTGATTTTTGTATTTAACATGAAGTAGGATACCAAATAGTAATTTTTTTCCCCCAAAAGGATAGCTATTGACCCAACGCTATTTTTTGAGGAGGCCATCTTTTCTCACTCAAGGCAACATCACATTTGTCATGAATCAAATGGCCACGTGTGTGGGCATAAAAGTCATTTCACCTGTGGTTTGTTCCAACCAAGATCCAAACAAGGTCTACACATTGAATTTGATGTCTCTTAAGTCACTTTTATTCCATAATAGTCCTCCTTCTCTTCAATTTTCCTCTTTTTTTTTTTTTCCTTTTTTACCCTTATTTGAAGAGAACCATCTTCCTGTAGAATTTTCTGTATTTTAGCCGTGGCTTTTGCCTCCCATAGTGTCATTTTACCTGTATCTCTATCCTTGGTATCAAGAGTCTATTAACAAGACATCAGTTCTAGAGTATGGATTATGTTCAAATTTGATATATATTTTTTTGAGACAGAGCCGCAAGCTGTTCCCCTGGGTAGAGTGCTGTAGCATCACAGCTCACGGCAACCTCCAACTCCTGGGCTCAAGCAAGTCTCCTGCCTCAGCCTCCCAAGTAGTGAGACCACAGGCGCCCGCCACAACGCCCGGCTATTTTTTGGTTGCAGCCATCATTGTTGTGTGACGGCCCAGGCTGGATTCAAACCCGTCAACGTAGGTGTATGTGGCTGGCGCCTTAGCCACTTGAGCCACAGGCGCCGAGCCGGTTTGATATTTTTGTAACAGTGATACTGGAATTTCGCTTTTCAGTAGGTCCTTGGTCTCAGGGATTTGAAGAATGAACCCACAGACCACAGGTCAGTGGTAAGATAGGACTTTAATTCGAAGTTAGAAAGGTGGCTCTGATGACAAGCTAGAGAACAGCAAGACAACAGGAAGGGAATATACAGTTTTTGGCTACTGAAAAGGTTAATGTAACTCCATTTGGGAATGAAGAGGTTAATGTAACTCCATTTGGGAATGAAGAGGTTAATGTAACTCCATTTGGGAATGAAGAGGTTAATGTAACTTCATTTGGAAATGAAAAGGCTAATGTAAACTCCCTACTCCCCTCCTGGGCAAGGTAACCCAGGTGGATGGGCGCCCTACTCCTTTGAGCCACAGGTGCCACCCTATACATAATTTTTTTTAATGTATTATATTTGTAAATTGTACTTATGTTGAAATTAAAAAATATATATATTACAATACTATTTTTGCGTTCTATGAAAATTTTTGTTGGTCCATATAGACCAAATTTTTAATTAAGAACACCCCCACCCCCCACCCCCATCAATGGTGTCCCACTTTACCAATGTTAAAATCTGGTC
The DNA here is from genome assembly GCF_000181295.1 of Otolemur garnettii. Taxonomy (NCBI): domain Eukaryota; kingdom Metazoa; phylum Chordata; class Mammalia; order Primates; family Galagidae; genus Otolemur; species Otolemur garnettii. Next base: position 1,492,257 of record NW_003852410.1, read on the forward strand.
ACCTTATCTTAGACCTACATGTAAACTCCCTCTGGTGGCCAGCCTACTCCAAAGGATGGCCATTCTAGCTCACAAAGCTTTCTCAGCCTTTTAGGGGTCATAGTAACTCCACAGTCCCCTACAAAGCCATTTTTTTTTAAACTTTAAATTCTGAACCATTAACCCTGGTTTTCTTAGATAGCACAGGACCCATCCCTGCAATGCAGAAAAACAAGGAGGGGGGTGGTTTGAAGATCTCTCAGGTGCCACCTGGCCATGCCTCTTTGGAGGCTTTAAGGAGCGTCCTAGCCAAGGTGCGCCCTTATAAACCTGGGGCCTGGTTGCTGCTGGACAGCGAGTTACATTGTGCCTTATGATGTCTCCATGGAACCACAGGTTAGGGCCCAGCTGAGCTCCATAACTGTAGCCAGTCATGGAGCTATACAAACAGTCATTCACTCTTTCACACACCCCTTATTTGCAGAGGCTAAACAATTCCTCCCTTTTACTTTCACGGAGGCCCCCTTCCTTGTGGAGGCTCCCTTCCTCTTCCTGTTTCTTTCTGCCCCTCTTACTGAGGCCTCCTGACTCATTGGGGGTCAGTTCCTTTTCCTGTCTCTTCTTACTGAGGCTCCTGCCTCAAGGAGGTGATCAAGCTTCTCTTCCACTCTTTGTAGTGGGCTTTACTAGTATTACACCCCTTTTTAATCCAGTTTTTATCTTAGTCCGGATGTGCTCTTCCCCCATACTGTCATTCCTCTGTAGGTGAACTGCCGCTGCAGAGGATGGCCATGGGACCTCCCCTCCACTGTGCCCAGGGCCCCCTCTATGTAATCTGCACAGGAGTGCTCTTAGGGAACGGCATCAGTCAGGGTGCTGGCGAGTACCCCTAAGGGGTGCTACACTTGGTGTGGGGAAGCCCCCAGTCTCTTGGTTCCAATCCGCCTGCTCGTTTCCCTGGTCAGGGAACCAAAAATGTTGCAGGAAAATGGCAAATTAAAACAGACAGACACTTATACCAACAATATAGAGAAAGGAACCATTAATTGCTGGCCGGAACTCAGGGACCTCAAGGCATGAAATGCTGAGTTCTGGGGAACAGTTTTTTTTCCCCAAACTCTTTTATACCATTTTTTCCCCTTCAGTTCAATATCAGCTACATAGTTATGGCTACAGATGTTAGAAACTAGTGCATCGTTAGGAGTTACGGAGTCTTTTTTTCTTTTCTTTTCTTTTTTTTTTTTTTGAGACAGAGTCTCAAGGAGTCACCCTGGGTAGAGTGCCATGGTGTCACAGCGCAAGCAACCTCAAACTCGGGCTTAAGCCATTCTCTTGCCTCACAGAATCTTTTTTTCTTTTTCTTTTCAAGGTCATTTTATCTCAGTATTAAGTTTGTTCTTCTGCAGCTGCCTGCTACTTTCTCAGGATCACTAAGAAGTGTAAGATATTTTTCTCCTTCCTCACTCTCATTACAAACAAAATAATAACTCAAAGCTGGGCATGGTTGTGTCATGCCTGCAGTCCCAGAACTATGGAGTCTGAGGCAAGCGGATAATAGTGGGCGATATAGCGAGACCTCATTTCTACAAAAAATTTTTAAAAATCACCTGGGTGTGGTGGCACACACTTGTAGTCACAGCTACTTGGGAGTCTGAGGCAGGAGGAGCCTAGGAGTTAGAGGCTGCAGTGAACTACTATCATGTCACTGCACTCCAGCCTGGGCAATAGAGCAAGACCCTATCTCTAAAAAAACAATAATAACTCAAAATGGATTACAAATTTACATGTAAAGGCTAAACCTATAATAATTCTGGAATAAAACAAAGGAAAAGTTTTGTCACTTAGGTTAAACAAAACTTTTTAGATATCATCTAAAATGTATGATCTATAAAATAAAAATGATGAATTGGACATAATTAAAATTAAGAAGTAAGCCAGGCACAGTGACATGTACACCAGTAGTCCCAGCTACTCGGAAGTTTATAGCCCCAACTTGTCTCTAAAAACAAACAAACAAACAAACAAACAAAAGGCTCAGCACCCATAACTCAGTGAATAGGGCACTGGGCACATTCACTGAGGCTGGCAGGTTTGAGCCTGGACCAGGCCTGCTAAACAACAGTGACAACTGCAACCAAAAATAGCCAGGCATTGTGGCAAGCACTTGTTATTCCAACTACTTGGGAGGCTGAGGCCAGAGAATTGCTTAAGCCCAAGGGTTTGAGGTTGCTGTGATATTTGATGCCATGGCACTCCACCGAGGGCTACAAAATGAGACTCTGCCTCAAAAAAAAAAATGTAAATGAAGAAATGATAATAATAATTAAGAACGTTTGCTCTTAAAAAAACAACTTTTTTTTTTTTTTGAGATGGAGCCTCAAGCTATCCCCCTGGGTAGAGTGCCATGGCATCACAGCTCACAGCAACCTCCAACTCCTGGGCTCAAGTGAGTCTCCTGCCTGAGCCTCCCAAGTAGCTGGGACTACAGGCGTCTGCCACAATGCCCGGCCGTTTTTTGGTTGCAGCCATCATTGTTGTTTGGTGGGCCCGGGCTGGGGATTTGAACCCACCACCTTAGGTGTATGTGGCTGGCGCCTTAGCCGCTTGAGCCACAGGCACCGAGCCTTTAAAAAGACACTTTTATTTTGTTGCTCCTAGTAGAGTTCTATGGCCTCATAACTCCCAGCAACCTCAAACTCTTAGGCTGAAGTGATTCTGTTGCCTCAGCCTCCTGAGTAGCTGGGAGGCACCTGCCACAATGCCTGGCTAGTTTTTTTTTAGAGACAGGGTCTTGCTCTTGCTCAGGCTGGTCTCAAACTCCTGAGCTCAAGTGATCGTGATGCACCTGCCTTGGCCTCCCAAAGTGCTAGGATTACAAGTATGAGCCACCACACTTGTCTAGAAAGACACTTTTAAGAAAATGAAAAGATGAGTCACAAATTGGGAATAAATATTTGCAAAACATGTATAGAGACAAAGAGTAAATTTCCCCTTCATCTTCTAAAGGTTCACAGAAAATAACTGACAGAAGGCAGATTAATAGGAAGGAAAGAAAGTATGCCAAATTATTAATGTTCATGGGGGTAGGGGAAATCACAGAGTGATTATTCCCACCCCTCTAATGTGATATAGAAGCTTATGCTCTTTTTTATAATGGAGGGAGGAGATGGGGACTATAGATACTTCTTTTGAAGGGCAGTAAATGATTATTAGGGAGAATTAAGGGACCAGGAAGACAGAAATTAATTTGTAAATGATTCTCTTTGAAATTTGAATGAGCCCCAGATGCAGGCATGATTTTGTGAAAAAAAATCCATCCATATGGTTCCATTTTTGTCTTCTTTTCTGTAATAGATAAAGAGATTTCAGGGAGGGGAATAGAAGGCAATTATGTTTCTTCTAATAAGAAGGAAATTCTGGAGAGACTCCTTTCTTGAGCTTGAGGTGAGAGTGGAGTATAAGACAAGGTTAGAAATACTTTGACACTGAAGCTTAATCTTGAGGCTTTCAATTTTTCAAACCACTCAGCATGCTTAAGCAACATATTTTGAGGAATCACTTTTTTGTACTCCATCATGCCCCTGTCTGAAACTTCCCTTGACGTATCTCATACTAAAAGCTGAGTTGATGTCTATGGAGAGAAAAATCAAGTTAATAGTGGAATGGCAAAGTGTCCTATTAAACCAGCCTGCCATTTCTGGAAATAGGATTTTCCAATTAAACAGTTGTGTCTCATTTCAGGAGATGGCATTTCAGATGGACTCTCAGTCAGAAGAAAAACAAGTTGATGTCTGTAATAGTCTATAAACCAGTTTCCTTAAACTCTGGAGGGCAGTCAGTTGAGGTCTCTAGATGTTAGACTCAATGCATCTCTAGTTAAAGTGGAAATAGGCAATGGCATAAAGTAGTTTATATAAAAGCTTCAGCTTGCAGAGCCTTGGGGGAAAGGTGTTGCAATTTCAATGAGCCCACATTAGAAAAATGAAAAAAAGAAATTGGAAACATAAGTTTGGAGGCCTAGAAAGAATTCAGGATTTAGTCCAAATTATAGGCAAATAATAAAAAGTCAAAAATAATGGTCAGGGCTAGAATCTAATAATAGGGTATTATAGTTTCTTCTGAAACATAATGTTTTTCTCTCTCATCCTCCTTTCCTATGAAGGATAAATCATAATGTATTTGCAAAATAAGTTTTAGTCTCATTATTCTTGGCTTAATTATTTGCATCAAGAGCAGCAAGAATAGTGATTGATCATGTAGGCTCTTTTTAAGTTGGCTTTGGTGGACATTTTTCATAAAAAAATTTCAGATTAGACTTTTTTTTTTAAATAAGAGGAAGGGTTTTATTCACTGGCCAGGAGTTTATGGCACAGAAGAATTCCGAATGGCCATGCTCCCTGAATAGCTTGGTCTTTCCCTTTTTATCGACAGTCAAAAAGTTCTAACCTGACACTCCCTGTCTCTGGGCAAGCAGAGAAAGCCAGACATCTTCTCCAGTGGCAGACCCTGGCAAAATAGATCTGGGATGGTAATGCAGCCCCCCTGAGCAAAGGGTATGCCTGAGGCAGTACTGGGTGGAGCGGGGGGACAGAGAATGGAAGACACATGCACAGAGATGGCATACTCCCAGGGTGGGGCTGAGCCCCTATGGCTTTAGTGAGCCTAAGAAACACCTGGCTCTCAGGTGATCATAGCTGAGACAAAGGCTGGCAGGCTAAGGCTGGAACTCGGAGCCAAGTGTGAGCTCTAACTGCACCTGCCCCAATACAGACTGCAGGGGAAACAGAAACACCAGCTCTGGGCAGCAGCACAGACTGGGGCTGAGTTGCAGTTTCTGTGAACTCAAACACTACCTGGTCTGCAGGGGAATATAGCCAGGACAGAATCACAAATTCTGCGCAAATATAAGTGTCAGCAACATCAATCGGGGTGGGGCTGGAAGGTGGCAGTGATACACTGTCGTGGACATCAAGAGAGATGCTTCCACCATCACTAAAGGGAACACTAGAGTTGGTACTGAGGCAAAAAAGGCTGCATCCAAACCATACCAGGTGTCACGAGTAGCTCCCTCATCCCGTGGGTTCTGGAGCTCTCACCTATCTCCTCTGGGAAATAGAAGGAATACTTGGCAGCGAATAGGAGCCAGAAAACAGAGGAAGAACAAATAAAGATGCCAGATGAACAAGCAGCAGTCCCCCAACTTCTAGGAGCCACTGTAGTGACAGGAGTCTTTGATGAAGTTGCTGGGCTGGTACCCCTACATCTCCCACCTGGCAGCCCTGGCCAAAACCATCAGTCTACAGTGTGTTACCTGCAACCAGTTCAATGCACACCAAAGACCAGCAGTCTGGAATCCAGTCGTATGGAGCAACACCATTTGAGGACTTCCAGGTAGACTTTACTGAAATGCCCAGTACTTGTTGCCTGATTTTAACATATGAAATGAGCCTAAAATGTCTCTTTTAGACCTCCAGGGACCTTTTTTTTTTTTTTTTTTTTGAGATAGAGTCTCACACCCTATTGCCCCAGGCTATAGTACAGTGGCATCAGCCTAACTCACTGCAGCATCAAACTCCTGGGCTCAAGTGATCCTCCTGCCTTGGCGTCCCAAATAGCTGTGACTACAGGCACCCACCACAATACCTGGCTAATTTTTCTATTTTTAGTAGCGATATGGTCTCACTTTTGCTCAGGCTGGTCTCAAACTCCTAAGCTCAACGCTCCTCCTGCCTCAGCCTCCCAGAGTGCTAGGATTACAGGTGTAAGTCACCATGCCTAGCTGACCCAGGGAGCTCTTATGGAGTGTCCAAAAGTTAATCTAAAGTAAAACAGACTAGGCTAGGCAGGGTGGCTTACACTTATAATCCCCATACTTTGGGAGGCTGAGGCATAAGGCTTTCTTGAGGCCAGGAATTTGGGACTAGCTTAGCAACATAGCAAGATCCTATCTCTACAGAATATAAAAAGATTAGCTGTGTGTGCACTTGTAGTACCAGTTACTCAGGAGGCTGAGGTGTGAAGATCACCCAAACCCAGAAGTTTGAGGTTGCAATGAGCTATGATAAGGCCCCTGTACTCCAACTGGGAAAAACAGAGAGATCCTGTATCTAAAAGAAGAAGAAAGGAGAAAGAGAAAAGACTTAATTTAGAAATTGATTTTGGAAAGTTTGTCAAATAAGATCATAGAACACTGTAAAATAATGCTTATTCATTTCAAAGTGAAATCACATCATATTCAAAGTGATAATTAAAATATTTCAAAAAGCAAACTCTTTGATAGCAAAGAGATTCAGTTCTCCAAATAAATAAAAAACCTAACAAAGACATCATGTAGCAAATAGAATCTGTCTCTCCGTCTATTCTCTCTCATGTTTTGGTTTTTGTTTTGGCATTTACTCAAAAAGGGAATAAAAATCTTATTAAAAATCCAGACGTGGTGGCTCATGCCTATAATCCTAGCACTCTGGGAGGCTGAGGCAGGTGGATTGCTTGAACTCAGGAGTTGGAGACCAGCCTGAGCAAGAGGGAGACCCTGTCTCTAAACAATAATAACAATAACAATAACAACAACAACAACCAAGCCTTCTGGTGGGTACATGTAATCCCAGCTACTTGGGAGGCTGAGGCAAGTGCACCCAAGAGTTTGAGGTTGCTGTGAGCTGTGACGGCACAGCACTCTACTGAGGGTGACAAAGTGAGACTCTGCCTTAACAAAAATAAATCTTACTTAAGAGAGAAATCCAGGGTGACAAAGTGAGACTCTGTCTCTAAATAAACAAACAATTAAGGAAACCCACCTTAGAATTTGAATAATTAAAATGTATTTTTAATGTCAAACCTAATTTTATTTTAATTTTTTTGGATTTTCCCCTCAGAGACAGGATCTCACCATTCGCACAGGCTGTCCTCAAACTCATAGGATTAAGCAATCTTCCTGTATTAGGCAGCCCAAGCAGCTGGGACAATAGGTGTACAACATTGTATGTGGCTCTAAACTAATTGTGTGCGTTTGGGTTTATTGTTGTGGTGGTTGTTTTTTGTTTTTGTTTTTGTTTTTAAGTAAAGAAAAGGGTAGACTTTAATCTTTATTTACAGGACACTGCAAGATATGAAATTCCACATAGAAATAAGAACCCTTTCAGAGGACAGGCTCCATATAGTATGTATGTACAGTTTGGAACTGTTCAAGTATAGTTTTGTTGCAAAAAGTGCTACAATAACAAACTACATTTAAAAGGAGTTTGTAGTAGAGAAATAGTAAGACAAACTTATAGCAAACGCAGTACACGACAACTTTGTGCCTCAGCTATACAATCTACAAGTTAAAAGGCCCGGGAGTCTCATCCTGAACTTGGAAGGTACAGCCTTCAGAGGTAGTTTCTGGGACTACATTTTGATCCTCCTCTTCCTCTACAGAGAAATACTTCTCAATCAAGTTTAATGAAGTCTTGTACGCAGACCCATTTTCATGGTTTTGTAGAGCTTCGATTTTGTCCAAACCTCCACATTCTTCAATCATCACACTAAATTTCTCAGTTTCACCTAGGTTTTCAGCAGCCTGAAAGATATTTGAAATGGCATCCAGAATAACCAGAATAATTTTGGGATCTTTTGCAGTTAAGAGGTTCATCGATGGTTCTATTATGCCACAACGAATGAGGTATACAATCTGTTCAACTGTTCCGCCACTTGTATAGTTGGTCGCAGCCCATACGGCTTCCTTTTCTGTCTTAAAGTCTGCCTTAGAGAGAACACCAACAAGTAGTGGGACTCGTCCATGATTTACAACTTGCTGTATCTGGTCCTGACGGCCAGCTGTGAAGTTTGACATTGTCCATGTAGCTTCCTTTTGAATGTTAGTTTGGGGGTTGGTCAGCAGGCTGGAAAGACAGTAAGTGCTCCTGCATCAATTACAACCTGAGTCTGTTCATCTGTCCCAGTGACAATATTCCCCATGGCTCTTAGTGCAGGAGTCACAATTGGCAATTTGGTAGCTCCTAAAAGCTTCACAAGTTGGGGCACAACTCCTGTTTTCACAACCATTTCAATCCATTCATTTGGGCCATCAGTAAAGTAGGAAATAGCCCAGCAGGTATCTGCTAATACCTCTGGATCATTGTGCTATAGGAGACGCACTAAAGCAGGAAGGATCTGTTCCACAGCATCTAATGGGGGTGCAGGATTCTTGTTGTGACAAAGGTTTGAAAGTGTCCAGGGAAGATTACGTAAGTAACCACATGATAAAGATGACATATCAGGAATAGCTAGAAGAGCCAACAGTGGGTCAGCTGCACCGTACTTAATAACCAAGTCTTGGAAAACTGAACCATCACCTGCAATGTTTGTAGAGCCCACACAGCTTGCTCACTGATATGAGCATGGGGAGATGCCAACAAAGAAATGAATGCTGGGATAGCACCGCCATCTACCACAGCCTTAGTCTGTTCTGATGTCCTAGAAGCAATGTTAGTTAGTGCCCAGGCAGATTCAAACTGAATGGGACTGCAATCAGTTCTACCCAAGAAAGACACACATTTTGGGATCAAACCAGCTTCTTGACAGGAGACTGTTTTTCTCTAGAATGTAGTTTCCTGGCAGCTTGAGTAGCTTGGAGCTGGTTTTCCATATTGGTGCTATTTATACCTTTGACAGTGTCATCCACAGACCAATTTACAGTCCCCTGGTTGTTTCGGTTTTCCTGCAGTGGAGAAGTAGCATCATCAGGAAACGAGCTTACATTTCTCCTTTTCAGCATCTGGTCATCTTTCTTAGCTTTCCTCAACTCCACATCAACTTCTATTCGGCGTCGCCTCATTTCTGTACTATCTTTTCCCTTGTTCTTGAACCTGTCAAGTCGGGCATTGGTGAATGGTGAATCAGCATTCTCATTGGTGGACATGTGATGAGACCAAGGGAGAAAGCCGCACAGCCAGCTCAGGCTTCCATGGGAGGTGGTACGGGACTCAGAAGACCTGGGTCGGCTGCCCTGGAAACGTCCACCGCAGCTCAGGCAGAACATGGTGTCTGTTGTTGTTTTTTTTTTCCCTGGATTTTCTAGTATATTTTTTAAAAATCATGTCACACTGATCACAATATACACATGATAATGGCTTTTCTCTTAGGCATTAACATTGCAATATTTGTATATACTAAAAAAGGACCAAGAACATTAGAGAATAAAGATGTTAGATGAAAATGAACACCACTAAGTCTGGGATCCTTCCCTATAGAATTAATTTAAAACCAGCATGAATCTTATGTGATTATGAAGGACGGAAATTCTCTTAGAAGTAGGCAGCATGAACTTGCACTTCGTAGGCTTCCTGATGGCTGTCTTTTCCCTGTGTCTCCACATGCCCTTTCCTTTGTCTAAAGCTAATTTTTTTTTTTTTTTTTGAGACAGTCTCACCCTACTGCCTGGGCTAGAGTGCCATGGTATCAACCTACCTCACAGCAACCTCCAATTCCTGCTAGCAAGAGTGCTAGAATTACCGGCATCAGCCACTGTGCCCAGCCCCAAAGCTACATCTTTGTCTTTTCAAATAAACTTCCTCATCAAAAACATATCCTGCTCTATTTGTATGCTTTGTGTACAGAATATTTTATGTTTACTAGTTTGTTTTTTTTTTAAGAGACAGAGTCTCACTTTGTCATCCTCGATAGAGTGCCATGGCATCAGAGCTCACAGCAACCTCCAGCTCTTGGGCTTAGGCGATTCACTTGCCTCAGTTTTCCGAGTAGCTGGGACTACAAGCACTTGCCACAGCGCCCGGCTATTTTGTTGTTGTTGTTGTTGCAGTTTGGTGGGACCAGGTTTGAACCCACCACCCTCAGTATATGGGGCTGGGGCCCTACTTACTGAGACACAGGCACTGCCCATGTTTACTAATTTTAATTACATATATTGATTATAGCCTTAACTTTTTTTGAGACAGAGTCTCACTCTGACACCCTGGGTAGAATTTAACTTAGAAGAATGGTTTCTATTTCCTTCCAAGTTGTACAAAAAGATACTATATCTTGGCTCTTGGCTCGGCACCTGTAGCTCAAGAGACTAAGGCACCAGCCACATATACCAGAGCTGGCGGGTTTAAATCTAGCC
>NW_003852410.1:1502524-1518303 GCF_000181295.1 Otolemur garnettii
AAAAAAAAAAAAAAAAAGATACTAGATCTTTTTTCAATGGCTGAATAAGATTCCATGGCCCCACATTTTATTAATCCATTCATGTACTGGTAGGCACTTAGGTTGTTTCCATATCTTTGCCCAAACTCTGTAAAATAATTTAAAGAGTTTTATATGTGACCATGGCCTATAGCCACACTCAAAAAGCCTTGAACAAGTGGTATTGCCTTGCTTAGGTTACAGTTTGGTTTTATACATTTCAGGGAGACATATAAAGTCATAAATCAATACATGGAAGGTGTACAATGGTTTGGCCTGAAAAGCCAGGACATATCAAAGTAAGGGATTATAAGTGTAATGCTAGCACTCTGGAAGGCCGAGGAGGTGGATTACCTGAGCTTGTTGGTTTGAGACCAGCCTGAGCAAGTGCAAAAGCCTGTCTCTAAAAATAGCTGGGCTTTGTGGTAGGCACAACAGGTGTTTACGGATGGAAGGTGCATGGAGGTGGGAGAGAATTGTGGCCTTCTGCACAAGAAAGTTGGAAAGAGCTCTGAACTAAAACGAGGCATTTTGGCTGTGACCTAGTTAATGAGGTATGTGCTTTTTCTATAAAATATGACTTCTAGCCTGTGACCTATGACCTCTAGCCCGTGAATGATCCACCCATAAAACAAAGATAAAGATCCCTGCCACAGAACAATGCACACCATGGTTGTCACAAACATCACAGGACTAACAGACTCCATCATACCATCACTAGTAAAATAACAGTTAATAATTATTGAAGCAGAGGAAAGAAAATTGGATTTACATAACAGCTGAGGTAATCTACAACCAAGGAAAGCAGGACAGCTTGCCCAAAGGCCTTCAGGAAGCCACTGTGTGGCCTCTGCTCTCTCACTCCAGAGGGAGACCCTTCTCCACTCTCTGGAAAAGTCCATGCTTATCTCTGCTTTCTCTTACTCATTTTTGTCACTTTTTATTTTATTTTTTAGAGACAGTCTCACTTTGTCACCGTCAGAAAAGTGCCATAACATCACAGATAGCAACCTCCAACTCCTGGGCTTAGGTGATTCTCTTGCCTCAGCCTCCCAAGTAGCTGGGACCACAAGCGCCCGCCACAATGCCTGGCTACTTTTTTTCCTGGATTTGGCTGGGGCTGGGTTTGAACCTGCCACCCTTGGTATATGGGGCTGGCACCCTACTCACTGAGCCACAGAGGCCACCCACAAAATGTGGTGTTTTTTTTTTTTTTTTTTTGCAGTTTTTAGCCAGCGCTAAGTTTGAACCTGCCACCTCTGGCATATGGGGCCAGCGCCCTATTCACTGAGTCACAGACACGGCCTGGGAGAAAAGTTTTTATTTAAAGTGAAGAAAAAGGCCACGTGTGGTGGCTCACTCCTGTAATCCTAGCACTCTAGGAGGCCAAGGTGTGTGGATTGCCTGAGCTCACAGGTTCAAGACCATCCTGAACAAGTGCAAGACCCCATCTCTAAAAATAGCTCAAAAAAACAAAACAAAACAAAAAACAGTGGGTGGCGCCTGTGGCTCAGTGAGTAGGGCATCAGCCCCATATACCGAATTGCAACAAAATAATAGCTGGGCATTGTGGCAGGCTCCTGTAGTCCCAGCTACTCGGGACTGATGCCCTACTCACAAAGCCACAGAGGCCACTCAGTTTTTTTTTTTTGAGAAATAGTCTTACTTTGTCTCCCTCAGGAGAGTGCTGTCACGTCATAGCTCACAGCAACCTCAATCTCTTGGGCTCAAGTGATTCTCTTGCCTCAGCCTCCCTACTAGCTGGGACTACAGGTGCCTACCACAATGCCCAGCTATTTTTAGAGATGGGGTCTTGCACTTGTTCAGGATGGTCTTGAACCTGTGAGCTCAGACAATCCACCCGCCTTGCTCTCCTAGAGTGCAAGGATTACAGGAGTGAGCCACCACGCCTGGCCATTTTCTTCACTTTAAATAAAAACTTTTCTCCCAGGCCGTGTCTGTGACTCAGTGAGTAGGGCACTGGCCCCATATGCCAGAGGTGGCAGGTTCAAACCCAGCCCTGACTAAAAACTGCAACCCCCCTCCAAAACCCATTTTGTGGGCGACACCTGTGGCTCAGTGAGTAGGGTGCCAGCCCCATATACCAAGGGTGGCAGGTTCAAACCCGGCCCCAGCCAAACTGCAACAAAGAAATAGCCGGGCGTTGTGGTGGGCACCTGTAGTCCCAGCTACTCTGGAGGTGAGGCAAGAGAATTGCCTAAGCCCAGGAGTTGGAGGTTGCTGTGAGCTGTGATGTTATGGCATTCTACTGATGGCGACAAAGTGAGACTCTCTCTTAAAAAAATTTTTTTTGTAGGCCAGTGGGATGGGTGGCTCATGCCTGTAATCCTAGCTCTCTGAGAAGCCAAGATGAGAGGATTACTTTAGCTCAGGAGATGGAGACCAGTTGAGCAAGAGTGAGACCCTATCTGTACTAAAAATAGAAAAATTAGCCAGCACGGTGGAAGGTGCCTGTCGTTGCAGCTAAACAAGAGGCTGGGGCGGGAGGATCTCTTGAAGCCAGAAGTTTGAGGTTGCTGTAGGCTAGACTGACACCATGACACTCTAGTCTGGGCAATAGACTGAGACTCTGTCTAAAAAAAAATTTAAAAATTAAAATAAATAATCTATACTCCCACGTTTTAGTCCTCAAACTTGTCTCAAATGAACTCTCTACCTACATTAATTTGGCCTCCATTTTTCCTTTAGGTTAACACCCCGAAAGTCAAAGAGATTGAGATACTCAATGCAAAAGAGAAGTGAACTTTATTTATTTATTTTTGAGACAGAGCCTCAAGCTGTTACCCTGGGTAGAGTGCTGTGACATCACAGCTCACAGCAACCTCCAACTCCTGGGCTCAAGCGATTCTCCTGCCCCCGCCTCCCAAGTAGCTGGGACTACAGGTGCCCACCACAATTCCCAGCTATTTTTTGGTTGCAGCCATCATTGTTGTTTGGCAGGCCTGGGCTGGATGTGAACCTGCCACCTTAGGTGTATGTGGCGGGCATCTTAGCCGCTTGAGCCACAGGCGCTGGGCTGAGAAGTGAGCTTTAGACCAGAGATTCCAACAACTGTGACCAGCCCCCATTGAACAAATTTCAAGGACTCCTATGCAAGCCTCTCCTTTAACTAGCTACTTGGCTTTTTGAATTGTTGCAAATACTGGATTTTCTGTAAGACAAAGGAGCTGAAATTCTGAAAGGCACCTAAAATTGTGAAGGGCACCTGGGCATCAAGATTTCTTGTTGCCAAGATTCACCATCCTCCACAACCCACCCCACTGCAAACAGCCCCTTGTGAGATACACCATGGCCTGCCCCAAGGCACATGGCCTTTCCTTTAACTCCATGATCTTGGCTCGGCTTTTGTAGCTCACTGGCTAGGGTGCCAGCCACATACACTGGAGCCGGTAGGTTTGAATCCAGCCTAGGCCTGCCAAACAATAATGACAACTACAACCAAAAAATAGCTGAGCTTTGTGGCAGGGGCCTATAGTCCCAGCTATTTGGGAGGCTGAGGCAAGAGAATCACTTAAGCCCAAGAGTTTGAGGTTGCTGTGAGCTGTGACACTATTGTGCTCTATCCAGGGTGACAGCTTGAGACTCTGTCTCAAAAACAACAAAACTCCATGATCTCCCTTAGCTAGAGGGACAGATTTGCAGCAGCTTCTTGACAAGGTGTCTGTCGTATTAAAAGTACTAAAAAAAATTCCTTTCTTCCTTGGCAATCCTTGTTGTCTCAAAAATTGTATCTTTACGTGATGAGCAGCCAGACTCAGACTGACATCCCCTGGTGGTTTTGATAGCAATTATGGGGGCTCATCCAGGATGGCATTGCAGGTGGCCTCAGAGTAGGAAGATACCAAAAGTGTCCTTTAGCAGCTACCTGGCCAAATTTTCCAGAGACCAGCTTTGTACTCTCCTGCCATCTCTGCTGTTACTACAGGCCTCCCATGCATTCTTACCAGCCTCCAAATCACTGATAGTCCTCTGAAGAAAGGACCTCTGAATTTTGAAATTTGCATCCGGGCCAGGTACCAGACAGTGAGGGATGCCCCTCTCAGCCTGGGGAATTCTAAGGTAATTCCCATTCGTTTTGGGTTGAGTAAGCTCCCAATCATCGTGAGAGCGGGAATTAACCTGTTTTGATTGGCATTAAAGTTCGTTTGTTTGTAACCTCCCTAACTTCTATTTATGCTTAGTGTTTACTTTTATTGGTTGGCACATGAATGTGGAGTCTGGAAAGCTCTTTGCCTCTATTTTCTTTTTTGCCAGCTTTAAATTTGTTGTTAGTGGGATTACAAGCACAGTCCAAAGTCTAGGAGGTTGTAAGATACCTCTGAGGGTACTTTCTCTTATGGCAGGCTCTGAGGTCTTAGGGATTAAAAGACACCTTCATCCTATGGTCTGGAAGATTACAGACATCTCTGTCCTAAGGCAATTGAAAACCATCTTCATCCACAGAGGCAACCTGGCTGAGATGCCCAGTAGAGGAATAGAAACATAATGATTTTCTGCTATTTTTTTTACACAGATTTATGAAGAACTTCAGAAGATCACCTGGCCAGAGTTCTGAGATAAAAGCTATTAAAACTTTGCGTATGTATGTGTGTGTTTACATGTTTCGTGTATGTGTATGTTATAAGTCTATGTGTGCATGTATTTTATAAGTTTACCAAAATCGGTTTATAGAATTCTCATAAATCAAATAAATAAGCCCAGATTCCTTTCAAATTCATGTGAATTTAGAAATCTTTGGTCAACAAGCTGGTTTTTAAGTGTAAGTAAGTTAGAATAAATAAAACTCTCAAGTGAATGATAGCTCAAAAACAGGATGTCAAATGTTCATGAAGGTAATTTGGTTTTGGTCTCTTAATCCTAGTTGCAGATACAGTTTCTTCCATGGACTTTATTGTCTACAGAAAGGAACACACAAAATCTGTTTCTGACTCACTCTTTATGAGTACTGGTTGCAAGCTAGCCTGCTATGTGTACATTATGTTGCCATAGCAAAGCCCTTTGCCTAGAAACATTTTTTTTGAGACAGAGCCTCAAGCTGTCCCCCTGGGTAGAGTGCCGGGGCATCACGCTCACAGCAACCTCCAACTCCTGGGCTCAAGCGAGTCTCCTGCCTCCGCCTCCCAAGTAGCTGGGACTACAGGCACTCACCACAACGCCCGGCTATTTTTTGGTTGCAGCCGTCATTGTTGTTTGGCGGTCCGGGCTGGGGATTCGAACCCGCCACCTTAGGTGTACGTGGCTGGCGCCTTAGCCGGTTGAGCTATAGGTGCCGAGCCTGCCTAGAAACATTTTAAAAGGAATCCTTGGACTGTTAATTATTGTATAGTAACTTATTTGAAAATGAACAAAATGGTTATTCTTTAGATTTCAAAGAGAATCTCAAAGTAATATTATTCTTTGGAAGTATTGCATGTAATTGAATTTGCACTTAAGTAGAAAAATATTTTGAGACCAGTTAGATTGTTTTTAAATAGCTTGATCTCGATCCTTTTTTTTTTTTTTTTACAGCATAAAATGTAGTTTATTGAAAAAGAGAAAGATAGGCTTACAGAGCGAGACCAAGATATGCTCACCATAGATGACAAACGGATCCCTTGTCATGACAAAAAGGCACTGGGTATAGTCTGGGGTCTTGTTTTATGTCTGGATTAGGCATTTCTTGTGCTTCAGACATCACCATGGAACCAAGTTGATGGACAGTTAATGACATCATAACAATCCTTAGGTGATTCTAGGTCACTTTCCAAATCCTATCATGTGTGGGCTGCCTGGCCCAAGGGGCATTCCTCCTCACCCAACACATGGCGGTTGCTCAGGGTAGGATCAAGAGTGGTGCAGAACCAAGACAGAGTTTGTGCCCTTGTCCTTCTTCCCAGGTGGGACAATCGCTCAAGGCAGGATCAAGGCAGGCCCTCACTTTTGTCCCTAGGAGAATATATGGAGGTTCCTTGCTATCTAACACTTCCCCATTCTCTAGTCTAGCAGCCCAAATATTGAGTAGGGTTATAACTCACATGGCTGCTTCCTCCTGAGTAGGGGTAATGATTCCTATTAGGATGGCCTCTTGCAATGTCCTTGATAGATGGCTGTAGTTGCAGGTGTGAGGAGGAGGTAAGTCCTGGGGCTGGTAGAGAACACAGGCCCATTTGTAGCTTAATGGCCTCTAGGTGGGATGAAATAAACTTAGCAAACAGTTATGAGAATTGTTCCCAATATTAAAATTCTTAGGATCCAAAGTAATGGGGTGATCAAGGGAATTACCAGGGATATCCACCAGGGCCTAGAGTTCTTGCCAAACATCTGTAGATTGAGGGTGGACTTTAGGATGGCATTGGTGTCATCCAGAACCTGTTAGGATTTGTTAATGGACGGGAATATTTAGCAGGTTTGCTTGAACCTTAGGGTATACGTGATGTGGTTTGCCAGGGCAAAAAGTGTCTTGTCCATGAACAGCCACAGCAGGTCCACTTGAAACAGGTGCTGGAGATCCTCCAAGGGAGGACATAAGTGTTGGCCCCTGGTGTTGGAGTTGTCATCTGCAGGGGCTGAATGAGTTTCACTTTGGTTTTTCCATGGCTTCACCCAAGAGTGATGGATCCAAGTAGGTATCCCTGGGACCTGCCACCAAGAGGGTTCCTCTTGGCTCCAGTGCAGTGATAATCACCTGCCAGGGGTCTGACGGGAGTGGGCTCCTTCACTGTACCATGATCTGGTCTGGGGCCCAACTCCCCTCCTGGGATGACCCCATAGGACAGAGTGTGATCAAGTGACCTGTTTGATGGCACTGGTGACAAAGGGCTCTGGGCAGCCTGTCCTTGTTGGGGTAGTTTTTGGCCCAAGGCCATTCCCATTGGTAGATGTGGCACCATTTGGTGGGGGCTTCGGCCATTGGTTTCGGTGTGGGTGCCAATACTGCCATAAATTGGGCATGCCTAGAATCTTTCCTCCACCCCTTGCCCTGAGCCTGATACTCAAGCTCAGAAGTTCTGTTGTAGAAAACAGAATTAGGCTGGGTAGGGTGGCTCATGCCTATAACACCAGCTCTCTGCGAGGCCAAGTTGGGGAGGATCACTTGAGCTCCAGAGTTTGAGACCAGCCTGAGCAAGAATAAGATCCCATCTCTACTAAAAATAGAAAAACTAGCTATGCATTATGGTGGGTACCTGTAGTCCTATGTCCTTGGCAGGAGGATCCCTCCAAGCCAGACCAGAGTCTGAGGTTGTTGTGAGCGAGGCTGACGCCATAGCACTCTAGCCTGGGGCAACAGAGTGATGCTCCATCTCAAAAAATAAATAAATAAAAACAAACAAAAAGAAAGAAAACAGAATTAGTGGCAGCCACCATATCATCCAGGGAGGTAGCCACCATATCATCCTGGGCAAGCTTCCTTTATCCTAATAGGTGATGCTGCTTGGGTCAAGGATTTGCCTGGTGTGCATCTCTGGTCTCGAGAGTTGATCCAGGAAGGCTATGGGGTTTCCTCTGGCCCTTGGCTTATGGCAGAGACCTTGCAAGACCTTGATCGCCTTTGCCTGTTGGCCTTCAGGCCACCCTAGACACACACTAGAAAGTGTTCTCTCTCCCACTTCTCTTCTGAGGAATTATTATTTCACCCTGAGGCACTCATAAGCACTGCTGTTTCATCCACTGAATATGTAGGATTTTTCTTTTCTTTCTTTTTTTTTTTTTTTTGAGACAGTCTCACTATGTTGCCCTCGGCAGAGTGCTGTGGTGTCATAGCTCACAGCAACCTCAAACACTTGGGCTTAAGCAATTCTCTTGCCTCAGCCTCCCGAGTAGATGGGACTACAGTGCCTGCCACAATGCCTGGCTATTTTTTTGTTGTTGTTGTAGTTGTCATTGTTGTTTGGCAGGCCCAGGCTGGGTTCAAACCCACCAGACCCAGTGTATACAGGCGCTGAGCCAAATATCTAGCATTTGAAAGGTGTAATCCAGTGGCAAATTTTCATGCCTCTGATAATGCCCAGATTGTGTTTTATTCATTTTAATGCTATTAAACTCTACTAAAGGGCTTACAGACCAGGGCTGATCTGAACTCTCCCACTGTTTCTGCCAAGTCTAGGGGCCCAGCCACCTTTCTCCCTGGAGGTAGAGATGGCATGTGGAGGAGACCCCCTCTGGGCGTCCCTGATTACAGGGGCTGCACGGAATAGGCAGGACCTTGAGGAAGACCTCTTAACACCATAGTCTCACTTGGCTCCAAACACCCCTTGCACCAGTAAGGATTTTCCCATAAATAAAAGAAAGTCTTTACATATGAAATTTTGGCCTATTTTCCTTCCCTTTTGTAAAGAGGTCCAATTGCAGATGGTAGGATGATGTAGAGTCCCATGTGGTGGCCGTTGTTCTCTGCTGTCCACCTTTACTGTGGCCAGGCAGTTGTGCAGAAGACTAAGTGTTTCTTCTTCAGAGTATCTGGATCCAACTTGTCCCAGTTTAAAGAATGTGTCCACAGAGGGGTTTTGGGAGGGATTTTTGATTCCTGGAACCCATCTAGAAAGTAAGGAGGAAAAAAGGGGGGAATGGGAGAGATTCTTTGCCAGCTGGGGTCTATTAAAGCTGGGCGTCCCCAGGTAATGACCTAGGCCATCTAGCTGAGGAACAAGGAGGGAAAAAGGATTTGCTGGGGTCTCCATATAATGACCAGGGCCATTTGGCCAAGGAACTGGTCCAATTATCTCCTTTCCAATTTGTAGGAAGAGAGGCTGTGCACAACCCCTCAAACCTAAAAGCCTCTTGTGGTTTTTTTGCTATCCACTAGGGCAATGTTATCTGTTGGTCTAACAACCTGGTTGTTTATAAATGTACAAGCACCTGCAATTGGGTGGCTAGCCATGACAAAGAAGAGAAAACCAGGGGTGGAAACATTGTTTAGTATTAACAGAGGAAGGAGCCATAAGCATCCCATCTGATCAGAAAGAAAAGTACACTGTCAAAAACCAATGTAAAAGGCTGGGTGCAGTGGCTCACACCTGTAGTCCTGAGCAAGGGTGAGATGTCCTCTCCACTAAAAATAGAAAAATAAGTTCGGCATTGTGTGCGCCTGAAGTCCCAGCTCTTCAGGAGGCTGAGGAAGGACAATCACTTGAACTCAAAAGTTTGAGGTTGCTGTGAGCTAGGCAGACGCCATGGCACTGTGCTGCGGGCAACAGAGCTCTCTTCCGTAAGATGAAACAAAATGAAAGACTTCTCTCCTACGGTAAAGGACATGTCCCCACACTCCTTATCCTGCACCCAGTTTTAGCTGAGAACTCAACTGTGTGGTGTGAGAAATAGCAGAGTTGGAAAAATGAACCAGTGTGCCCTTAAGTTCTGCTGCAAGGTGGGGAGATCTGGAGCAAGGATTCTAGACAGAATGATCGGAGTCACAGCACCAAGATGTTGGGTTCAGGTAGTTGTCTGTGTTCTTAGTTCTTGGTGTGCTCTTGGCCAAATGAAGGTCAGATATCCCCAAACAAGGCAAACATGAAACAGTTTACTGAGGAAGAGAAAAGCAGGTTTATAGAGGAAGACCAAGCTATGCTCACCACAGACAACAAACAGATCCCTCATTGTGACAAAAGGCTTGATCTTGATCCTTATGTAAAAAAAAAAAAAAAAAAAACTGTTAGGATTTTGTCCCATTATTTGAGATGCTAAGGATTCATGTTAGAGGTTTACTCAGCCTATAGTCATGTCAATAAATTTTATTTTGGGATATTGATATTTTAGAAAGATCAAATTAGTGAACATCTTTAAGCAGGATATGTTCTAAAACTTCTTCTGTATTTATAGAATTAAAGATGTTACTTTATTCAGAATAGCAAGTCTTACTAGAATTCTTATGTTTGTTATTTTGGTAGGTTTCTCTTTAAGTTTAAAAATAATAACTAAAACTACATTTTGTGATTTTTTTTTCTTGTTCTGTGTTTTAAAATTCTCTTCCTTCTCTTTTCTTCTACTTTTGTTTATGAAAATATGTTTAGATATCAAATTTGTTAAGACATTAAACGACCTTGTCGGGGGCACAATCAATCACATTGGTTGAATGACTGACTATCAAAATGGTTATGTAAATTCAATGGTTATGTAAAATAAATTAGGCAAATGTATGTGAGATAAATGTAATAAAATCGCAAGAGGTTTTCTATGATCTGCTTCTTTTGAAATTTCTCAGCTCTCGCTCAGAAGTTTGACTTTGCAGGGTCTTGCTGCTTTTAACTCTTCCTCCCCTTGAAAAGGCCTGAGATGATAACCCTGCCCAACATTCTCATGGGCTCCTGCAATTTTTCCCTTCTCTGGTTCTAAGACCCTGCTGTTAGGTCTGATGCTGCAATGTTAGGTCGGAAAAGCAATGCTTTTCTTAGCTTTTTGGTATGTCTGAATTGTTCGATTTATGGTAAAAAATATTCCTATACTTGGGACGGCACCTGTGGCTCAAAGGAGTAGGGCGCCCCATATGCCAGAGGTGGTGGGTTCAAGCTCAGCCCTGGCCAAAAACTACAAAAAAAAAAATTCCTATAATGTTACTAAGAGTTGTATAGTCCTCTTCTCAAGGTATTAGTTTTCTAGTTTCTTGTCTCTTAGATGAGTCTTTTTTTGACTGATAAGTTCTGGTATCCTTTTCATGAAGTTTGACTTGAGAGTTGTCTAAATGGGTTTCCCATAAGAAAAAGCAATTGCATTAAAGAAGATTTTCTTTACTTTTGGTAACTTGCCTGAAAAACAAAGATTTTGTATTTTATTGAGATAATTCCTACATTGTCCTTATTAGGTTTTTTATTACTTGGGAAAATTGAGTTTTAAAAACTTAAGATTTCTTGTGTGTTGCCTTTAAAGTCTTCTGATTATCACTCTTGGTTAAGTGAATTGCTATTATTCTATAATAACCTGTGATTCTGTTTTGATAAAATCTTTTGGCCCTTTTACCATCCTTGATAAATGCCCACAAAGTCTAGACAATTTGAACATTTAGCTACCTGCAAGCTTTTATTTTCCTGTCTTTGGCAGAACAAGGCAGAACTTGCAACTTTTATTTAGAATGTTCATTTTGGTACAAGAGTCTCTAAATCCTTAGCTCAAATGGTTTTAACAAATAATTATGTTTTGTATGGTAAATTCCTAGGGAGTTTGACAGTAGCTCAATGCTAATACATAGGTTAATTTTATAACCTTGGTTTAAGCATTTTATTTTATTTTTATTTATTTATTTTTGTGACAGAGTCTCACTATGCTGCCCTCAGTAGAGTGCTGTGGCATCACAGCTCACAGCAACCTCAATCTCTTGGCCTTAAGTGATTCTCTTGCCTCAGCCTCCCAAGTAGCTGAGACCACAGGCATGTGCCACAACCCTGGGCTGTTTTTTTGTTGTTGTTGCAGTTGTAATTATTGTTTAGCTGGCCCAGGCTGGGTTTGAACCCGCCAGCCTAGGTGTATGTGGCCGATGTCATAACTACTGTGCAACGGGCGCCAAGCCTAACCATTTTAATTTTTTTGCTCTTATGTTGCTAAGAGATTTTAAAGTCTGATATATGTCTGTCCACTTTCATTCCTATCTGGCCTAGAACACTGAGTTGCCTGTAAGTCTTTTGAATTTGAGACCTTTGGCCAGGGAGTCCCACCAAGGAACAGATGGAACTGGGGCAGGTGGCCATACCACCCCAGCAAAGATGAGACAAAATAAAAGTTTGGCCATTGGTGCTGCCTCTGGCAAAGGTAGAAAATGTAAAATAAAATCCTAGGCACCTCCTGAAGCAACTAAACAGATAAGAAGACTCCAAGGAAAAAAATGTTAGCACTAAGTTCCCGGCCTTGAAGGAAGGTTGGAAATGCCTCATTATAGCCCCATTCTGTCAGGTCAAAACAAAACAAAACAAACAAAACCACCTGGAACCCAGGAATACTGGTTTGTTCGAGATCTAAGGGGAATAAACCAAATAGCCGAGGAGTAGAGGATAGTCTTCCTGTAGTATCGAATCCTTGTACTCTCCTTACCACTTTATCTAGAAATTTTGCATGATTTTCATTAAAAGATTAAAAAGATACTTTCTTTTGCTTTCCTCTTGCTCCCCAATCCTAACAAGTACTATTTGCTTTTGAATGGGTAGACTTAAAGTCTAAAACCAAATGCCAGGACTGCTGGAGTGTCCTTCAGGAGTTAAAAATAAAAAACCCAACAATCTTCAGAAAAATCCTGGCCAGAGACTTGAGGGAAATAGTTTTAGGCAAGAATGTGATTTTTTTAGTGTGTAGACTCTACCCTGAGGGCTAGTGAGACTGAAGCTGTGATTATTATTTTTACTGGCTGACAAAGGATATAAAATATTTCAGAAAAATCTTAGATCTCACTTGCCACTGTCAAATACTTGGGGTTTGAATTGTCTCCTGAAACTCATAACCTCCTTCTAGATTGGAGAGAGGGTGTAAATTGCAGAGCTGTCCCTACCAGCCGCAGGCAGGCCATAGATTTTGGGTTATGGCCAGGTTTGGCCAGATTTAGATTCCTGACTTAAGGCTAACAGCAAAACCCCTGTGTAAAGCCTTAGAAGAGGACAAAAAGTAGCTGTTTACTTGGCTATGAGGCTTTCTTGACTATTAAAAATTAATGACTGCTGCTGCATTGGGCCCCCTTTTGTTCTGCTTATTAAAGAAAAACAAGATGTTGGACTCAGGTAATTGACACAAACTTTGGGGGATGATAAGCAGCTGAGATAGATTTCTCTGAATAACTGGATGTGGTAACAAAAGGGCGGCACACTTGTCTGGGAGCAGTAGCTGCTTTGATGATGCTTTGCAGAAAGCTAAAAAGTTTACCCTTGAGTGGCTTGGTGACTGGTCAGACCAAGTATTATATGTATCTCTGCTAGAACAAAAGGGAGGCTGTTGGTTACCAGGGAGTGTCTGGATGGGTAAACATCGGGCTACTTTGTAAGATAATCCTAATGTAACGCCAGAACTGGTGTCCACCTCAAATCCAGCCACTTCGCTGCCTGTGGATTCTCATTCCCCATTCTGTGATTACGTTCAGATTACGACCAAGCATATTTTAGTTCAGGATTTCATGGATTAGCCCCTGGGAGATCCAGATGAGACGATCCTTTGTTTTTTTGTTTTTTGGGTTTTTTTTGAGAAAGGGTCCCACTCTGCTGCCCTGGGCTAGAGTATAGAGGAACCCTCAACTCTTGGGCTCCACCCATCCTTCTGACTCAGCCTTCTTAGTGGCTGGGACTACAAACATGTTTTGCCATGCCCAGCTAGTTTTTCTATTTTTAGTAGAGACAGGGTCTCACTCTTGCTCAGGCTGGTCTTGAACTACTGGCCTCCAGGGATGCTCCTGCCTCAGCCTCCCAGGGTGCTAGGATTACAGATGTGAGCATGTCTTGCCATAGATAAGGAGCATTTTACAGATGGAAGCAGTTTTACAAAACAGACAATACAAAGCTGGGTATGCTGTGGTTACTGGCTAAAAGGTACCTGAAGCACAAGCCCATCTCCTTGGGCCATCTGAAAACATACACCCTATATTTCCAGCTTCTCCTTTGGGGATTTCCTTTTGGCTGGCAAGACACCTCTATAATTAAGATGTTTCAATCTATTGCCTCTTCTGCTAACCTATCTCACTGCTGGATCAGCTACCTAAAACTGTTTTTATAATTGACTAAGCAATGGTTCTCAATCTTCCTAATGCTGCGACCCTTTAATACAGTTCCTCATGTTGTGGTGACCCCCAACCATAAAGTTATTTTTGTTGCTACTTTAAAACTGTAATTTTGCTACTGTTATGAATCATAATGTAAATATCTGATATGCAGGATGTATTCTCATTGTTACAAAGGGGTCGCAACCCACTAGACTAAGGGATTTTAGGATGGCGATTCCATCTGGGAACTTGGGGCCAATGATTCTTAGGATGATCCCAGTCAGGAATGGGTACTTCTTCTGATATACTTTACTACCTTGGTGGGGAGAGGCTGGTAACTCAGCAATATGTTTTAAAAAGTTTTGCTTAGTCTGGGCGCCTGTAGCTCAAGTGGCTAGGGTGCCAGCCACATACACTGAAGCTGGTAGGTTCAAATCCAGCCCCAGCCACCAAACAACAATGGCAACTGCAATAAAAAATAGCCTGGTATGGTGGTGGGTGCCTGTAGTCCCAGCTACTTGGGAGGCTGAGGCAAGAGAATCACTTAAGCCCGAGAATTTGAGGTTGCTGTGCGCTGTGATGCCACCATACTCTACCCAGGGTAACAGCTTGAGACTCTGTCTCAAAAATAAATAAATAAATAAAACAAAATAAAAGAAAAAGTTTCTGTTAGTCACATCCTGATTCCCAAGACTGAGGAATGAATTAAAAGAATGGGGAGTTGTAACCAGGACCCCATATTGCACAAATTTCAATGACCCACTAATACAACCCTTTCCTTTAAGTAACTACGTGAACTTTTGAGTTGTCTCTCAGAAATGGTGAATTTAATGCAAGAGAAAGGAGCTGAGATTCTGAAGCCCTGGGCAGACCTCCTGTCTCTAAGATTGGCCTCCCCCACAACCTCCCTCCAACACAATAGCCCCTTGTGAGGTACATCACAACCTGTCCCAAGGCACGTGGCTCCCCCTATAGAAGCCCATGATTTCCCTTAGTCTGAGGGATGGATTTGCGACAGCTTCTTCCATGCTCCCAGCAAGAAACATATCTCATTAAAAATTCCTTTCTCCAGCTCAGCACCTGTGGCTGAAGCAGCTAAGGCACCAGCCACATACACCTGAGCCGGTGGGTTTGAATCCAGCCCCCCAGCCCAGGCCCACCAAAAAACAGTGACGGCTGCAACCAAAAAATAGCTGGGCATTTTGGCAGATGCCTGTAGTCCCAGCGACTTAGGAGGCTGAGGCAGGAGAGTCGCTTAAGCCCAAGAGTTGGAGGTTGCTGTCAGCTGTGATGCCACCACACTCTACTCAAGGGTGATAGTTGAGGCTCTGTCTCAAAAAAAAAAAATTCCTTTCTTGGCTTGGTGCCCATAGCACAGTGGTTATGGCGCTGGCCATGTGCACTGAGGCTGGTAGGATCTAGCCTGGCCTGGGCCAGCTAAACAACAATGATAACTGCGACAAAAAAATAGCTGGGCGTTCTAGCAGGTGCCTATAGTCACAGCTACTTAGGAGGCTGAGGCAGGAGAATCGCTTAAGCCCAAGAGTTTGAGGTTGCCGTGAGTTGTGACGCCACAGCACTCCACTGAGGGCAACATAGTGAGATCTGTCTCAAAAAAAAAAAAAAAAAACGTCCTTTCTTGTTTGGAAATCTTTTCTTCATTGTCTCAATAGCTGGATCTTTGTGCAAGAAGCAAATCTCCTTGTGGTTTCCACAGCACAACTCTTCAGGCTCTGTGAGGAAGACCAGGGAACCAAAGAGAGGTCAGTGGCACCCTGACTGTTCCTCAAGGGGTTTTAGGGTCACTAGAAGTTTCCTCTAGATAGCTTTCTGTGGAATTGAAGATGGTAAGAAGGAAGGAGGAGTAGCAGCGAAAGGAAGAGCAAATCTTAAGCCAATTTGGAGAGATTTTAAGCTTCCCAAAAGGCCAGTGAAGTTTTTTTCTCAAACAAAAATCATGCCAACAGGAGAGGAAACAGAGGGACCAAACACATAATTAAAAAATGGTTTCTGTCGGGGTGGTGCCTGTGGCTCAAAGGAGTGGGCGCCGGCCCCATATGCCAGAGGTGGCGGGTTCAAACCCGGCCCCAGGCAAAAACTA
>NW_003852410.1:1518376-1521975 GCF_000181295.1 Otolemur garnettii
AAAAAAAAAAAAAAAAACAGAAAGGGCTTTAAAACAAACCCCCAAACCCTATACTTGAGTAATAGTTTTTAGTTAAATTGACCTTTTTTGGGGGGTGGGGGACAGGTTCTGGCTGTTACCCATGCTACAGGGCAGTGGCATTACAATAGCTCACTGCAACCTCTGAGTCCTGGACTCAAGCGATCTTCTTGCCTCAGTCTCCTAAGTAGCTGAGACTACAGGCATGTGCCACCATGTCCAGCTAATTTTTCTTTCCATCTTTCTTTTTTGGGGATAAGATGGGGTCTCACTCTTGCTCAGACTGGTCTTGAACTCCTGGCCTCAAGTAATCCTCCTGCCTCAGCTTCCCAAAGTCCTAGGATAACAAGCATGAGCCGCTGCACTCAGTGTGATTTTGAGATGATAGTTAGAACATCACTAAACAGCAATTAAAAGAAACCAACTCCAGATACCAACAACACGGTTGAATTACAAATATGTTATGCCAAGTAAAAGAAGCCACATTCAAAAGGGTACATTTTGTATGATTCTATTTATGTGACACTGTTAAAGGCAAAACTCACAGAGGCAGAAAACCAATATGTGGTTGCTCAGGATTTTAGGTGGGGCAGGGAGCCAGCATCAAACAGTAATGGGGAATTTTGAGGGTGATGGATTGCTTCTGCATCTTAATTGTGATAACAGCTACACAAATGTATGTGGTTTGCCAATACTAAAAAGAACACTTTACTGTAGGTAAGTTATACCTCAACAGGCCTGACTTATATGTTTTTATTTTGAGATAAGGTCTCTCCATCACCCAGGCTAGAGTGTAGTTTCATAGCTATAGTTCCCTGAAGACTCAAAATCCTGGACTCAAGAAGTGCTTCTGCCTCGGCCTCTCAAGTAACTGGGACTACAGGGCACCACCAGGCATGGCTAATTTCTTTGTTTCAGAAGAGGTGAGGTCTCCACTCTAGCTCAAGCTGGTCTCAAATTCTTGACCTCAGGCAATCCTCCTGCCACAGACTCTAAGTGCTAGGATTTAAGGTGTGAGTCACTCTGTCTGCACCACCTACTTCCTATTATTTTATTATTTTTAATTTATTTCAAAGTATTATGGGAGTACAAATGTTTTCGTTACATGGATTGCTTTCATAATGCTTGAGTCAGTTATAAGTGTGCCCATCACCCAGACAGTGTTCGTTGTACCTGTTAGGTAGGTTTTTGACCCACCCTCCTCCCCACTCTTCCCTGCTTTCTTTTCTTTTTTGGGGGGGGGACAGAGCCTCAAGCTATCCCCCTGGGTAGAGTGCTGTGGCATCACAGCTCACAGCAACCTCCAACTCCTGGGCTCAAGCAAGTCTCCTGCCTCAGCCTCCCAAGTAGCTGGGACCACAGGTGCCCGCCACAACGCCCAGCTATATTTTTTGGTTGCAGCTGTCATTGTTGTTTGGCGGGCCCAGGCTGGATTCGAACCCGCCACCTTGAATGTACGTGGCTGGCGCCTTAGCCACTTGAGCCACAGGCACTGAGCCCCTGCTTTATTTTCTATTGAGTTTTACTTCTCTCTATGCCCAGCAGTTAGTTCCAATGTAATACTGAGTACATGCGGTGTTTGTTTGTTTTTCCATTCTTTAGATACCTCATTAGGGTAATGGTCTCCAGTTCTATCCAAACTGTTGCAAAAGGCATTAAGTCATCCTTCTTCATGGCTGAACAGTACTTCACAGTATTCATACATACACTACACTCTGTTGATCCACTCTTGAACTGATCGACATTTGTATTGATTCCACGTCTTTGTCATTAAGAATTGGGCAACAATAAACATTCAAGTATAGGTGTCTTTTTTCTTTTCTTGAGACAAAGTCAAACTCTGTTGCTCAGGCTAGAGTAACCATGGTGTCATCATAGCCCACAGCCACCTCATACTCCTGAGCTCATGTCCTCTTGCCTTAGCCTCCTAGCTAAGTTTTTCTACTTTTGTTTTTAGTTAGAGATAGGGTCTTGCTTTTGTTCAGGCTGGTCTCAAACTCCTGAGCTCAGGCAATCCACCTGTCTCGGCCTTCCAGAGTGCTAGGATTATAGGCGTAAGCCACTACGCCTGGCCCTGAATTTATCAGTTATAAGAGTCTCTCTGTGGACTCTTTGGGTTTTTCTAGATGTAAGATCAAATCAACAGCAAAAAAATAATAGTTTGACTTCCTTTTCCCCAGTTCGGATACTTTTAATTTCTGTCTCTTGCTTGATTGCTCTGGCTTATACTTCCAACATTATGTTGAATAGAAGTGGGGCCCAGGACTGGCCAGGTCTCCAGCCCTGGGTTATCTATTGTCCGGATGCTGACCGCTGTGCTACCTTGCTTGGGAAAAATTACCCTTAGGTGCCTGAGGGCTATTCGCCTTAGCAGAAGGGAGAGAGAGAGAAACAGTCTTAGTAGGAGAGTAAATCTGAGCAGTCTTCATAGAGAGATGTGTGGCAGATGCCCTGCGAGCAGAAGTGAAAGAGCGAGTCTGTGAAAGAATGCACGCTCCCTGACTGACCGCTCCTGCAGCTTCTTATAGACGTGATCCCATGGCACCACAGGTGTAGAGACTGCCAAGCACTGATGTTCTTGTCTCACGAGCTCTCATGTGAAGGAGAGCTGAATCCATTCCCCATGGTCTTATCACCAAGGTGTTATATTACCGAGCTGTTATATCACAGGTGTTTCTTATAGCTACAGAGTATTCTGAGCTTAATTCTTGCTTCTCCTTCCCATGAGCTATACGGTCTGCTACAGAAGTGGTGACAGTGGGCATCTTTGTCTTGTTCCAGTTCTTGTGGCAATGCTTTCAGATTTTCCCCATTCAATATGATGTTGGCTGTGGGTCTATCACATATCACTTCTATAATTTTCTGATATGTTCCTCCTGCTTGTTGAGGTTTTTTTTTTTTTTGAGACAGAGTCTCACTTTATTGCCCTCAGGAGAGTGCTGTGGCGTCACAGCTCACAGCAACCTCCAACCCCGGGGCTTAGGCGATTCTCCTGCCTCAGCCTCCCAAGTAGCTGGGACTACAGGCACCTGCCACAATGCCTGGCTGTTTTTTTGTTGCAGTTTGGCCAGGGCTGGGTTTGAACCCACCCTCGGTATATGGGGCCAGTGCCCTACTCACTGAGCCACAGGTGCCGCCCCTGTTGAGGGTTTTTATCATGAAAGGGCCAAATGCTTTTTCTGTATCTGTTGAAATGATCGTATAATCTTTTTTTTGCTTCTGTTTATGTGGTGAATCACATTTATTGATTTACCGATGTTGAACCATCTTTACATCCCTGGAATGAAGGTCCCTTGGTCATGGCAAATTGTTTTTATTTTTTTGATGTGCTGTTGAATTTGGTTTGCTAGTACTTTATTCAGGATTCTTGCATTTATATTCATAAAGGATATTGGCCTATAGTTTCCTTTTTTTGTTTTTGTTTTTCTTTTTTATTGAGTCCTTTCCTAGGTTTGGTATCAAGGTGATACTGGCTTCATAGAGTGAATTGGGCAGGATTCCTCCCTTCTTGATGTCATAGAATAATTTCTGCAGTTTAAGTATTAACTCTTCTTTGTAGGTATGATAAAATTCAGCTGTGA
>NW_003852410.1:1522230-1533809 GCF_000181295.1 Otolemur garnettii
GTTGCAGCTGTCATTGTTGTTTTTTTTGGCAGGCCCAGGCTAGATTCGAACCCGTCACCTTAGGTGTATGTGGCTGGCGCCTTAGCCACTTGAGCCACAGGCGTCCAGCCTGTTGGATGAATTTTTATTGCTGCTTTAATCCTGTTGCTTGTTATTGGTCTGTTCAAGAGTTCTAGTTCTTCCTGATTGAGTCTTGGGAGGCTGTGTGTTTCCAGGTATTTGTCCATTTCCTCTACACTTTTGAGTTTATGTTCATGGAGATTTTCATAGTATTTTCAGATGATATTTTGTATTTCTGTGGTATAGTTGTAACACCTCCATTTAAATTTCTCATTAAGTTTTTTGGGTCCTTTCTCTTCTATTTTTGGATAATCTGGCAAGAGGTAGAATTTTGCTTATCTCTTCAAAGAACCAACTGTTTGTTTTGTGGATCTTCTGTATTATTTTATTATTTTAGATGTCATTTAAATCTTAGGTTTCTCTTTACTGTTGTTGACTTAAAGTTAATTTTATCATTTAAATTATATTGAAAACATCAATAACCAAGTTCCAACTTTAGTTATTTATTTTCTTCTGTTGGCTTTGGGTTTGGTCTTCTCTTCCTTTTCTAGTTCCTTGAAAGGAGTCATTAGATTATTAATTTGTGACCCTTCTGTTTGATGTAGGCACTTAAGGCATGAATTTTCTCCATAGGACTTACGGCTTTTGCTGAATCCCATAGATTTTGATAGGTTGTGTCTCCTTTGTCATTCATTTGAGGAATTATATGATTTCCATCTTAATTTCATTATTGACCCCATAATCATTCAGCAGCAGGTTTAATTTCCATGACTTTGAGTAGAATTGGGAGTTTTTCTTGGAGTTGATTTCTACTATGATTCTGCTGTGGTCTGAGAAGATATATGGTATGACTTCAGTTTTTTTGAATTTGTTGTGTCTTTTTTTTTTTTTTTGGAAAATTCTCACTCCGTTCCCCCAGGCTAGAGTGCCATGGTATTAGCGTAGCTCACAGCAACCTCAAACTCCTGGGTTCAAGTGATCCTCCTACTTCAGCCTGGTAAGTAGCTGGGACAACAGGTGCCTGCCACAATGCTCAGCTAATTTTTCTATTTTTAGTAGAGACAGAGTCTCATTCTTGGTCAAGCTTGTCTCAAACTTCTGAGCTCAAGTGATCCTCCCACCTCAGCCTCCCAGAGTGCTAGAATTACAGGTCTGAGCCACCATGCCTGGTCTGCTGAGCCATGTTTTGTGACCTAAAATATGAGCAATCTTGGACAATGTTCTATGTGCTGGTGAGAAGAGTATATGTATATTCAGTAGTTTGGGGGTAAAATCTTCTATAAATTCTGTTACACTCATTTGTTCTAGAGTCCCATTTAAATGCAGTATTTATTTTCTGCTTGGACGATCTATCTATTCTGTCAATGGAGTATTTGAGACCCTGAAAATTGTGATGCTGCTGTTTTTCTCTTTGCTTAGATCTAGTAGGGTTTGCTTTATGAATCTGGGTGCTCTTCTATTCGATGCATAAATACTTAAGATTGTTATATCTTGTGTTGACATAATTTTTTTTTTACCATTATATAATGACTGTCTTTGGTTCTCCCTACTATTGTTGATTTAAAGACAATTTTATCTGATATTAGAATGACTACACCTGTTTTCTTTAGATTTCTATTTGCATGGAATATATTTTTCCATCACTTCACCTTGAGTCTGTATGAGTCCTTGTGGGTTAGATGTGTTTCCTGGAGATAGTAGATACTTATCTTGCATTTTTAAAAATCCGGCTCAGCGCCTATAGCTCAACGGGCTAGGGCGCCAGCCACGTACACCTAAGGTGGCAGGTTCGAATCCCCAGCCCGGACCCGCCAAACAACAATGACGGCTGCAACCAAAAAATAGCCGGGCGTTGTGATGGGCGCCTGTGGTCCCAGCTACTTGGGAGGCGGAGGCAGGAGACTCGCTTGAGCCCAGGAGTGGGAGGTTGCTGTGAGCTGTAATGCCACAGCACTCTACCCAGGGGGATAGCTTGAGGCTCTGTCTCAAAAAAAAAAAAAATCCATTCAGCCAATCTACATTTCTTGAGTACAGAATTCAAATTTTTATTTATTTATTTATTATTTTGAGACAGAATCTCAAGCTGGTGCCCTGGGTAGAGTGCCATGGAGTCATAGCCCACAGCAACCTCCAACTCAGGATCAAGTGATCCTCTTGCCTCAGTTTTTCTATTTTTAGTACAGACGGGGTCTTGCTTTTGCTCAGGCTAGTCCCAAACTCGTGAGCTCAAGCAGTCCACCCACCTCAGCCTCCCAGAGTGCTAAGATTACAGGCATGCACCACCATGACTGACTCAGAAGTCAAATGTTAAGAGATAGAATTGATGCAGGGGATGCTATTCATTCATCATATTGGGTACTATATTATTGGTTTCTTCCCTTCTTGTGCTATTGTTTTATAAATACTGTGAGCTTTAGCTCTCATAATAGATACTAGTGGATATCTATTATGCTGGTTAATGTATGCAGCTCTGAGTATTTCCTCCAGGACTATGGTGTCTGGTCATGAAAATTCCCTCAGGGTTTGCTTGTGTAGAAAAGACTTAATTTCTCCATCAATTGGGAAAGTTAGCTTTGCAGGATACAAAATTCTAGGCTGGCCATTGTTCTTTGTAAGAAGATTGAAGATGAGGCCCCACTCCCTTCTGGCTTATAGGATTTCTGCTGTTAGCCTGATGGTTGATGGTCATTTCTTTGTAGGTCAGTTGCTGCTTATGTTGAGCTGCTTGTAGAATTTTCTCCTTCATTTTGACTTTGGCCAGGTTGATGACTTCATGTCTTGGGGATGTCCTGTTTACTATAAGACTTTCCAGAGTTTGATGACCATCTTGTATCTGGATATCTGGTGATACCACAGAGGTTATCCTATATAATTCCCTCAAATGGATTTTTCCATGCTTTTAGCTCTTTCTTCTTCTCCCTTAGGGATATATGTAGTTATGGTGTTAGTTTGCCTCCCATAGTCCTGTATCTCTCTGAGTGATTGTTCTACCTTTTTTGCTCTCTTCTCTGCCATTTTAAATGACTGAGTTAGCTTGACAGCCTTGTCTTGAAGCTCTGAGATCCTTTCTTCTCCTTAGTTTATAGTCTGCTGTGTTTTGAAATTTCCTAAATGACTCTTTCATTTCTTTCAGTTCTATTATATCCTTCCTTATGTTGTCTAGCTCTTTAGTGACTTTTTCATTGGTTTCCTGAAAATTTCTTTTTGCCTTTTATTGGTTTTCTACTTTCTCTTCAATTTCATTCTTTTTTTCCAACCATATTCTGAATTCCATTTCTGTCATTTTGACAATTTCCTTATAGTTTGGGTTCACTACTGTGGCTTCATTGTGGGCCCCTGTGGAGTGTGGTGTCAATTTGCTTTGATTTTTCATATTGCCAGCATTCTACTTCTTCTTCTTCTTCTTCCTTGAGACAGAGTCTCACCCTGTCACCCAGCCTAGAGTGCCATGGCCTCAGCCTAGCTTAAAGCAACTTCAAACTCCTAGGCTCAAGCCATCTTCCTGTCTTAGACTCCCAAGTAGTTGGGACTACAGGTGTAAGCCACTATGTTTGGCTAGTTTTCTTTTAATTTTTAGTAGAGACAGGGTCTCATTTTGCTCAGTCTGGTCTCACATTCCTGAACTCCACCACTCCTCCTGCCTTGGCCTCCCATAGTGCTAGGATTACAGGTGTGAGCCACTGCACCTGGTCAGCCAATATTCTTTTGCTGCTTCCCCCCCCCCATTTGAAACCTCATTTCTTGACTTAAGGGTTGGGTTTTCAGGGCACCTGTTCTTTGCTGGGAACTCTTCAGCTTAATTAGAAGGGGAGGTCCCTAAATGGTGCTTTTCCTCCCCTGCTCAGGAATGTTGACACAGCAAGGCAGAGGGTCTAATGCAGGGATCTTATTTGTTCTGTTCATGTGTTTGTGCTGGATGCTGTTTGTGCTGGGCACTGGGCTGTTCACCAGAGAGTCATAGGATATTTGAGTTGGGAGCTGGGCAAGATCCTCTTCACTGAGGCTGGCCTCATGGGGACTGCTCAGTTCAAGGTCTCTCCACAGAGGTGACAGTGGCAGCTGGGAGAGGATATTTAGGTGGTGGTCACAAATTCTTGGGCTGTGGATGTTTGCTCAATTCCGGTCCCAGTGTACTGGCAACTTGAGGTTGGAGGGTCCCATGTGGGTGTTGGACTTTGGCATGGTTCCTGTGGCAGTGATGGAGGATCTGGGGTGGGGTCTTGGGGCCCAGGTGCAGTGTTGAAATCTCCTAGTGGTGTCCCAGGCCTGGCAGAAGCTCTGGAGACAAAGAGGCAGAGCCTCTGATTCTGGTATTTGAGCCTCAGAGCCAAGATTAAGGAAGATCTAGAAGCAGTGCTCTTGATCAGGACCTGTGATCCAGGAGCAGGGCCATGGGTGATGTGCTCATCCTACCTGGAGAGCAGGGTCAGGGTGAGCAGGCAGCAGATAGTCGGGACCTGGTGGGCAGAGTCAGGCCAAGCAAGTGGCAGGCCATGCTATAGACTCAGGGACCAGATGCTAAGTCAAGTGGGTGGAGGTCAGTTCCAGCAGCCAGGTGCTACAGAGTTCTCCCTCCACACCCCAGGACCTGCTAAAGAAGTTATCCAAAGCCTCCCAAGTTGGAGCCTGTGTGCTCAGATTTCTTTGAACTGTTGGGGAACAGTTTAGAGGAGTCTCCTATTGGTCTGCTCCCTCCTCAGCCTGGTGGGGGGAAAAGTGAAAGTTTCAGGCACAAAGCTGAGTCCTGTGCTGACCTGGTGCCATGTACCCAAGAACTTCATGATGGCTTTAGTTGCTGCTCAAGCCCCATCTCACCTGTGGCTGGTGCAGTGACTCTGTACAGACCCCAGACAGGTTTCTGATCTGTAGTAGCAGAGAGAGCCCTCTCACAACTCAGCCACAGCATCTGCAGGTTGAGCATGGTACCCCAGCGCTCTGTCCTCCTAATCATCCCTCCAGGTGGACATGTGGGCACTTATGGGAAGAGTCATATCTTGATGTGCATGCATTGCTAGAAATAATGATTTAATAAGCTTAAAACCGATTTTGAATTGTTTATTATAAGTTAGAAATTGAATTAAGAAAATGATTACAGATGATGGGCAAAAGGGAACACAGACAGGAGAGAAGTGAATCAGAGGAAAGTACTACTCATTCAGATTGCAGAAGCAATACCAGGAATTTCAACTCTGTTGCAAAGTGCCACAGCCTGAAGCCTGATGTTTTCACACAGAGAAACTGTCCTGTGGGAGCTTCACCCCTCCCCAGGGCAACTCACAGATCAGAGGTCACTGAGCACCAGGAGACAAGGCTTGCTGTCCTCTCAGGGAGAGTGACCGCATTTGGGGCATTAGAAAAATAGTGAGGGAGTGCAGAACGTGCTGGACACAGGGCAGGCACCTAATCCTCATGAAGAGAGAAAAGGTCTCTCAGGGAGATAAGGAGGAAAATACCTCCCTTCTTCTGTTTTCTCAGCATTGGCAGCAGGGCCAGCTCATCTGTCCACAAATCTTTCCAGGTATTTAATTGCCACTCTTGAGATTCGTGTGCGTGGTCTGATTGGGGTCTGCTTTGACATCCTCCTCCTGGTATGTTCCCTATCCCATGGTCTGTCTGTGTTAAGATCATAAATAACTTAACGTAATAAGAGTAAGAGGTAACTCCGTCTAATTAAAGTAGTTAGTGCAAGAAATAGTTTGGTTAGAAAATGCAAGCCCAGGGCGGCGCCTGTGGCTCAAAGGAGTGGGGCACTGGCCCCATATACCAGAGGTGGTGGGTTCAAACCCTGCCCAGCTAAAAACTGCGAAAAGAAAGAAAGAAAATGCAAGCCCAATGAGAATCATGACATAAGGGTTTAGCCTTCCCCCATTACACTGATGATTAAAACAGTGATGTATGTAAAAAAAATGGAGCTAGCCTGGAAGTAGGGGCTTTTCACCAGTCCTCATGTTTTGAGGTGGAAAACCCCCAGCCCAGCTTTTTAAAAACTTTCTTCTTGTGTCTTCGACTTTTTATTCTCCCCTCATCCTCTCATCACCTCCAGTCACAGTGTAGTTTGGGGCTGGTCCCCAACACATCCTCACATGTGCTTTGATTTTGTCAAATGTATCCCCCATCATCTTCCCCCTAAACACACACATATTGAGAATCCCCTTGCGGCTTTTCTGCGGTTTCACAATGTTCTTTCTGAGAATAGCTGCCCATTGGCAGGCACCTGCTTCCTATTTACTCTTCTTTCCTTGGGAACTGCAGGTTCATGGGCTGCTTCTAGTCTGCCTTATTTTCCCCAGCTAGTCTTTAATGTTCCTATTATTTTAAATGAAGCTGCATGTGGTGGTTTATGCCTAAGATCTCAGCACTTTGGGAGGCTGAGACAGGAGAATCCCAGAGAGCAGGAATTTAAGACCAGCCTAGGCAATATAGGGAGATCTTCATCTCTAAAAGAAATAAAAATATTAGCCAGACATAGTGGCACACACTTGTAGTCCTTGTCATTCAGAAGGCTGAAGCAAAAGGATCGCTTGGGCTCAGGAATTTGGGGTTACAGTGAGCTATGATCATAACATTGAATTCTTGTGTGGGCAACAGAGCAAGATTGTGTCTCAAAAAGCAAAATATATCAAAATACATAAATAAATAAATGGGATAAATTACAATGCATGGCACATCAACACCAAACCCCAAGCAGTTCCCTAAAGCGTAAATAAAATATAGTGAAACATCTATACACAAGCAAAAATCTGTCCTGTTAAACTTAAAATTACTGTTATTATTTTTTTTTAATTTTTTTTTTAGAGACAGAGTCTCACTTTGTTGCCCTCAGTAGAGTGCTGTAGCATCACAGCATAGCAACCTCCAGCTCTTGGGCTTAGGCAATTCACTTGCCTCAGCCTCCCAAGTAGCTGGGACTATAGGTGCCCACCACAATGCCCAGCTATTTTTTTGTTGCAGTTTGGCCGGGGCTGGGTTCGAACCCGCCACCCTCGGTATATGGGGCTGGCACCCTACTCACTGAGCCACATGTGCTGCCCAAGACTTAAAATTATTAAACCAGTTACTTTCCTCAAAACAGTGTGTAGTACTGGCATTAAGGATACACCTATAGACCAATAACATAGAACAGAGAGTCCAGAAATAATCCTCACATAAAGAGTCAGTTGATTTTCAACAAGGATTCCAAGACCATTCAATAGGGAAATGATTATCTTTTCATCACTGGTGTCGGGAAACCTGGATATCCACTTGGAAAAAAAAAAAGAAGTTATACCCTTACCTTACACTATCCACATAAATTAACTTATATGGATCAAAGACCTGAATATAAGGATCTAACACCATAAAACTCTCAGAAGAAAGCCTAGGAGAAAAGTTTCATGACAATGAATTGGGCAATGTTTTCTTTGGATATGACATCAAAAGCATAGGCAACAAAAGAAAAACACAAATTACACTTTATTCAAAATTTAAAATGTTTGTGTATCAAAGGACCCTACCCGGGTCACTATGAACGTTTTGAGAAAGATCGTGTTAAGGTCCATTATTTCACTTCTAAGAAACACAGTTGAAAGCGTCCTTTCTGATTTCACCTGTGCAAGTTTCAAGTGTGGCTTACTGGCATTGCTGGGCTTCATTTGTTTCTGTCTGTGAGGATTTTTCTTTTTCTTTTTTTTTTTTTTTGAGTATTTTTTTATTTTTTCAAATTAATATGGGGGTATAATTTTTAGGTTACATTGTTATCACTTCCAGGGTAAGTTCCCTTTGTAGAAGAGTCCCTCACCTAGGGGGCATGTTATACACCCTCACAAAGTGCACATTAGGTGAGATCCTGCCTCATGCCCCCCCCCCCGCCAAATGTCCTCCCCTACCCCCTGCTTCCCTCTACCCCTGAATTGGACTATATTAATGTTTTATTGTTCTTAATTGTAATTGTTTATATATTAATTTCAATTGATTTATTGTTTATGTATTGATTTCATACTAGTATGGAGTACATTGGATATTTATTTTTTCATTCTTGTGATACTTTGCTAAGAAGAATGTATTTCAACTCCATCCAGGTAAATGTAAAAGATGTACAGTCTCCATCTTTTTTAATGGCTGAATAAAATTCCATGGTGTACATGTACCACGGTTTATTGATCCATTCATGGGTAGATGGGCACTTAGAGTGCTTTCATGACTTGGCAATTATGAATTGGGCTGCAATAAATATTCTAGTGCAAATGTCTTTATGGTAAAATAATTTTTTTTCGGTAGAGTCTTACCATGTTGCCCTCAGTATAGTGCCATGGAGTCACAGCTCACAGCAACCTCAAACTTTGGGTTCAAGTAATTTTTCTGCCTCAGCCTTCCAAGAAGCTGGGACTACAGGCGCTTGCCACAATGCCCAGCTATTTTTTGTTGCAGTTGTCATTGCTGGTTAGCTGGCTGGGGCTGGGTTCAAACCCGCCAACTTTGGTGTAAGTAGTCAGCACTGTAACCACTATGCTACAGGCACTGAACCTGGTAAAATAATTTTTGTTCTTTTGGGTAGATACCTAGAAATGGGATTGCAGGGTCAAATGGAAGGTCTACTTTTAGATCTTAAGAGTATTCTCCATACTTCTCTCCAAAAAGGCTATATTAGTTTGCAATCCCACCAGCGGTGTAGGATTTTACATTTTGTGACTTTTGTGTTTCTCAAAACTTTCATAATGACCCATGTATCAAGAGAGTGAAAAGACAACCCATAGAATAAGAGAAAGTTGGCAAGCCATATATCTAATAAGAGATTGATACATTAAAATAAAAACCTTTTACGACTCAACAATACAGTTCAAAAGTGGGAAGAGAATTGCTTCTCTGCCTTTGGCTAAGATCAAGTGTAAAAAATGGGGAAAGAACCAAGCATGGTGGCTCACACCTGTAATCCCAGCACTCTGGGAGGCTGAGGTGAGAGAATCACTTGAGGCCAGGAAATTAAGACCAGCCGAAGGAGGCCAGGTGCAGTGGCTCAAACCTGTAATCCTAGCATTTTGGGAGGCCAAGGTGGGTGGATTGCCTAAGCTCATAGATTTGAGACCAGGTTAAGTAAGAGCATGACCCCTTCTCTAAAAATAGCCAGGTGTTGTGGCAGCCACCTATAGTCCCAGCTACTTGGGAGGCTGAGACAAGAGAATCCCTTGAGCTGAAGAGATTGAGGTTGCTGTGAGCTATGATGCCATAGCATTCTATGGATGGCGACAAAGTAAGATTCTCTCTCTCTCAAAAAAAAAACCAACCTGAGGAACACAGTGATACTCCATCTTAAAAAGAAATTATCTGAGCATGGTGGTCTGTACCTGTAATCCTCGCCACTTAGGAAGCTGAGACAGGAGGATTGCTTGTACTCAGGAGTTCAAGGCTGTAGTGGGCACGATTATGCCACTATTCTCCAGCTTTGATGACAGAACAGGACCCTGTTGCAAAAGAAAATGGAAAAGAATTAGAATAGATATTTCTTCAAAGAAGGTATACACATGGTCAATAGTTATAGGAGGTTGGGTGCAGTGGCTCACACTTGTAATCCCAATACTTGGGGAGGCCAAGATGGTAGGATAGCTTGAGGTCAGGAGTTCAAGACCAGCCTGGCAACATAATGAGACTCTGTCTCTGCAAAAAAACTACTAAAGATTAGTCAAGCTTAGTGGTACAGTACTCCCAAATACTCTGGAGGTAGAAGTAGGAGGACTGCCTGAACCCAGACATCTGAGGTTACTGCGAGCTATCATCAGGCCACTGTAGTTCAGCCTGGGTGAAGAACATGACCCTATCTATAAACAAAACAAAATAACCCCCCCATATGATTACATGAAAAGATGTACATCTTTAGTTATTAAGGAAATACAAATAAAGACTAATGAAATATCACTTCAATACAAATAGGATGGCTATTATAAAAAAAAAACCCAGAAAATAACA
The DNA here is from genome assembly GCF_000181295.1 of Otolemur garnettii. Lineage (NCBI taxonomy): Eukaryota > Metazoa > Chordata > Mammalia > Primates > Galagidae > Otolemur > Otolemur garnettii. The sequence goes on from NW_003852410.1 coordinate 1,532,230, forward strand.
AGTGTTAACAAGGATATTGAGAAATTGAAACTTGTTGCATTCCTGGCAGGAATGTAAAACGTGGAACACAATTTGGCAGGTCCTCAGAAGATAAACATGAAATTATCTCATGATCCAGCAATTCTACTTCTAGGTATATACTCCAAAGAATTGAAAGCACATTATTTTATTTAATCTCCCAGGAAATAGTAATTGTTTTTACAAAAATCTCTTTACAGATGAAGTAATTGAGATTCAGAAAGTTTAGGTGATGTATTCAGGATCATAGCTTCAGTCAGCCCATTCATGTTTCTCAAAATCTCTGTCATTCTCGTTGTACTCCATCTGTTCCTTTGTTCCTATACTAAACGGTGAGCTACTCAAAGGCAAAGACTGAGTCTTATACATCTCTGTGTCCCTAGTACCTGGCATAGGTCCTACTGTACATCAGGTGCCACTGAGTGGTTGTAGCAATAAATGACTCCATCCCCAAATCAAGAGCAAGAGATGATACGTGGGATTACGGGGGGAAAAAGAAAGATGTGGAAGGGCCCAGTGTAGTGGCTCACGCCTATAATCCTAGCACTCTGGGAGGCTGAGGCAGGTGAATTGTTTGAACTCATGAATTCTAGACCAGCCCACATAAGAGTGAGACTCCGTCTATAAAAATAGTCCGGCATTGTGGCAGGCGCCTGTAGTCCCAACTATGTGGGAGGCTGAGGCAAGAGGATTGCTTGAGCCCAAGAGTTTGAGGTTGCTGTGAGCTATGACGCCATGGCATTCTACTGGGGCAAGAGTCAGAATCTATCTCAAAAAAAAAAAAAAAGTTACAGAGGTTAGGACTCTTTCAGGAACATGAAACAGAAAGCTAATTTAAATCACTATTTGAAAGGAGGATTTCAAATTTAAAAAGGGAACTTTGAGCAGTGCCTGTGGCTCAGTGGGTAGGGCGCCAGCCCCATATACCGAGAGTGGCGGGTTCGAACCCGGCCCTGGCCAAACTGCAAGAAAAAAATAGCCAGGTGTTGGGGCAAGCCCCAGTAGTCCCAGCTACTTGGGAGGCTGAGGCAAGAGAATCGCTAGAGCCCAAGAGCTGGAGGTTGCTGTGAGCTGTGACGCCACAGCACTCTATCAAGGGTGAGAGTGAGATTCTGAGACAAAGTGAGATTCTGTCTCTAAAAAAATTAAAAGGGGGAGCTTTAAGAAAACTACTGCCCAGAGAAGCAGGGGCAGTTCCTTGAAAGAACTTCAAGGAAAGAAGCTGAGCGTTATTATCAAAAGAAAGGGGAAGGAATGCTGGGCAGAACAAATTTAACAGGTTTTGCACTACAGCATATACTGATGGCTGCGTACACACTTTTCCCCCTTTGTTTCAAAGGGCATCGGCTTCAGATTCACATACACCTTTAATTTAAGGACTTATCCCTTAAGAGGTGACCATCCTCCTTGTCCATACAAGCACAGATTAATCTCTTTTATGTGTTCGTGCTTTGGAGACTTCATAGATGAACATCTATAAAGAGTAAATTCTACCAGTAAATATGAATCATTTGGGAATTTCCTTCTTCCCACATTTTCTTTTTTCTTTTTTTTTTTTTTTT
>NW_003852410.1:1534584-1563997 GCF_000181295.1 Otolemur garnettii
GGCTGGGGATTTGAACCCGCCACCTTAGGTGTACGTGGCTGGCGCCTTAGCCGGTTGAGCTATAGGTGCCGAGCCGATAACTTTTTTATTAAAGGTAGATTGTTTGAAGGTCTTCTCATCTCAAAATAGACTTTTTTTTGTTTCTTTCATCTATTTCAGTTTTTTCAATCTTCAGCACAAAGTACAGGATGGGATGATACACATGAAATCTTGCTTATTGTATTTTAGGGACTATTCAGGGATTTTGCAAGGATAATTCACCATACTTCTCCCCAATTGCATTAGTCTTTAGAATGTAACCTCCCATAGAAGACAGAATCCTCTGTGGTAGTGTTTATTGGCCATCTACTATGTGACCAATACCTTAAGTATTTGACTTCATTTTAACCATGTGAGGTTAAGAAGTCTTTACTTTGATTACACAAAAAATAAGGCTCAGAGATTTTCTTTTTTCTTGAGACAAGGTCTTGCTCTGTCATCCAGGTTAGATTATCGTGGCATAATCATGGCTCACTGCAGCCTAGAACTCCTGGGCTCAGGTAATCCTGCCTCGACCTCCTGAGTAGCTGGCTCTACAGGTACATGCCACCTTGCCTGGCTAATTTTTTGTAAAGACGAGATCTCACACTGTTGCCCAGGCTGGTCTCAAACTCCTGGCCTCAAGCAATCCTCCTGCCTCAGCCTTCTAAAGTCAGAGAATTTGAATAACACATTGAAACTTACACAAGTTGTAGATACTTAGAGATACCTATCTACCTGACTTCATAGCTCTGATTCCTCTCCTTAAGCGCTTGGGAACTTTGGACAGTTCAATGTAAGGGCTATGTGCACTTTGGACCAAAACAAACTCCAGTTTGGATCCTGAAACTACCACTTTCTAGCTATACAATATTAATGGCAAATGGCTTTTGAATGTTTTCCAATTTCTCAGCACTTTATGCACACAATATCTAAATCAATGTTCTTGAAAACTTTTGGAAGGAGATGCTACTTTTATTCTTATCATCCCCACTTTAAAGATGAGGAACTGAGGCTTAAAAGCAGTTAGTAATCTTCAGAAATGACATTTGAACTCAGATGGTCTGATGCCAATGCATATTTGTAAGCAAATGATATGGACATAAAAGGAAGAAGAATTGAACCCACTCTTTAGAATGATTTACACGGCATGTCAATTAAGAACGTGGGCTTAGAAGGGCCAGGTGTGGTAGCTCACGTCTGTAACTGTAGCTCTCTGAGAGGCTGAGGTAGGAGGATTGCTTGAGCTCAAGAGTTCAAGACCAGCCTGAGCAAGAGTGAGACCCCCCCCCATCTCTATTAAAAGTAGAAAATTAGGTGGGTGTTGTGGCAGGCGTCTGTAGTCCCAGTTCTTCAGGAGGGTGAGGCAGGAGGATTGCTTGAGTCTGAGAGTTTGAGGTTGCTGTGAGAGTTATGATGATGCCATGGCACTCTGCCCGGGGCAACAGAGTGAGACTATTAAAAAAAAAAAAAAAAAAAGAATGTGAGCTTAGGAGCAGGCTGCCCGGGGACAAATACCAGCTCTTCTACTTGCTAAAGATGTGACTCTAGGCAAGTCATTGGAGGTGTCCTCATCTGTAAAAGGGACATACAATAGTGCCTACCTCTATTAATTTGCTAAGGCTGCTATAATAAAATACTATAGGCTGTGTGGCTTAAATGACAAATTAATTATCTCAGAGTTCTAGAGGCTAGAAGTCCAACATCAAGTGTGGCAAGTGTGGTTTCCTCTGAGGTCTCTCTCCTTGGCTTGTAGATGGTGCCTCCTTGCTGTGTCCGTACCTGATCACCCCTTGGTCTCTATGGTGTTGTTTGGGTCCCAGTTTCTTCTTAAAAGCACCAGTCATATTGGATTAGGGTCCACCCATCTGACCTTATTTTACCTTAATTACTTCTTTAAAGGGCCTGTCTCCAAATATAGTCCCATGTTGAGGTGCTGGGCATTAGGGCTTCACCATGTGACTTTTGCAGGGGACGCACCCCAGCCCATAACACTACCTCACGGAGTTATTGTGAAGATTAACTGAGACAATATAAGTAAAGCAATGATTGTGGGACTGAGAATATAGTAAGACTTAATAACTGTTAGACATAACTGAACACTTTTAGGTATAAGGGTAGGCAGCGAGCTGTAAAAATCATTCCTTGCTGGGATATTGGCTAGAAGTGCCCTGGGCTTTCCTTCTCATCCAGGTGCAATCCAGCCTCGTCCTTGCCTTGGGGTCTACAGTCCTCCTCTTGAACCCACAACTTTTCCATTCTGGCTCTCCTTGGGGTCAATAAGATGCTCTTCCTGCAGAGAGTTCTCAAATTTTCTTTCTGTTATTGTTCCAAGTTTAGCCTTTAAAAGGAGAAAATTATCCTGTGCTAGTTACTCATGGTTCAGCAAGTGTGTTTCAAATACTACTGCTATTTCTATTCTTCAGACAAGTTACTTTTATTAAAATTTAATGATAATCACTTGCATTTATAGCCATTTTTTCCATCTGCAAAACTCTTTTCTATCCATTATCTCTCTTAAATCTTACCACATCGGTGAGAAGAAAGTATGGTTGGTTCCTTCCATTTTACAAATGAAGAAAATAAGTCTCTGAGGAGTAGGATCATTGTCCTGGCTCACACAGTGAAGATGCGTCAGAGATGGGCTTCAAATTTTGGTCTTTTAGTTTTAATTTGTCAGGAGTAGCTCACCTGTTCAGGCCATTTCCCTTCTTACAAACAATCCAGTATACCAGCTCTTGTTCCTTCCTTTGAGGGAATGTAATTAAGTCATTTAGATTAGTTATTTCAATCAGAAGTGACAAAAAACTAACTCAAACTGGCTTAAGCAAAATCTAATTTATTGATTTATCCTAACAAAACAATTCAGAAGTAGGTTTTCAGGCATGGACAGATCCAAGTGCTCAAATTATGTCATCGGAACTCTGTCCATTTCTTAGCATTTCTCTGTGTTGACCTTATTCTTAGACAAGCTCTCTACTTGGGTTGTCAAAGATGGTCCCCGCCAGCTGCAGCTTACAATCCTCCTCATTCAACAAAGGCAAAAGAGAGAGAACATCTCTTTCCTATAACTGCAACAAATGATCGTGTATCATTCTCAACTATTTGGCTTTCAACCACAAGCCAATCAGCATGTCCAAAACAGTGGAATATGATCATTATCTAAGCCTTTCATTTGCCCCCTCTGGAGTGGTGTGTGGTGTGCACATGCGTATGTGTGTGTGTGTGTTGGGGGGGGGTGTTTTGTGTGAGAGTTCCGCCAAACCCAGGGACTGAGTGAGGGGTAAAGAAGGTTCTTCAAGGAAAAATCACTATTGTCAGAAGTGTGTCTGAGGTGGGCAGATCTCTACAGGGTGTCTTTGCTATGCAGAGCTAGAATAGAGTAGCCACAGAGGACCTGGGGGTCCATCTTAGCAAGAATGCTTGCTTCTTGCCATAAGGGAGAATAGTAAATGGACTTTTATAATAATTTTCCAGGACTGCCTAGCTTGGCTCTGAAGGCTAGGGAAAAAAGGCAATAATTCAGGCAGAGTAAAGAATAAAGGGTAAGGAGTGACTTGGTATCTTTGGAGCAGTACCCAAACAGGAATATCCGCAGAAGCAAACTTTGAGGTCGTCTTTGAGGATGGCCAATTCTCTGCTTCCCTCCTCCTAGCACCCTCCATTTCCCCCTGAAGCTGTGAGCTCTGGGTGAGTGCCTGGCATAATGTCTGTGCCTGGCACATCACAGGGGACTGACCAGGGGACTCACACATATTTATTGGATGGATGAATAATTAATGAATCAGGCTGATCAGTCTGATTGGCAGAGTCCATCTACGCATCTGGATAAGTCAATCGCCCTTTTTAGTCTCTGTTCTCCACCCGAGAAGTAGGAGAAGGTATAGAATGAGATTTTCTCTGTAGCTCCTTCAGGTCATAATTCTAAGATGATAGGCTTCTCAGGAGATAGCCAGGATGCCCTCTACAAGGAACCAATAGAGAGGGAAGCCAAATTTGGTGAGCACCCTTTGTCCAGGCCTTGGCTGAGATCGGTTCCCATGCGTCTGAGATCTCCAAATTGTGGGATTTCATGGATCTGTAATTTTTGTTAAATTTGGTATTGGAATAAGGCTGCCTATTTTTTGTTTTGCCTAATAAGGACATTAATAAACTCCTTTTCAGCTGGGCGCAGTGGCTCACACCTGTAATCCTAGCACTTTGGGAGGCCAAGGCGGGCAGATTGCCTGAACTCAGGAGTTTGAGAACAGCCTGAGTAAGGTGAGACAGCAACTCTACTAAAAATAGAAAAACTGAGGCAAGAGGATCACTTGAGCCCAGGAGTTTGTGGTTGCTGTGAGCTATGATGCCATAGCACTCTACTAGGGGAAGCAAAGTGAGATTCTGTCTCAAAAAATAAAATAAAATAAAAAAGAAACCCCCTTTCATTAAAAATCACTCCCATTTCTTAAAATGCTCTAAGAAAGTAGGAAGTATATAATCTCAGAAAAAAAAGATCAGTCCTCCTCTCCACTGTAGAGTGATAATTGGAAATTGTACATGATTTTTTTTTTTTTTTTTTTTTTTTTTACAGATAGACGTAAGTTTTAACAGACTGACCCCTGTGTGTGATACAGTGTTTGGGATCCGTTAACATGGATTCTTTTTCATTCGTGCCCCCTCCATTATTTATACCGGTGAAGTGGGGCTTAATCTGCCTACTTTATAGATGGGGAAACAAATTCAGAGAGCTGGAGCAAAGGTCACAGAGATAGTGTTAGGCACAGTTTGTCTGTGTTCCATTCCAGATCATCTCTACAGATCCTAAGCCAAAGGTTACTTCCCTCGCAGGGAAAGAAATGACCCGAACTGGCTCCCTTGGAGTTACCCTCAGGGGTTCTGTAACCCTGGGCCTTGACTTTCGTGCTTTGATCATTAACACATCCTTCTGGTGCACCCACTTCATGCCAGGCACTGGGCTAGGCGCTGGGGAGAGTGTAGAGTAGGGAAACCCCAAATTTCCCAGCCCCTTTCTTCCCTATCCCTTGGTACTCACCCTGTGTCCTGTTCCTCAGGCCCCACTTGTTGTGCAAGGAACCAACGAAGCCCCATCCCAGGCGTGGGCTGCTAACAGTTTAAGGAGTTCTCCCTTCTGGATATGTTGACAGTTTCCTAGTAGACTTCGGGAACCTTCAGCACCTCCAAGACTCAAAAGACAGCATAATGGTACAACTTCAGACAGTGAAGGGGTTAGGTTGTAGGGGAGGGAATTCGGGAGCAAGACATCCAGGTGGTCTCCTATCAATGATATCCCGTTCACCCCTCCTCCATTCACATGGACTTAGTGGGGACTCACAGCTCCACAGCTCAGTCTAGAAGGGAGTCCCCCAAATCAGAGGGCCCTACTGTGGAGAGGGCTTCTGGCACCGGCTGGGGCGCCCCAGGGGCCGTGCCCACTCTTCCCCTAGGCTGCTAGAACTAGCAGCGCCCCTCCTCCGTTTCGCTCCGCCCCGCACGCTCGTGCGGGAGCGCGCCTCCTCCGGGCCGCGCCAGTGCACAAGAGCGCGCGCCTCCGCGCGGGAGCGCGCCCCGGGGAGAACCCGAGCAAGATGGAGGCCGCTCAGAAGCAGCCGCCTGGGCCGAGGCAGCCGCTGCTGGGAGCGCCGAGCCGCGGCACCTAGGCCGTGCCAGTCCCGGACCCGCTGCCCTGGACCGGACCCAGGTTGGTCTTCGGGCACCCTCTCCCCGCGGCCGCAGCCTCTGCGCGCGTCCAGCCTGGGCGCGGGGTAGCCCCAACCCCCGGCCTTACTCGGGCCTGGCTGCTCCTCAGCACCCCGGGGCCAGTCCCTGTCCACCGCCGCTTCTCCCGGTCGGGGCTGCCTGCCGGCCCCGGTCCTTCCTCCCCTTGGCCTGGAAAACCTCTCTCCCCGGTCTTGGCCCGCCAATCCCAGGCTCCCCTCAGCCTACATCCAGCCCTGGCTTCTGAGGACACCCCCCCACACCGCCCCGTGTCCAGCAGTCCCAGCCCCCGACTCCCTTCCAGCCTTATTCTAATTCCGTTGCTTTGCCCTCTTAGACCCTCTTACCAGCCCCATTCCCTGACCCAGTCCCCGTATCACCTTCCTGGTCTCCCAGTACTGGCCCTTATATCCCCTTCTTTCCCCCTCATAGAAGCGCCTCACTCCGCCTCATAGCCCCTTTCTAGACACCCAATACCCGATCTCTTTCTACCTCCACAACCCCAATTCCCTTCTGGGCTCCCCATATACAGCCCCTCTGCCAATCCCCCAATACCGGTCTCCAGCCTCCATTCCATCCCCCCACAGCACCTCTACTCCCCTAGTGCCAGCCCCCAAGCCCCCTCCCTAACTCCCCCATGACCACTTTCAAGCTCTTCCCTTACTTCCGTATGCCGTATCCTCATCCCAGGCCCCCCTCAACTTTCACATGGCTCCTTCCTAGACCCCCCAGTAGGAAAGCTTTGCCTGTGCCCCCGGACACCGCTCCAACAGTCTCATGACCCCCTCCTCTCTCCCCGGTATCAGTCCCCAGGGCCCCCAGCTCCGCCCCAGACCCTGCCCTCGCGAGGTCCTTGACTCGGGGCCGCTTCTTCCCAGCTCCCGCCCGGCAGCCCGGCGTTCGGTCCCGGGCCGGCGGCCCCCGCCAGCCGCCGCCGCCGGCCCCGCCCCCGGGCACCATGCTGCCCTCGCAGGAGGCCTCCAAGCTCTACCACGAGCACTACATGCGGAACTCGCGGGCCATCGGCGTGCTGTGGGCCATCTTCACCATCTGCTTCGCCATCATCAACGTGGTGGTCTTCATTCAGCCCTACTGGGTGGGCGACAGCGTGAGCACCCCTAAGCCCGGCTACTTCGGTCTTTTCCACTACTGTGTGGGCAGCGGGCTGGCGGGCCGCGAGCTCACCTGCCGGGGCTCCTTCACCGACTTCAGCACCATCCCGTCCAGCGCCTTCAAGGCGGCTGCCTTCTTCGTGCTGCTCTCCATGGTGCTGATCCTCGGCTGCATTACCTGCTTTGCGCTTTTCTTCTTCTGCAACACGGCCACGGTCTACAAGATCTGCGCCTGGATGCAGCTCTTGGCAGGTAGGGGAGGGGTGGGGGCGGAACCCCCAGATCAGGGGCCAGAGACAGGGGCTCCTTCCTGCTAGGTCCCCTTCTTGGAGGAGTCAGAGATAGATTGTGTTCCTCTTTGTTAAGGCACTCACTTCCTTGGTTGACCCTCAGCAGTCACTGGGGAGGGGATTCAATGAGAGAGAGCCCTGGGGGGGTGGGGGTGGGGAGCAGAGCCTTAGAATTGGTATTCGGGTTTCTATGCCTGGATATGGGCAGACTGCATTTATTGATGAGTTAGCGTTATGTTAAGAGTGTCTCCAAGGGTCTCTGTTGGCTGTCTTAGAGGGGTTACTCTAGGTAGAACCGATTTCTATTAGGCTGACATGAGCATGAGATGGGGAGTCAAGAGAGATCTGCTTGAATCTTTAAAATTGCTGAATTGTCAACTTGAGTGTTTCACTTTACTTCTCTGAGGCTTGGTTTCTTCATCTGTAACACAGTGGAGAGGATGCCTATAGGACAAATGAAAGAGAATCTTGTAATCTTTAAAGTGCTGTGATGAGGTAGGGGGCAGAGGCTGTCTATAGTGGCTATCCACTATTTGAGATGTGGGTGGTTGATAGAACCTGCCCAATGGGAATGAGTTCCTGGGACCCTCTGAAATGTTTGGCTAAGAAGCAGAGAGGGGCCTTTGGGGAATGAGAAATGCTGAGACAGTTTTCCAGGATCCATTAGAGTTCCCCACTTCCACCCACCTTTCGATCGAACGCAGATTTTAAAGACTCAGCAACTTGGGCGTTTGCCTAATTGCTAGTAGGGAAGGGAGTTAGGCCGGGGAAGGAGGGGCCAGGGCATGGGAAGGATGGAGGAAGAGGGCTACTGAAAGCTAGAAAAAAGTTTGGAGCCTTCCAGGGACGAGAAAGAGAAAGAAAAATGTGATAATCATGCAGCAGAGGTGGTTTTCAAAAATAAGCATCTCAGGACATTCAACAAGTGTCCACCATCTTACAAGAGCCCCCATTCCTACCCCCACAGGGCATTATATCACTTGCTGATGATTCCACTGCTCAAATCATTGCAGGCAATTGGTTTGGCATAGTCTCTTGAATATCTGTCTTCTAAAGGAGGAGGAATGTAAGTTTTGGAAATGGCTGGAAGCCACTCAGGGTCAAGTGTGGAGAATACAATGGATGATCTGATCAAATTGAGAATTGTCACTTGGGATGAAAGCCAAGGTGTGAGGACAAAGTCATGCCTGGTTTGCTTCCCCTAGAGGACTTCTACAAATGCAGGGAGGAATTACTGCCTCAGTGGAAGAATTGCCCAAACTCCTAAAAGGACTACTTTGAAAAAGGCAGTGTATATTCAGATGTAGACGTTCTAATGAGTTTGTTTCAAATCCATCTCACCCACTTAACTTAGATGTGGATCCTTCAGGATCTTTGAAGAGGATGAGAAAGGAGAATTGTAGGATGTAGGGGATATCACTCCATATTTCTCTGTGGTACTCACAGATCTGATATTATGTACTTCTAGTCTATTTTTTTTCCAAAGGCAAGCTGGAAAGAACATATGAAAATGTATGCTCAGCTGGAACCCCCAATTCATCAACCTTAATTTGGAGTCTGCAGATGGGTTGCCGACCTCTGGCTTTCAAATTCTCTGTAATCCATGTGAGTTTAATCTTAGGATTTGATGAACTGTCCAACAACCCCCATGTAATCATAGGATTTTGTGGATTTTAGAGATCAGCTCCTTCAAATTCCATTTCCCCCTCCCTCTACTTTAGAGAGAAGAAACTGCATGTGGAAAAGTGAAGGGCTTTCCCAAAGTCACACAGTCAGTAAGGGAAAAAAGTAGGTCTAAGATCTGAGTTTCTTGACTTCTGGTTCAGGGCACTTTCCTTTCAGCAGCTGCTCCACCCTGAGGGCTAAGGGGACAGTCCGTGGAGTCTCTGGGTAAATGACTAAATCACTTTGCTTAAGAAAGTGACACCAGGACAGAGGTCAGAGCACCAGTGTTCCGGGTGGAGGTTTTAGTTGACACTGCCTGTGACTCACCATGCAGTGTTAAGTAAGTCTTTTTAGTTTAAATCTCAGTTTTTTCATTCGTGCAATGGAGAACTGGGGGCCATTAGATAAGTTGATTTAAAGTATCTCTTTCAGTCCTGTGAGGCTCCTAGAACTCTTTTATTAAGATCATTCCATACAGAAAGTCATCCTTAGAGGAACTGCAGAGAAGAAAGGGCTTTTTTTTTTTTTTTTTTTTTTGGTATGTAGGTGTGTGTGACATAAGAATTAAAATGCTCGGCTCGGCGCCTGTAGCTCAACCGGCTAAGGCGCCAGCCATATACACCTAAGGTGGCGGGTTCGAATCCCCAGCCCGGGCCCGCCAAACAACAATGACGGCTGCAACCAAAAAATAGCCGGGCGTTGTGGCGGGCGCCTGTGGTCCCAGCTACTTGGGAGGCTGAGGCAGGAGACTCGCTTGAGCTCAGGAGTTGGAGGTTGCTGTGAGCTGTAATGTCACGGCACTCTACCCAGGGGGGCAGCTTGAGGCTCTGTCTCAACAAAAAAAAAAAAAAAAAAAAAAAAAAAAAAAAAAAAGAATTAAAATGCTTGTCATATGATTATTTTTCCTTAAAATTTTATTCAAGTATTTTAGGGTCTTCTAAGTACAGAGCTCAAGGCCATTGGCAAAATACAAAAATACTCTTATTGCTTTGTTTATTCCTCATCTGCTGTATGATCATTCTGATGCTCAGTGCAGCAATACTGAGATACATATTAATAAGACATCATCCCTGTCCCCTAGGATCTTAGGTCTACAAAATGTAATTTCTGCTCTCAGAAAGCTTACTGTCTAGTTGGGTCACTGTATTTGTCAGCAGTCTTTCAATGGCAAGTGACAGAAACCCAACTCAAAGAAGCTTAAATAAATTAGACTAAAATCAAGAGGGTAGAGTTTATTGACTGACTTAACTTGAAGGTCAAGGGTATCTGGCTTCGGGTATGGATGGGTCCAGATGCTCAAATAACCCTATGAAAAATTGTCTCTCTTCATTTCTTGGTTCCTCTGTGTTGCCTCATCTTAAGTCCACTTCTCTCTTCAAAGAGATGAATAAGGCCACTGGTAGCTGTGAATTTATATTGCTTCAGCTTAGCAATGTCTGTGGAAAAAGAATGATTCCAGCAAAACTTCCCGGGTTGATTCTCATGAGTCCATCTTTAGTTAAGTGTCTGCTTCTTAATTAATCATGGTGACTTTGTCTATGTCCTGAGCCACATGCCCGTCCCTGGAATAAAACATGGACTGATAGTGGAGAAAGGTCAGTTCCCACAAAGGTAAATCAAGTGTGACCACTGGAAGAGGGTATCACGGATAAAACAAGTACACACAGCAGCTTCCTACAGGACAATCGGAACAGTAATAAGTGCTATGGATCCAGGGCAACAGAAGGGCTGCCAGCTTAGTTGGAAAATGAGGTATAAGCTGGGCCAGTGTGAAGTATGGGAGAGCACTCCGAGTGGAGAGGAGACACAGGGGTGAGAAAGCCACACGCCACATCTAAATTGAGCATGGAAACAGTGAGAGAGTCCAGGAAGGAATAATGGGGTCCATGGTGTGCCGGGTCAGAGAATTTGGACTTTTGCTTTTGGGACTGTTAGTGTTGTTCAAGCAAAATAATGAACATTTCTGAGCCTTTACCCCCTGTGAGACTGTGTGCTAAACATTTTATATGCATAATATTATTTAACCCTCACAATAATCCTATGGGGTAGACAACATGATTTATTTTCTATAGGTGAGAAAACTGATCCCCCAGGGGATGTCCAAGGACATACAAGTGGTAAGTGGTGGAGCCAGGATCATAACTCAATCTGCCTGACTCTACAGCCCAAGATCTTGGTTAGAGGAGGATTAATGGTGGGAATAGTCTCAGGATGGTTTTTCCAGAAGAGTCAAATGCTAAGTAGAGAGGCTGGAAGAGCCAGGTGGCTCTCTGGAGTTAGGGATCAACTTTTCAGAGCTTCTCAGGTTATCTCTGCAACTCCTTTACCTGATTACCCCATTTATAAGAACATATAGTGCTAGGACTACAGCTTCTGTGCTCAATGTTTCTATACTCAGGCCAGGCGTGGTGGCTCATGCCTGTAATCCTACCACTTTGGGGGGCTGACGTGGGTGGATTTGTTGAACTTAGGAGTTTGAGATCATCCTGGGCAACATAGCAAGACTCTGTCCTTATAAAAAATAGCTGGCCATGGTGGCATATGCCAATAGTCCCGGCTATTCAGGAAACTAAGACAGGAGGATTGCATGAGCCCAGGAGTTTGAGGTTATAGTGAGCTATGATGACACCATTGCACCCTCACCCGGCAACAGAGCAAGACCCTATCACCAAAAAAAAAAAAAAAGAAAGAAAAAGGTTAAGCAGCCTGGCATGGTGGCTCATGCCTGTAATCTTAGTATTCTGGGAGGCAAACAAAAGTGGAGTGCTTCAGCTCAGGAGTTTGAGACCAGCCTGAGCAAGAGCAAGACTCCGTCTCTAAAAATAGAAAAAAATAGCCAGCATCATGGTGGGCACCTGTAGTCCCAGCTACTGGGGAGGCTGAGGCAAGAGAATTGCTTGAGCCCAAGAATTTGAGGTTGCTGTGAGCTATGATGCCACGGAACTCTCCCAGGGTGATAGAGTGAGACTGTCTCAAAAAAGAAAAGGCCAACATTTCTACATTCATTATGTTATTTAATCTTTATTTGTTAGAATGACTTGCTCAGAGGTCACATAGCTAGTACAAGGTAGAGCTGAGTGAGATCAGTCACAGGGAAGTTCCCTGCTGGGTTAGAGATTCAAGCTAAAGCCTGGTTAAAGGTTGGAGGGGGGAGTGTGGGATAGTAGTTTAAGAGCAAAGGACTTAGAATCTCCACTCCACCACTTCCCAGCTGTGTGGCCTTGGAGAATTTGGTTTGCCTCTCTGAGTCTCAGTTTCCTCAGCTGTAAAACAGGTTATTATTACATCTACTTTAGCTGAGTGTAGTCCTGGAGTATAGAAAGCACTCAGCAAATGGTCATTATTCTTGTGACATAGTCTAAGTGAAGGACAGTTTGTAAGGAGTCCTTGATGCTCAGAGTTCGGACTTACAGGATTATCTAAGCACTTAAGTCATAAACTGTCAGCTGGAAAGGGTCTAAACAATCAGCTTGCCCAACTCCCTCATTTTACAGATGTGAGAACTGAGTCTCAGGGAGAAGAAAACAAGTTCATGGTGACAGTGAGATGTGAACCTAGACCCTCCTCTTTCCATTGCAAGGAGATGATTCTGACCACAATTCATTTAGTAGTGACTGGTGCTGCTTGTGTCACATCAGAGAACAGAATGTGTGAAATGGAATGGAAGCTGGTGGAAGCCAAAAGTGGAAGGTGGCAGCAGGGGCCTGGTTGGTGGGAGCCAGAAGTGAGCATATTCTGGCCTTCCAGATCTGTGTCCTCACTCATCACAGTCTCTGGGCTGGAGCTGCAGTCACAGGAGCTCCTATCACTGTGGCTTAGAATATACATCCACATTCCTCTCCATTTACTTGGATTTTGTTTCAGATTTGATTTGGGATTTTATTCATCCAGTGACTGTATGTATGATACTGATAAGTATATTAAGGGAATTTCTTTCCACCCTTCTCCTCCCTCCCCCGTCACTCTCTCATTTCTTTCTTCCTCCTCAACTGCCCCAACCTTCCTTCTTTCCTTTCTTCCACCTCCCCTCCCTCTTTTCCTTCCTTTTTGCCCTCCTCTCTGTCTTTGTCACATCAGTCGTTTACAGAATGCCTCGTGTATGTGAGAAACTGTACTAGGCTCTGGGAATCCTGAGTAAACCTCCTTGCTCCCAGGGAGCTCATAGTCTAGTGGGGGAGGCAGAAAATAAAACCCATCATCACAGTATGGTACAACACACGAAATGATTGAATCACACTCAGGATATTCTGGGGGCGTGGAGGGGACTTCTAACACCGTGAAGGATAGTCAGGGAAGTCTTCCAAACAGGATAACAACATTGAGCTGAGGATGAGTAGGAAAGAGAAGGGCAAGCTGGGCAGAGGAGACAATACGATTGACGGCAAGGAGGTGGGACAAGCTAGTGTGTTTTGAGGACTACGAGCAATCAGGACAAGGAAGGTGAGGTTCAAGACTGGGGGGCGGGAATTGAGTAGGAGGTTGATCAGAGAGACCTGCTAAGTCGTGGTAAGGCGTTTAGACTTTATTCATCCATAGCAGACAGTAGTTGAAGAGTTTTTTTTTAATTGTTTAATTTTTTTCAGATTTCTATTGGCTTTTTTTGAAAAAAAAAATTTCCTTCCTATCCTCATCCCTTACTATTTCTCCCAGAGGAAACCATTATTACCAATTTCTGGAGTGTTCTTTCCAAGAAATTCCATGAATGTACAAGCAAATGCAAACAATTTTCTACATGAATGGCATATTAGTAATCGATTGCTAGATAACAAATTACCCTAAAATTCAGTAGCCAAAAGCAAGAGCCATTTCTTATCTCTGTTTCTATGAGTCACAGGAATGTGGGAGCAGCTTAGATAGGTAGGTAATTCTGGCTCAGGGTTTCTACTGAAGTTGCAACCAACACCTCAGCTGGTTTTATAGTCACCCCAACATTGACTAAGCCTGGAGGATCTGCTTCTAAGCTCATTTATGTGAGTGTTGGCAGCAGACTTCAGAATGAGTGCTGAGAGAAAGACAGGGAGAACCCCCATTCTTGGGTAACAACTTTGAGATTTAATTCGTATGTGATACAGTTCATCCTTATAAAGTGAACTATTCAGTAGTTTTTAGTAGATTCACAGACCTGTATAACTATTACCATAAAGAATTTTAGGATACATATTTTGATCATCTCCAGAAGAAACCACATACTCTTCACTATTACCCCAAACCCCTTCCCCCTTATCCTCCCCAGCCCCAAGCAACCACTCATGTCCTTTCTGTCTCTCTCTATTAGCTTATTCTGGACATTTCACCTAAGTGGGATCATATATTATGTGGTGTTTTGTGACTGACTTCTTTCCCTTAGCATAAGGTGTTCAAACTTCCTTCATGTTATAGCATGTATCAATACTTTCCTTTTTATGGCCAAATAATATGCCATTATATTGGATATACCACATTTTGTTTATCCATTCCTTGGTTGGTACACTTTTTTTTTATTTTTTTATTTTTTTTGAGACGGAGCCTCAAGCTATCCCCCTGGGTAGAGTGCCATGGCATCACGCTCACAGCAACCTCCAACTCCTGGGCTCAAGCGAGTCTCCTGCCTCAGCCTCCCAAGTAGCTGGGACTACAGGCGCCCACCACAACGCCTGGCCATTTTTTGGTTGCAGCTGTCATTGTTGTTTGGTGGGTCCGGGCTGGGGATTCGAACCCGCCACCTTAGGTGTATGTGGCTGGCGCCTTAGCCGCTTGAGCCACAGGCACCGAGCCGTTGGTGCACATTTAGATGGTTTCCACCTTTTGGCTGTTATGAATCATGCTGCAGTCTCTCAGGTATGTACCTTTAAGTGTAATTGCTGGTCAAATACCAACTCTATATTTAACATTTTGAGGAACTGCCAGATGGTTTCTAAAGTGGCTGCACCATTTTACATTCCCACCAGCAGTGTATGAGGGTTCCGATTTCTTCCTGTCCTCATCAGCACTTGTTATTATCTGACTTCTTTATTACAGCCATCCTGCTGGGTGTGAAGTGGTAGCTCACCGTGGTTTTGATTTACATTTCCCTAATTATTGGTGGTGTTGAAAATATTTTCCTGTACTAATTGGCCATTTATATGTCCCCTTTAGAGAAATACCTATTCAGATGCTTTGCTCATTTTTCATATAGGTTATTTGTCTTTTTATGATTGAGTTGTAAATGTTCTTAGTATATTCTTAATACAATTCTCTCATTAGATGTATGATTTGCAAATACTTTCTTCTATTCTGTGGGCTGCTTTTTTCATTTTCCTTTTTTTTTTTTTTGAGACAGTCTCACTCTGTGGTCCTGGCTAGTTCCCAGCTGGGTCATGATAGCTCACTGCAACCTCAAACTCCTGGGCTCACACAATTCTGCCTCAGCCTTCCACACAGCTGGGGACTACAGGCATGAGCCACTGCACTCAGCTAATATTTTTTTTTTTTTAGTAGAGACAGGTTCTCACTTGTTCAGGCTAGTCTTAAACTCCTGACCTCAAGTGATTTTCCCACTCTGGCCTCCCAAAGTGCTAAGATTACAAGTGTGAGCTACCGTGACCTGCCCAGTCTTTTCACTTTCTTGATAGTGTTTTGTGGAGTGTTGAAGTTTTCATTTATCTAAAATTCAGTTTATCTACTTTATTTTCTTTTGTTACCTATGGTTTGGTGTCATATCTAAGAATCCATTGCCAAAACCAAGGTCACAGAGATTTACCTCTATGTGTTCTTCTACAGGTTTTGTAGTTTTGGCTCTTACATTTAGGCCTTTGATACATTTTGTGCTGAGATTGTAGGCGAAAGTCACCATGCCTGCCCTGGGAGTTGGGTCTTATTCTTAGGTGATGCACAATCCCCTTCAGGCATAGGAGTGACCAGGATTAGTTGCAGGTTTAGAAAGGTGACATGGGCAGCTGCTGGGAGGAAAGGACCAGGTGGAGGTGGGATGGGAACAGAGCACCAAAGAAGGAGGCTGTAACAGTGGTGCAGGTAAGACAGGCCAAGGCCAGGGAAGGAGAGGAGGAGGAAGATCAGAGACCTATTTAGGAGACCAACAGGTGTGTTGGAGTTGAGGACAAGGTAGGTATTGTGCGTGACTCCAAGTTCCCATGGATGATTGGGCCTCTGAAGTGACATCCCCAAAGGAAGCAGGAGGAAGATCAGGTCTGGGGTGGAGGAAGAGAAGGTCCATTTGAAACATGTTTGAGATCCCTATGAGTTGTGCAAGAGGAAAGGCCCAGTGAACGATGGATATTCAGGTCTGAAGGTGAAGCTCTGGGGCAGCATCATATGAATCTGTGGATGAAGTTGTCTGGAGAGGATACATGGAGGGAGAAGAGACAGCCTAGGACACATCAACCTGTAAGGGCCATGTGGAGGAGGAGCTGGAGAAAGAGACTGAGAGAGAGGGTCAGAGAAGGAGGAGGCCGATTAGCAGCTAAGAGACTTAGGAAGGTGGCCTTGAGGAGAAAAAGGTAGACTGAGAAGGGACAGGTCACCTGAAACTAGGAAGGAAAGAGGGAGAGGCAGGAGGCTTTTGACCAGATTGTAAAGGTGACTAGCAGAGCTGGCCTATGGCAATAGGGAGATCCCTGAGGAGGGACAGATGCCAAGATTATTAATGGGCTGCAGGCTCCCTGCAGGCTGGGCCTACAGGTGGTGGATGAGAGTAAATGCTGTTATCAAATAATCATGCACAAAGTGATGAGTGTTCTCTCTTTCCATAACAGCATCTGTGACACTGGGTGTGATTATCTGTGTTCTTTTTTTTTTTTTGAGACAGAGCCTCAAGCCTCAAGCTGTCACCCTGGGTAGAGTGCTATGGCATCACAGCTCACAGCAACCTCTAGCTCCTGGGCTTAAGCGATTCTCTTGCCTCAGCCTCCCAAGTAGCTGGGACTACAGGTGCCTGCTACAACACCTGGCTATTTTTTGGTTGTAGTTGTCATTGTTTGGCAGGCCTGGGCTGGATTTGAACCCGCCAGCTCTGGTGTATGTGGCTGGTGCCTTAGCCGCTTGAGCTACAGGCGCCAAGCCAATTATCTGTGCTCTTAACAGTGCCCCCTCATAAACTCCGAGCCCTGTAAGCTCAGGAGCCATGATCTGAGAACTGAAGGACTTAGAGGAAGAGTGTCCCAGGGAGAAGGATTGGATTTGTCATGTTTTCAGGGACAGAAAGGAGGCTGTTGTGGCTGTGGCACAGGAAGCCAGAGGCTATCCATGGTCAGGTTTGCGGTGGAGGGAGATTTTATTCTGGGTGTCCTGGGGAGCTTGTGGAGGGAGTTAAGCAAGGGAACAACACCATCTGTTTTGAACTTTCCCTCTGGGTGCTGAGAGGGGAACAGACAACAGTAGGGTGAGGGTGGAAGCAGAGGAACTAGTTTGGAGGCTGCTGCAGTCACCCAGGAGGTCATGGGGCCCAGAACAAGGTAGAGACAGTGGAGATGGAAAGGAGACAAGGGTCAGGTGCTGGATGTGTTTTGGGAGGTTGAACTGATCAGCCTTGAAAATGGATCAGATGGGAGGTGCCTGTGGCTCAGTGAGTAGGGCGCCGGCCCCATATACTGAGGGTGGCGGGTTCAAACCCAGCCCTGGCCAAACTGCAACAAAAAATAGCCGGGCGTTGTGGCGGGCGCCTGTAGTCTCAGCTACTTGGAAGGCTGAGGCAGAAGAATCGCCTAAGCCCAGGAGTTGGAGGTTGCTGGAGCGACTCCGCTGCACTCTACTGAGGGCAAAAAAGTGAAACTCTGTCTCTACAAAAAAAAAAAAAAAAGAAAGAAAAAAGAAAATGGATCAGATATGGGAGGTCAGCCTCAGCATCTGGGTGGTCAGATGAAGAGGGGAGCTGGGCCACAGGGTTCCCTTCCTGGGCCTTGATAGGGGCATTAAGACAGAGCCTGGCTCTTGATGGGTTGTGAGTTGACTGTGAGGAGAAGCCCAGCCTCCCTGGGTAGGAAGGGTGTGTGGACAGGCTCTCCCCAGCCTCCTCCTGGAGCCTCTCCTTGTAAGAGGCTTTTTGCTACAGCCCCCTTTGCAGTGCGCCCAGGGGAGGCCTTTCCCCTTCAAAGCTGCTCTCCTAGTGTGGACACAAACCCTTCCCAAGACTCCCCTCAGCCCCAAACCCAGCTTGGCTGTTTCCAGGAAGACCTTTCTAAACTTGAGGAAGGGACTCAGGATACAAGCAGCTGATTGTGTAGTCTATCCTATACACGTCTTTGTAGATCTTAACAGTCTAAGACTTTTATTACTTTTTAAAAGTTATCATTGTTCTTAGTAAATAAAAAAAAAAAATGGGGCGGTGCCTGTAGCTCAAAAGAGTAGGGCACCAGCCCCATATGCTGGAGGTGGCAGGTTCAAACCCAGCCCCGACCAAACAAAAAGGAGACTATAGATGAGCAGAATTGCACCCACAACCTCAATCTCCCAGAAATAGTCTTTCTTCACTACTTGGTCTACCCTCATAAGAGTAGAGAGTATGGGTTATGAGCAAGCTGTCTGGGTCCAAATCCTGAAACTTACTAGATGTGTGACCTTGGACAACTTGCTTAACCTCTCTGTGCCTCAGTGTCCTCACTGTAAAAAGAAGATACTAACAGTACCAACACCATAGAGTCGTGTGAGAATTAAATGAACTAATGTGTATGAAATACTCAGGAAGAATGCCTGGCATGACAAATTCTATATAACTATTGCTGTAACTGTGTAAATATTTTTCCCCAAATGAAACTATCTTCTGGTTTTTTTTGTTTTTTTTTTTTGAGACGGAGCCTCAAGCTATCCCCCTGGGTAGAGTGCCATGGCATCACGCTTACAGCAACCTCCAACTCCTGGGCTCAAGCAAGTCTCCTGTCTCAGCCTCCCAAGTAGCTGGGACCACAGGCGCCCGCCACAACGCCTGGCCATTTTTTGGCTGCAGCCATCATTGTTGTTTGGCGGGCCTGGGCTGGGGATTCGAACCCGCCACCTTAGGTGTATGTGGCTGGTGCCTTAGCCGCTTGAGCCACAGGCGCCGAGCCTTGTGTTTTATTTTTAAAAGCCTTTTAAAACCTAGCATGTCCTAAGTATTTCCTATAACATGAAACTTTCCTCAATATACTTTTAATAGCAAAGTAGCATTCCACGGTATGAAAGAGCTACATTCCCATATTGTCAGATGGTGGGTTTTCTTCCCCCTTCTACCTGAGTATGTCTGTTCCTTCTCTTCCCTCTCTTCTTTCCCTCTTTCTACTCCTCTTTTTCTTCTTCCTCTCTTTCTCTCTCTCTTACAAATAACAATGTGAGGAGCATCTTCCTGGGTTAAATCTTAGACATATCGAGGTGCATTTTCTTAGGATAATTTCCTGGAAATTGACAAGCTCAGTTAAAAGGGGCTTAGAGACTTTGTCAGCTTTTGAGACTGATTCACTGTTGCTGTAAGTTCCATTTGGCCTGTGCATTGCCATCTTTGTTGCTTTAATCATTTCATTCCCAGTAAATGAAAATCTCTGGCAGTGGTCAGTCACTAACAGTCAACTCCCACCCACTTTATGGTTTCCAAGGCTCATTTCTTTCTTTCTTTTTTTGTTTTTTGAGACAGAGTCTCACTTTATTGCCCTTGGTAGAGTGCTGTGGTGTCACACCTTACAGCAACCTCTTAACTCCTGGGCTTAGGCGATTATCCTGCCTCAGCCTCCCAAGTAGCTGGGACTACAGGCGCCTGCCACAACGCCCGACTATTTTTTTGGTGCAGTTTGGCTGGGCTGGGTTCAAACCTGCCACCTTCGGTATATGGGGCTGGCACCCTACTCACTGAGCCACAGGCACCACCCCCAAGGCTCATTTCTTCACATGACTTTGAATTCAAAAGGTGCAACAGGTGATCAGTGAATCTCCTTCCCATTCCTGTCCTCCAGCCAGCCAGCTCCTCCCTTTAGAAGGAGCAAGCGTCATCATTGTCTTGAAAATCCTTCAGGAAATATTTTATGTTCATGCAAGAAAATATGCCCCAAGCACATACAATTTCCTCTGTAGAAACAAGAGCTTTGTGCCAGATTTGGTACTCTGGACCTGCCTTTGACTTAGCCTTGTGTCCGGATATCATTGGACTTCAGCATGTGAGGAAGGAGCTTCCTCATTCTCTTTAGTAACCAGATTATATTATTGTGTGTCACTTCAAGGGAGCACTTTATCTAACCAGTCACCTATCCGTGGGCACTTAGGTTATTTCCAGCATTGGCTTATATACCTTATGGTATGCAGGCTTTTCTATGTCCCATTTTATGGAAGCATAACACACAGAAAAGCACAGAAATAATACATCTGCAGACCAAAGGGAATCACTAGGTGAGTGTGCTTATGAAAAGGGCATCCAGGCTACACACTTCATACCCCCGTGTGATCACCCCCCCAAAGGTAACCACTGTCCTAACTTCTAATACTTAAGACTAGTTTTGCCTGCTTTTGAAATTTACATAAATAGAATCACACCTTCACTCAACATTATGGCCATATGATTTATCCAATTTGTTGCACGTAGCCACAGTTTGTCCGTCTTTGCCATTGTACACTCTTCCATCGGGTTAAACTGCCCCGTTTATCCATTATGCAATTAATAGACATTTGGGTGGTTTGCAGTTTGGGGCTATGATTAAAGCCCACAGATCTTGTAGCACATGCCTTTTGGTTAGGGTGACCAGACGTCCCGATTTTTAACAATTTGTCCTGTGTCCCACGGCGTTTTAAAAAAGTCCCGATTTTTAGAAAGAATGCATGAATGGGTGGGAGAACAGGAAGGGAATATATGGTTTAGCCATGTGGCTATTTCGCCAGGATATGAGTTTTATATTATTTTTGTTAATTTTATAATGTTAAGCTGTAATAATAACAAATAATTGTTGAGAAGTGATTATCGAGAACTGCTTATCAAAGTTTGCATTGTTGTCAGGCCCTGCTCTGCCTCGTCCCCTGCCCCGCCCCCTGTCAGTGGTGTCCAGCTTTACCAGTGTTAAAATCTGGTCACCTTACTTTTGGTGAAAACATCTACCCAGTTCAGCTGGACGTACCCTGAACAGAAGGTGGCTGGGCCTAGGGGATGGTTCAGTGGGTTCAGCTCCAGTAGACGGTGTGGCAAACAGCTTTGCTGAGGCTGAGATACAGAGTGCCAGATTGTCTTCCAGCACCCACCCCTTTGAATTCATAGGCCTTTTCCTTCTCTTGGTGAGGGGGGTCCTACCACCCAGGGGACTCATGGTGGTGAGGAAGCCAAAGGCTCCTTTTGATAGCTTGTGTGGCCCCTCACTGCCTTCCAGGCCCCTGGCAGCAGCAGAATCTTCTGTACCACTGAGGCCTGTTTCTCGAGTCTCACTGAGTTTCTATCTGCAGGGTCTGAATGAGAGGGACCTAGGTGAAAAAGCAGGAGGTAACAGATTAGAGAGGCCATCAGGGACAGGGAGTGGCCTCTCTGTACTGCCTTCTCAGAGACAGAAGGCCCTGGGCACACCTAGTCTGACCCCACAGGAATAGGTGGCAGCTGTGTTGTGTCATGCTCTGGGAGTGTGTGGGGGGCCACAGGGCACGTAAAGCCCTCCTGGGAGCTCCCAGCTTAGCGGGATCCCTTGAGAATGGAGTAACAGCATGTTCAAAAAGCTCTATTAAAATAGCTAAGCATAAAATACATCATGAAAAAGCTTTATGTAAAGGCACATCGAGGGCACAAGCCTTTAAGGAAAGAAAACCTGAGTACAAAGCACATGTCCTCGTACTCTGTACTGCCTCTTAGGCTTGCCCTAGTTGTATTCCCCTAAGCTGAGGGATTCTTCTTCCTTTGAACTCTCCTTTAGTTTCTTAATTATTTCTTAAAATCTTAAGAGGATTCCACAACCTGAAATGGATGGAATAGGATTTGGCATAATAATATTGTTTTTGTTATAAAATTAATACTAGTTTTAACAGGCTAGGAGGCCATACAAAGAAAAGTAAGTGTCTCCTTCCCTTCCTCCCTCCCTCTCTCAGCCCACTGCTCAGCGGTAACCCATTGTTAAGTTACTTCAGTATCCTTGTAGAAATATATATATGTGTGTGTGTGTATATGTACACACATATATATTAAAAATACACACACACACACACACATATATATATATATATATTTAAATAGAGATATAGACTCATTCTGTCACCTAGGCTAGAACTCTTGGGTTCAAATGACCCTCTTACCTCAGCCTACTTAGTAGCTGGGACTACAGTCATGGACCACTATTAATTTTTTATTTTTTGTAGAGATAGGGTCTTGCTATGTTGTCCAGATTGGTCTCAAATTCCTGGCTTTAAACAATTTTCCCATCTTGGCCTCCCAGAGTGCTAGGACTACAGGTATGTGTTACCATGCTTGGCCCTTCAAGAAATATTTATAGATATTCAAATTTATATACAGGCACATCTTGTTTTATCTCACTTTATTATACTTCACAGATGTTGCATTTTTTTTTTTAACAAGTTGAAGGTTTATGGCAACCCTGCATGGAACAAAGCTGTTGGCACCATTTCCCCAGCAGTGCCTGCTCATGTCATGTCTCTGTGTCATATTTTGGAAACAGTCATAATATTTCAAACTTTTCATTATTACTTTATTTGTTATGGTGGTCTCTTTTCAGTGATCTTTGAAGTTACTACTGTAATTGTTTGGGGGCACCAAGAGCTGTGCCCATTTAAGATGGGGAATATAATCAATAAATGTGTGTGTGTTCTGACTGCTCCACTACTGGCTGTCCCCATATATCTCCCTCCTTTCAAGCCCCACCCTACTCCCTGAGATACAACGATATTAAAGTGAGGTGAATTCAATGGCCCTTAAGTGTTGAAGTGAAAGGACGAGTCACACATCTCTCACTTTAAATCAAAGGCTACAAACGATTAAGCTTAGTGTAAAGGCATGCTGAAAGCCAAGGTAACTTGGAAACCAGGCTTCCTGCACCAAACAGCTAGCCAAATTGTGAATGCAAAGATCATTTCTTTTCTTTTTTTTGAGACAGAGTGTCATTATGTCACCTTCGGTAAAGTGCTGTGGCATCACAGCTCACAGCAACCTCCAACTCCTGGGCTTAAGCGATTCGCTTGCCTCAGCCTCCCAAGTAGCTGGGATTACAGGTGTCTGCCACAATGCCCAACTATTTTTTTTTTTTTATTGCAGTTGTCGTGGTTTAGCTGGCCCAGGCTGAGTTTGAACCCACCAGCCTGGGTGTATGTGGCCAGCACCCTACCCATTGAGCGATGAGTGCAGCCCAAAGAACATTTCTTAAAGGAAATTAAAAGTGTTACTCTAGTTTACGCATGAATAAGACAGTGAAACAGCCTTATTGATGATAAGGAGCAAGTTTTATTGGTCTGGATGGAAAATCAAACCAGCCAAAACATTCCCTTAGACCAAACCCTAATCCAGAGCAAAACCCTCTCTTCAGTTCTGTAAAGGCTGAGAGTGGTGAGAATACTACAGAAGAAAAGTAAGAAGCCAGCAGAGGTTGGTTCATGAGGTTTAAGAAAAGAGCCATCTCTGTAACATGAAAGTGCAAGGTGAACAGCAGGTGCTGGTGAAGAAACTTTAACAAGTTATCCAGAAGATCTATTGAGCTAATGGATGGAGGTGGCCACACTTAACAGAAGATTTTTAATATAGACAGAACAGGCTTCTATTAGAAGGAAATGCCATCTAAAATTTTCATAGCTGGAGAGGACAAGTCAATACCTGGCTTCAAATCTTCAAAGGACAGCCTGACTCTCTCATTAGCACCCATTGCAGCTGGTGACTTTCAGTTGAAGCCAGTGCTCACTTGCCATTCTGAAAATCCTAGGCTTCATAAGAATTATGCTGATTCTACTATGCCTGTATTCTGTAAATGGAAAAATAAAGCCTGAGTGACGGCTCATCTGTTTACATTATGGTTTACTGAACATTTTAAGCCCTCTACTGGGACCTACTGGTCAAAAAAAGATTCCTTTTGGGCAACACCTGAAACTCAGTGAGTAGGGTGCTGGCCACATACACTGAGACTGGCAATTTGAACCCAGCCCAGGCCTGCTAAAACAACAATGATAACCACAACAACAACAATAACAACAATGACAAAAAAGCCAGGCATTGTGGAGGTGCCTATAGCCCCAGCTACTTGGGAGGCTGAGGCAAGAGAATCACTTAAGCCCAAGAGTTTGAGGTTGCTGTGAGCTGTGATGTCATAGCACTCTACCCAGGATGACAGCTTGAGACTCTGTCTCAAAAAAAAAAAAAAAAAAAAGATTTCTCTCAAAATATTTCTGCTCCTTGACAAAGGACCTAGTCACGTTGTCAAGAGCTCTGTTAGGGTCAGGTGCAGAGATGCACACCTGTAATCCTAGCACTTGAGTACTTGTGAGGCCGAGGCTGGAGGATCCCTTGAGACCAGGAGTTCAAGTCCAGCCTGAGCAAGACTGAGAGCCCATCTCTACAGGAAAATAGAAAAGTTAGCCAGGTGTGATGGCATGTGCGTGTAGTCCCAGCTACTCACGAGGCTGAGACAGCAGGATCACTCAAGCCCAAGACTTTGAGATTGCCCTGAGCTGCTGTGTATGATGATACCACTGCACTCCAGCCAGGATGACAGAGCAAGACTCTGTCTCCCAAATAATAAATAAATAAATGAAAGAAAGAGAAAAGAGCTCTGTTGAAGATTTATAAGGCAATTAATGTTGTTTTCATGCCTGCTAACATAGCTTCCATTTTGCAGCCCATAGTAATTTCAACTTTCAAGTCGTCTATTATTTAAGAATACATTCATGGCCGGGCGCCCATCGCTCAGTGGTTAGGGTGTCAGCCACATGCTCCAGGGCTGGTGGGTTTGAACCCACCGGGCCTGCTAAACAAAACAAAACAAACAAACAAAAAAACTAGCTGGTCATTGTGGTGGGCACCTGTAGGCCCAGCTACTAGGGAGGCTGAGGCAAGAGAATCACTTAAACCCAAGAATTTGAGGTTGCTGTGAGCTATCAAGCCACAGCACTCTGCCCAGGGTGACAAAGTAAAACTCTGTCTCAAAATAAATAAATAAATAAAAAGAACACATTCGTAAGTAGCTGCCATAGAGATTGATTCCTTCGATGGGTCTGGGCAAAGTAAATTGGAAATCTTCTGGATAAGATTTACTATTTTAGATGTCATTAAGAACATTTGTACTTCATGTGATGTGGTTAAAATATCAACATTAACAGAAGTTTAGAAGAAGTTGATTGATTCCAGCCCTCATGGATGACTGGGAGAGGCTCAAGACTTCAGTGGGGGATGTAAGTGCAGATGTAGTGGAAATAGCAAGAGAACTAGCATTGAAAGTAGAGGCTGAAGATGTGACTAAATTGCTGCAATCTCACGATCAAACATGAACAGGTCAGGAACTGCTTCTTACGGATGTGCCAAGAGAGTGCTTTCCTGAGATAGAATCTACTCCTGGTGAAGGTGCAGTGAACATTGTTGAAATGACAATGAAGAATTTGGAAGGCTATGTAAACTTACATACCAAACTTCTTGATGTTAGTTCATCAAGCAGTGGCAGAGTTTGGAAGAGCTGATTCCAATTTTGAAAGAAGTTTTACTGTAGTATAATGCCATCAAACAGCATTGCATGCTGCAGAGAAATCTTTTGTGAAAGGAAGAGGCAATAAATGTAGCAAACTGACACTGTCTTCTCCAAAAAAAAAAAAAAACAACAACAGATTGTTACTTGCTGAAGGCAGGTGATTAACATTTTTTAGCAATAAAATGTTTTAAAAATAAGGTATGTACATTTTTTAAATTTTATTGTTATTATTTTTTGAGACAGAGTCTCACTTTGTTACCCTGGGTAGAGTGGTGTCACAGCTTACAGCAACCTCAAACTCCTGGGCTCAAGTTATTCACTTGCCTCAGCCTCCTGAGTAGCTGGGACTATAGGTGCCCACCACAACACCTACCTATTTTTTGGAGACAGGGTCTTGCTCTTGCTCAGGCTGGTCTTGAACTCGTGACCTCAAGCAATCCACCCGCCTCAGCCTCCCAGAGTGCTAGGATTACAGGTGTGCGCCACCATGCCTGGCCCCAGTACATTATTTAGACATAATGCTGTTGCACACTTACTAGACTACTATATCATGTAAATGTAACTGTTATATGTTCTGGGAAACAAAAAAATTTCTGCAACTCATTTTATTTTGATATTAGCTTTATTGTGGTGGTCTGGTACCAAACCTACAATATCTCTGAGGTAGGCCTATATTTGTCTTTTTGTGACTGGCTTATTCACTTAGCATAATGTCTTCAAGATTCATCCATGGTGTAGCATGTGTCAGACTCTCCTTCATCGAATATTTTTTTAAACAGCAAGAAGGGGCTTGGCGCCCATAGCACAGTGGTTATGGCGCCAGCCACATACACCAGGTAGGTTCGAACCCGGTCTGGGCCAGGGCTAGTTAAACAACAATAACTACAACAAAGAAATAGCCCGGCATTGCAGTGGGGCCTGTAGTCTCAGTTACTTGGGAGGCTGAGGCAAGAGAATTGCTTAAGCCCAAGAGTTTGAGGTTACTGTGAGCTGTGATGCCATGGCACTCTCCCAAGGGTGACAGTGAGACTGTCTCAAAAAAAAAAAAAAAAACCCAAGAAATATCGTGCCTGTATATGGTCTTTCTACGCACTTATTAAGTCAGAGAGGAGAAGGGGTTAAGAACTTGAACTCAGGCCCCAAGTGGGCTGTGTGTGACTTCCAACTCAGTTATCTCTAACTGTGTGACCTTGAGAACAACTCTAAACTTTTCTGGGCCTTTTTTTCATTTATAAATATAGTGATAATTATAAATTGATACTCATAAAGCAATTAGAACAGTGCCTGACACATAGAAAATACTAGAAACATTTTTTAAAAAATTATGATTACTTTTTTTAGTGGACATCATATCTCAGAAAGCTTGCCGTATCAGTCCTTGGAACACTATTCATTCTTAACAACTGTCGCAGTGTATTACCTAATATGGACGTCCTTGTTATAAAAACATAGATGGGTGGACTTCTGGTTTCTGGTAGAGAATATAAGAAGCTTGGCATTTGCTACTGTATCCTAACAACAAGTAAAAAGCTGAACTAAAAAATAAACAAGAAAAGCGAGGTCACAGGGCAAACTGCTGCCCCCCAAATAAAGAGACAGACAGGTAGATGCAGAGAATCACAGTTTATGAGAGCAGAAACTCATGAGTAGAAACCTTTGTGGGAACAAAGCTCCACAAATTGTTCTTATAGGGAAACCTGAACTGTAATTGACAAATTGGTGGAGGTTCAGTGTGGGCAGTCTGGGAGATTAAAAGTGCCAGGGGACACAGTCACTGGGGGCATCCACATTTTTGTGAGTTTTGTCTCCTAGAGCACCAGCAAGTTCTCACAGTGAATACTGGAGAAAAATCCCCTCTGGCAGGGATGGGGGAAAGGAACAATTCTGAACTGTGCAGAGCACTCTGTTCTTGTCAACAAGGCCTGTCTTGAGGAGAAATTAGGTAATCAGAGCCTAATTTCCTGGGGAAAAGGAAATATCTATATCTAACTCCAGCGACTGTTGCTATCGTATCCCAACTAAAGAGGGTGAGAAAACAAACAAACCTCAACAAATGAGAGGTACTTTTGAAGTTCACAGTCCAGGGTAAAAGGGTCACTGAAAGATTGGGACCTAATCCTGGGACTATAGAATGCTTCCCCTCTCCACACATCTCATCACCACATCGTAATGTTCTCTTTACATCAGTTCCTTTTTTACACAGTACATTATTCCCAGCTAGCAAGGAAAAACTACAAGGTGTACTAAAAGATGGAAATACAATTTTAAGAGATAGAGCAAGCATCAGAACTAGACACAATTATGCCACATGAGTTGTAATTATCAGACTAGAAATCTTAAGCAATGATGATTAAGATGCAGGGGTCTAACGAGTAAATCAGCAGGCAAGAGCAGATAGATGGGCAGTGTAGGCAAAGAGAGAATTTCTAAGAAAGGATCGAGAAAATAAATGCTAGATATCAAAGACAGTCTAACAGAAATGAAGTATGCCTTGATAATCTTTTTAGTAGACTGGCAAGGCTGAAGAAAGAGTCTTTGAGTTTGAGGATATCTCAATAGAAACCTTCAACACTGAAAAGCAAAGAAAAAAAGACTGAAAAAGAAAAGAAAAAGAAACAAAACAGAAAATTCAAGAACTGAGGGACAGCTAAAAAAAAGGTATAACATATGCATATTTAGGATACCAGAAGGAGAAGAAAGAAAGGAACAGAAGAAATATTTGGAACAATAATAACCAAGAGGCTGGGTGTGGTAGTGCATGCCTAGCTTTTTGGGAGCTGAGGTGGAAGGATCACTTGAGGCTAGGAGTTTTACCTACCATGCCCAGCTAATTTTTCTATTTTTTGTAGACATAGGGCCTTTCTGTGTTGCTCAGGCAGGTGTCAAACTTTTAGTCTCAAGTAATTTCCTCCTGCCTCTGCTTCCCAAAGAGTAGGATTACAGGTATATGCCACTACATCTGGCCCAAACACCTTACCCTTAGAGAAACAAATTTAAGAATTATATCTGACTTCACCTTAGAAATCATACAAGAAAAAAGGGTGGAGTAAAATATTTAAAGTGTTGAGAGGGGGAAAAATACCCCCTCCAACCTAGAGATCCATATGATGTGACACTATCCTTTAAAAGTAATAGAGAAATACTTGCTCAGAAAACAAAAAGTGAGGGAATTTGTTGCCAGTAGATCTGCTTTGCAAGAGTATCAAAAGGTTTTTTAGAAAGAAGGTAAACAATATAGGTCAGAAACTCATATCTACCGAAGAAAGGGAAGAACCCTGGAACAGGAATAAGAGAAGGTAAAATAAAAAACTTGTATTTTTCTTATGCTTCATTGATCTAACAAAAAACATTTTGTTTAAAATAATAATAGCAATAATGTATTCAATTATGCATGTATAAATGTGTTTATGTGTGCTTAAAGTGAAATGAATGACAGCAGTGACACAAAGGAAAGGAGGGAGGAATCAGGATTATTTTGTTATAAGGTACTTCTATTACCCAGGAAGTGGTATAATGGTATTTGAAAGTGGACTTGGATTAGTTGGAGATTAGTTGGACTTGGATTAGTTGGAGATTGCAGCCTTTAGGACAATCACCCAAAAAGGTAAAAAAATAAAAAATAACTGATTTTCTAAGAAAAGAGAAAAGAATGGAATCATACAAAATGTTCAAATTAAATTCACAAAGGGCAGAAAAGTATGGAGGATAAAAATAGAGCAAATAACATGAGCAACAGATAGAAAACAGTAACAAAAATGGTAGATATTAATAATTATTTTGAACATCAGTGGTTTAAATGCACCAAATAAAATACAGGGATGTTTGCTGTCATTGGTCAGCATAAGAAGAAGAAGGAAAAAAAAAAAGAAAGAACAGAAAACAAAACCCAACTATATATTGTCTTTTAAGAAACCCACTTTAGGCTCGGTGCCTGTGACTCAAGTGGCTAAGGTGCCAACCACGTACACCTAAGGTGGCAGGTTCGAATCCAGCCCAGGCCCGCCAAACAACAATGATGGCTGCAACAACAACA
>NW_003852410.1:1564109-1574433 GCF_000181295.1 Otolemur garnettii
CCTGTCTCAAAAAAAAAAAAAAAAGAAAAAGTAAAGAAACTCACTTTAAATATAAAGGCACGTATAAATTAAAAGTAAATAAATGGAGAAAGATATACCATGCTGACACCAATCAAAACAAAGTGGGTATTTTTTTTCCATTCCTGAGATACTCTACTAAGAATATTTTCCAGCTCCATCCATATAAACATAAAAGAGGTAAAGTCTCTATTTTTTTTTAATGCTGCATAGTCTACTGTGAAACCAATTTACAATCACTCACACATACATGTGAAAAATGAAACACAACTATAGCCTAAGGATGAAGGAGGGAAGGGGAGAGAGAGGGGAAGTGGGGGACAGGATGATGGAGGGTTGGTAGGGGGATCACACCTATGGAACATTATTGCAAGTACAAGTTGGATTTATCAGGTGTAGAACATAAATGTCTTTGAATCCTGTAATTGGGTAAAAGTGGTGAAGGCTATGTTGTTTAGTAGGATGCAAGCATTCCAATTTGAACAAATAATCAACACATTGAATCCTATAATGGCATAAATGTATTTATGATCTATGTACAAATGACTTGATAAAAAAATGACAATAGGGGTAAGATAAACATGTTCCCTGCACTCACTAGTTATTAAAGAATTTCACTTTGTGTTATAGGAAAAAAAAAGTGGGAGTAGCTAATTTCAGACAGAGTACTCTTCAGAGCAAAGAAAGTTATCAAGGATAAAAAGGCATTACTAATGACAAAGGGGTAAATTGTCCAAGAGACATGACAGTCTTTAATATGTATGTGCCTAATGGGCAAAACCTGATAATATTGCAAAGAGAAATAGATTCATCTGCAATTGTAGTTGGAAACTTCCACACGCCTCTTTAAAAGTTGACAGATCCACCAGGCAGAAAATCAGTAAAGACAGTTGAATTCAACAATACCATGAATCAAATGTATATAATGGACATCTATAGACTACTTCATCAACAATATGGGGCTTTTACCAAGACAGACTACATTCTGGACCGAAAAACATACCTTAAAAATTTTTAAAAAGCCCCACCCCAGAACTAATACATTGTCCTCTTTCAGAACACAGTGGAATTAAACTAGAAATCAATAACAGAATGACAGCTATAAAATACCAAAATACTTGGAGATTAAACAACACACTTTTAAATAACACATGGATCAAAGAAGTCTTAAGACAAATTTTAAATGTTTTGAATAAAATGAAAATGAGAACATAATTTATCAAAAATTATATGATGTCACCTGGATAGAGTTGAAACTATGTTCTTCTTAGTAAAGTATCACTAGAATGTAAAAGCAAGTATCCAATGTACTCAATACTAATATGAAGCTAGTAGATGAACTAATACACATTCACACAAGAGAAAAACTCAATTCAATTCAAGTGGGGTGAGGAAGAAGGAGAAGGGAGGCAGGAGAGGGATTGGTGTGCTCCTACGTAATGGACACAATGTAAGGGTATATGACACAACTACAACAGAGACTTTAATAAATGCAAACATTGTAACCTAAAAATAAATAAATAAAATATTCCAAAAAGAAATTATGTGATGTCATGTAAGAAGAAATTTTATACCATTGAATGTATATATTAGAAAACAAGAAAGATCTAAAATCAGTCATCTAAGCTTTCATATTCAGAAGCTAGAAAAAGAAGAGAACATTAAATCCAAAGTAAGCAGCAGAAGAAAAATAATAAAAATTAGAACACAAATCATCTGAATTGAAAATAGGAAAAATAAAGAAAATCAGCAAAACCAAAAGGTAGTTCTTTGAAAAAAATTAATAAAATAAAGAAACCTCTACCTTTTATTCAGTCTAATGAGGGTAGGGGAGAGAAGGTGCTAGATAAAATGGACCAATTCTCTGAAAGATACAATCAACCTAAACTCACATAAAAAGAAATAGGCAATCTGAATAGCCCTATATATATTAAAGAAATTGAATCAGTAATTAATAAACTTCCAAAACAGAAAGTACCAGGCGCAGATGGGTTTACTGGTGAATTCTACCAAACATTAAAGAAAGAAATTATACTAATTTTCTGTACTCAATTCCAGAAAATAGAAGCAGAGAGAATACTTCCTAACTCATTGTATAAGGCCAGCATTTCCCTAATAGCATAACCAAAGACAAGGAAAGAAAACTCCAGACCAATATCTCTTATGAATATAGAGGTAAAATCCTCAACAAAACATTAACAAATTAAATCCAATGATATATAAAATGAATGATACACCATGCCCACTTGGAGTTTTTCTCAGGTGGCATTTTTCTCAGGCTAGTTCAGCATTAGAAAATGCAATCCCTTACATTAACAATCTAACAAGAAAAATCACTAGCTGCAAAAAAAACATTCAACAAAATCCAACAAGTATTCATGATGAAAACTCCAGGAAACTAGGAATACAGGAGAAAATCCCCAACTTGATAAAGAACACTTGCTTTTAAAAACCTGCATATGACACAGGTCAGTGACTTAGCTTTGGTTGTGGTGGCCAATGTAGTAAAGGTGGCAGTGGCAGCCACAACTCTGGGGTCTGTGTCTTATGATGTGTCAGCTGCCACTGTTGCTTGGGCTTGGTATGTATAGATGGCACAATTGGTATGTATAGATGGTATGTATAGGATTCGTGGCACAATTTTCCATTTCTGCAACCTTTTGGTGCGCCCTGCCTGGTGCCTTCCTAAAGAGGCAGTGCTTGAACAGCACTGTTCTCTAATGTGGCCACTGTTGAAATACCAGCCAAAGACCAAGATTAGATTTCTTCACCACGTGAATAACAGTCTCCACAATGCAGTCAACTTACTTGGATTCCCATTCCAGCTGACCACAAAGCTTTTGGTAACTTCTGCTTGTAATGGAACCTGGAATGTGACCCCTTCAGGAGAGGTTCTGGACTTTGGAACAACATGATGAGACTGGGGAATAAATCTTCTAATGGAATAAGTGAATATCCAAAGATCGGAATGATAGTAACCCTAAATCAGCTACACAGAGTCCTGCTTTCTTTTGGTTTTACTTTGAACTCAGATGAACAAGTGGTGTCACCATAGCAAAGGTAATCCAGAAAGTCCTTTAATGTGGAAACCTCAGGAACAGACTGTAACAAAGATAGTTTCTGATCCCCATTGTTCTGTGGAGAAGGATATTCAAAAAGAGGAAGTAGAGAAGTACCAAAGGTTATTGAGCAACTTAAAGAAGGTGGTCATGGAAACTCTCCTGTGACTTCAAATCATCACAGGTGTCCAAATGGGAGAGTTTCTTATACAGAGAAGGTGGCTGAAATCCAACTTGAAAATGAAGGTAAGAGGGGACACCAGCTGAAACCTGACCTATTAGAAAAAAACGTAAGCCCAACTCAGCCTGGGAAGTGGAGGCAATGACTTCTTCAGGAGGAAAATTCCAACACTTTAGGGAAAGGAAAGAATTGCTTAGGCAAAGAGAGGGATAGAAGAGCAGATGATCTTCTTGAACTTACAGAGGACATGGAAAAGGAAATCAATAATGCCCTTAGGCTGGGCACAGTGGCTCATACCTGTAATCCTAGTACACTGGGAGGCTGAGGCTAGTGGATCTCCTTAGCCCAAGTGTTCAAGACCAGCCTGAGCAAAAGCAAGTTCTCATCTCTACTAAAAGTAGAAAAACTAGCTGGGCATTGTGACAGGTACCTGTAGTTTCAACTACTTGGGAGACTGAGGGAAGAGGAGTGCTCAAACCCAGGAGTTTGAGGTTTCTGTGAGCTATGATGCCAAGGCACTCTACCCAGGGTGACAGAGTGAGACTCTGTCTCATTAAAAATAATAATGATGCCCTTGGTCATGGCTCACATGATAAGATCCTAAGTAAAGTTTTCAAATTTCAAATTACTTAAGAACTTAAAGAACAATTGCTGGCTTAATAATGAAGTCATTAATTTTACATTTTTTTCTGGTGAAATAAAAATAAGCAAAGCTAGTCAACACTTCTTATGTTCAGTAATTTCTTCTATCCTAAATTGAAATATGGTGGTTCCCAAGCAGTGAAAATTTTCCCAAAGAGGGTAAATTTCTTTGAACAAGAACTTATTCTGGTGCTTATTCATCAGAAGGTACAATGGCGCCTAGAAAAAAATGTCTTGAATATCTGGATTCTATCTCCTTCAGTATTTACAGAATGAAAGGAAGACCAAAGGAAATATGGATTTGAATCTTTTAGAGTGGACCCACTATATTATGAAGACATACGAGATTCCTCAATAGTTGAATGAGAGTAATTGTGGAATGCATACTTGTAAATATGAAGATTATGTCTCTAGGAAAAAACTGTTACATTTACAAAGCAACCAGATGCCTCTCTTCATGAAGATGTGGGAAATCCTTCATCAGCAGTAGCTATGAGTATGTACCACCTGGTCCCTCTAGCTGCCGGTGGTTCTTTCACAGACATTTCCATTTACCTTATCCATTGTGAGTTAAAAAGTCTGTGTCACTTCTGTTCTGTCACCAGTACTGAATGGTCAAAAGTACAAGAAAGGCTCTCACTGCACCCTAGTCCTGACCTGGGACTCGGAGGGCTTATTGCAACCCTATTTTTAAGGGTGTACCTGTTCAGAGCCTGAACTATTCAATCCACACAAGAACGAATGCTAAAAAAAATTTCTCCTATGAATGTAGGAAGTTCATGATTTATTCTGTGAATTGTTAAGAGAAAGAACAGGACACGCAAATCAAAGCAAATAGACCACCTTCAGAATGGGAAAAAACATATCCATATTATGAATCTGACAAGGCTTGATAACTAAGATCTATAGAGAGCTCAAATTAATCATCAACAAAAAGAGTTAACCATCCCATTTATCACTGGGCAAGAAACATGAATAGAACCTTCTATGAGGAAGCGACAAATGGTTAACAAACATATGAAAAAATACTCATTGTCCCTAATCATCAGAGAAATAAAAACCAAACCACCCTGAGATATCACCTAACCCCAGTAAGACTAACCCACATCACAGTCCCAAATTTGCAGATGCTGATGGGGATGTGTAGAGAAGGGAACACTTTTACACTGTTGGTGGGACTGCAAATTAACATAGCCTCTTTGGAAAAAAGTATGGAGAATCCTCAAAGAACTTAAATTAAATCTCCCATTTGACCCCACAATTCCACTACTAGGCATTTACTCAGAAGAAAAAAATTCTTTTATCATAAGGACATATGCACTAGATTGTTTATCATAGCTCAATTTATAATCACCAAGATGTGGAAACAGCCTAAATGCCCACCAACCCAGAAATGGATTAACAAGCTATGGTATAGTACATCATGGAATACTGTTCAGCCATAAAAAGATAGTGACATCACATCTTTTATATTAACCTGGATAGAGTTGAAACCCATTCTTCTCATTAAAGTATCACAAGACTGGAAAAGCAAATATCCTATATATTCAATACTAATATGAAGCCAGTAGATGATCTAATTCATGCCCACAAAGGAGAAAAACTCATTTCAATTCAAGTTGAGGGGAGAGAGAAAGAGGGAGGGGAAAGAGGGGAGGGGGAGAGAGAAAGAGGGAGAGGAGAGAGGGAAGGAGGGTATGGGGTCCTCCCACTGAATGGACACAATGTAGGGTGTATGGCACAACTTTTGGATACAGGACATAACTACAAGAAGGACTCTACCTAACAAATTCAAATATTGTAACTTGGTTATTTGTACCTTCACATTAACCTGAAATTTTAAAAAAGAAACAAACCTGTGATGATCTTTACTATAGAGTCAAACTAAATATATATTCTTATTGAAAAGTGCTTATTAATATTCTTGTTATTGTGTTTGTCATATTATAACCTTTTAAACATAAGTTTCACTCTTCTGTTTTTCTAACCCTGAAAACACAGAATTTGGTGATAAGGTAACCTGCCAAAATAAAGCAAATTTCTTTATTAATCTCACACACACACACAAACACCCCAAACCTCCAGACCTGCAGCTAAGGTCATATTTAGTGATGAGAAACTGGTAGTTCTCCCATTAGGACCAAGAACAAAACAAGGATGTCCCTTCTCACCACTGTTTTTCAATATCATACTGGAAGTCCTTAACACAATAAGACAAGAAAAGGAAATAAGAAGGATACAGATTGGGAAGGAAGAAATAAACATGTCATCTGTTTGGAGATGACCTGATCATCTATATAGCAAATTCAATAGAATCAACAACAAAATCCAGCCTGTTGTGGTAGTGCGTGGGGTGTAAGGCTATAGTGTGCTACAGTCACATATTCAGAGAGTGACTGCACACGATCCTTGGCAACACAGTGAGATCCTATATCTATTTAAAAAGAAAAATAAAGAAAAGAAGGAAGGAAGGAAGGAGATCCTCCTGGGACTAGCAATTATAGCATGATTGCAGGACACAAGGTTCATATACAAATGCTAATCACTTTCTTATGCACCAACAAGATGAAGTATAATTTCAAATGAAAAATACAATACCATTTAAATTAGAACACCCAAAATGAAATCTATTATATAAATTTAACAAAATATGTACAAGATTTATATGTGGATAGCTACCAAACTCTGATAAAAGAAATAAAAAAGAACTAAATAAATGGAAAGATATACCATGTTCATGAATAAGAAGATTCAATATTGTCAAGGTGTTAGTTCTTCCCAAAATAATCTATAAATTCAATGAAATCTCAGTCAAAATCCCAGAAAAATTATTTTGTAGATATTGAGAAACTGATCTGAAAGATTAGCCAGATGCAGTAGCACGTGCCTATAGTCCCAGCTATTCGGGAGGCTGAGACAGGAGGAACACTTGAGTCCAGGAGTTCTGGGCTGTAGTGTGCTATGCTGATCAGGTGTCTGCACTAAGTTCAGCATCAATATGGTGACCTCCCAGGAGCAAGGGACCACCAGATTGCCTAAGGAAGAGTGAACTGGCCCAGGTTGGAAACAGAGCATATCAAAACTCCTGTGCTATTCCGTAGTGGGATTGCACCTGCACTCTGGCCTGGGCAATATAGTGAGACTCTGTCTCTAAAAAAAAAAAAAAAATTAGAAAGATTACATTGGGAGGTAAAAAATACAAAATGGCCATAAAACATTGAGGTAGAAGAACAAGGACTGACACTACCCAACTTCCAGACTTACTATAAAGCTACACTAACCAACACAATGTGGCATTGGTGAAGGAGATAGTCAACTGATCTTTGACAAAAGCACAAAAGCAACATTGGAGAAAAATAGTGTCTTCAACAAATGATACTGGAGCAACTGAATATCCACATGCAAAATAATAATACAGACACAGACCTTATAATCTTCATAATGGATCACAGATATAAATGTAAAACTATAAAACTTGTAGAAGTCAAAATAAGAAAAAAACTAGGTTATAAATGACTTTTTAGATACAAAACCAAGGGCATAGTTCATGAAAGAAAGAATTGATAGCTGGACTTCATTAAAATTAAAAAGCTCTGCTCCCTGACACTATCAAGAGAATGCCGACAGGCCACAAACTGGGAGAAAATATTTGTAAAAGACACATATGGCAAAGGACTCTTCTAAAATGTGCAAGGAACTCTTCCAACTCAAAAAATAAGAAAACAAATAACCCAATTAACAATTGGGCCAAAGACCTTTAATAGACACTTCACCAAAGAAGAAATAGATGAGAAAAGATGGCAAGTAGGCATATGGAAAGATACTCCACATTATGTGTCACCTGGGAAATGCAAATTCGAACAGCTGTGACATACAACTACATACCCGTTAGAATAGCCAAAATCCAGAATTCTCATTCATTGCTAGTGGAAAGGCAAAATTATACAGCCGTTTTGGAAGGTAGTTTGATAGTTTTCTACAAAAATATACATAGTTCTACCATATGATCCACCAACTACATTCCTTGGTATTTACCCAAAGGAGTTGAAGACTCACGTCCACACAAAACCCTGCACATAGATGTTTGTAGCCACTTTATTCATAATTGCCAAAAGTTGGAAGCAACCAAGATGTCCTTTAGTAGATGAATAAGCTTTAGTAGATAAATAGGCTTTGGTACATCTAGAAAATGGAATATTCTTGAGTGCTAAAAAGACATGAGCTATGAAACCATGAAAAAATATGGAGGAAACTTACATGCGAAACTTACTAAGCGAAAAGTGAAAAATGTCCAGTCTGAAAAGGCCATATACTGTATGATTATAATTATATGACATTCTGGAAAAGGCAAAATTACAGAGACAGTTAAAAGATCAGTGGTTGCCAGGAGATGGGGGAGCAAGTGATAAGTAAGCAGAGCACAGAGGGTCCCATGAAGCAATTCTGTGGTGACAGTACAATGGTGGATAAATGCCAGTATACTTTTGTCAACATCCATAGACTATACAACCCCAAGAGTGAATCCTAATGTTAAATATCAACTTTGGATGATAATGATGGGTCAGTGTTGGTTCATCAACTTTAAGAAATATATCACACTACTGGGGAGATGCTGAAAGTGGGGGAGGCTGTGCATGTATTGGGGCAGAGCATCTATGGGAAGTCTTTGAACTTTCTGTTCAATTTTGCTGTGAATCTAAAACTGCTCTACAAAATAAAACCTATTAAAAAAAGAATGTACTATATACATTTTAAAAATTTTTCCCAAAATTCAAAATTCAAGCATTCTATACCTTTATATTCTTTAAAAAAAAAATTTTTTTTGTGAGACAGAATCTCACTCTGTCACCCTCAGTGCCGCCCACCTTTATATTCTTTTTATTTCTTAATACTAATGGCTAGTGCTGTTCCATGGCATGGATACCCCATAACTTATTTAACCAGTGCCCTTGAAAAAGACATTTTTGGGTTTTTTTTTTATTATAAATATGGTGATTCAGTGAATGACTTGCACAGTCTTTATGAGTAGGCACAAGTATAGACATAGGATAAGGTTTACACAGCTTTATAGGTGGTATATCTGGAGGAAAGGGAAAAAAGATAAAATTGAGTCAAGGGGTAAGTGCACATGCCTCCTTCACATCCTACAATCAGTGGAGACCTATCACCATTACAGTTGATGCTGGTAGTACTCAGTTGACTTTATGGCCTTGAGAAACAGGTATCCCCATTCCTATGATTATAAAACTGAGGTTCAGAGTGGCAAAGGGACTTTCTCAGTGACATTCAGCTAAAATATTTTTTCCCAATAAATATACATGATACAAAATTCAAAAGGAGTAAAATATTATTATACCAGTTAGGACTGGGTTTGGCTGCATGTAATAGGAAAACCAAAATCAATTGTGGTTTAGCAATCTAAGGTTCTAGTCTCTTATGTGAAACAAGAATTGAGCAGTCCAGATCTGTTTTGGTAGCTCCTGAAGTCAGTAGCAACTCCCAGCTTTCTTTTCCACCACTCCCAGGATATGGCCCTATCTTCGTTGTTGAAGATGCCTGCTAGATCACAAGCTATCACATCTGCATTCCTGGCAGCAAGAGGGAGAAAGGGATGAAAAAAAAAGGGGGGAGGGGGAAGAGCTCACTGTGGCATCCTTATAAATTTGTTTATATAAAGTTGTTTCCAGCAGGGCACAGTGGCTCACGCCTGTAATCCTAGCACTTTGGGAGGTTGAGGCAGGTAGATTGCTTGAGCTTACAGATTTGAGATGAGCCTGAGCCAGAGTGAGAACCCTCTCTAAAAATAGTTTGTGGGCGTTGTGGCAGGCACCTGTAGTCCCAGCTACTTGGGAGGCTGAGTCAAGAGAATCACTTGAACTCAAGAGTTTGATACCATGGCACTCTACCAAGGGCAACAAAGTATGATTCTGTCTCAAATAAATAAATAAATAAACAAAATAAAATAAGGTTATTTGCTTGTCTGGACATGGTGCCTCATGCCTATAATCCTAGCACTCTGGGAGGCCAAGGCAGGTGGACTGCTTGAGCTCAGGAGTTCAGGACCATGCAGATCAAGAGCAAGACCCCCATCTCTACTAAAAATAGAAAAGTATTCCAGTCATGGTGGCAAGTGCCATCGTCCCAGACACTCAAGAGGCTGAGGCAGAAGAATTGCTTAAGCCCAGAAGTTTAAGTTGCTCTGAACTAGGGTGAGGCCATGGCACTCTAGCCTGGGTGACAGCAAGATTCTGGCTCAAATTATGCTCGGTAGCACATGCCTATAGTCCTACCTACTTGGGAGGCTGAGGCTGAGGCAGGAGGATCCCCTGAGCTCAGGAGTTTGAGGTTGCAATGACCTGATTGCACCACTGCACTTCAACCTGGGCAACAAGGCAAAACCTCCATCTCCTTAAAAAAAAAAAAA
>NW_003852410.1:1574453-1600714 GCF_000181295.1 Otolemur garnettii
AAAAAAAAAATATATATATATATATGTGTGTGTGTGTGTGTGTGTGTGTGTGTGTGTATATATATGACCTGGGCAACTTGGTCAACATCAAATAGCTATTGGCTGGACGTGGTACTCATGCCTGTAACCCTACCATTCTGGGAGGTTGAGGCATGTGGGTCACTTGAGCTTGGGAGTTCAAAACCAGCCTCAGCAAGATCTAGACCCCTATCTCTAGTAAAAATAGAAAAATAAGTCAGGCATGGTGGTGGGTGCCCATAGTCCCAACTACTTGGGAGGCTGAGGCAGGAGGATAGTTTGAACGTAGGAGTTTGCGTTTGCAGTGAACTAGGCTGACACCACAGCACTCTACCCTGGGCAAAAGAGTGAGACTCTGTCTAAATAAATGAAGTTGTTGCCTTGCAGCCTCATAACTCATCTGCATGTATTTTTGCCTAGTCATGCCATCACATCTATTTACAAGGGAGGTTGGAAAATAGTCTTTTCTCTCTATGTCAGCTAAAAATTAGGGATCCTAATGATAATGAAGAAGGGATGAATAGGGATGAATACTACAGCAAACTATTTGTCTCTCCCATTGTTACTTGGTTAAAAAAAAAAAAAAAGTATAAGTCCTCCCAGGTAGCCAGCCACTATTGCATTTCTTGTATATCTGGAAACTCTTACCTCTTTTGTCCAACAATTTTTTTTTTTTTTTTTTGAGACAGCGTCTCCCTCTGTTGCCCATGCTAGAGCACCATGGCCTCAGCCTAGCTCAGAGCAACCTCAAACTCTTGGGGTCAAGAGACCTTCCTGCCTCAGCCTCCAGAGAAGCTGGGACTACAGGCACCTGCCCAAACACCCAGCTAATTTTTCTATTTTTAGTAGAGACAGGGTCTGACTCTTGTTCAGGCTGGTCTCCAACTTCTGAGATCAAGAGATCCTCCAGTCTTGGCCTCCCAGAGTGCTAGGATTATGGGTGTGAGCCACTGTGCCCAACATTGTCTAAGACTTTATCTATCTATTTATTTACGAGACAGAGTGTCACTTTGTCACCCTTGGTAGAGTGCCGTGGCATCACAGCTCACAGCAACCTCAAACTCTTGGGCTTAAGTGATCCTCTTGCCTCAGCTTCTCAAGTAGGACCACAGGTGCCTACCACAATACCTGGCTATTTTTTTGTTGTAGTTGTCGTTTGGCAGGCCTGGGCTGGATTCGAACCTTCCAGCTCCAGTATATGTGGCTGCCGCCCTAGCCACTGAGCTACAGGCACGGAGCCACCCCACTGGTTTTATTTTTATTTTATTTTTTATTTCAGGTTTTATTTATTTTTGAGACAGTCTCACTTTCTTGCCCTTGATAGATAGCTCATAGCAACCTTGAACTCTTGGGCTCAAGTGGTCGTCTTCCCTTAGCCTCCCTAGTAGCTGGGACTACAGGTGCCCACCACAATGCTCAGCTAATTTTTTTAGAGACAGGGTCTCACTCTTGCTCAGACTGGTCTCAAACTCATGAGCTCAAGCTATCCACCCATCTTGGCCTCCCAGAGAGCTGGGATTTCAGGTGAGAGCCACTGCACCCGTCCCTATTTCAGATTTTTAATGTTTGTTTTTTTTTTTTAAATGACAGGGTCTTGGCTTGGCACCAGCCACATACACCTGAACTGGTGGGTTCGAATCCAGCCCAGGCCTGTCAAACAACAATGATGGCTGCAAACAAAAAATAGCCGGGTGTTGTGGGTGGGCATCTGTAGTCCCAGCTACTTGGGAGGCGGAGGCAGGAGAATCACTTGAGCCCAGGAGTTGGAGGTTGCTGTGAGCTGTAATGCCA
Organism: Otolemur garnettii; assembly: GCF_000181295.1. Lineage (NCBI taxonomy): Eukaryota > Metazoa > Chordata > Mammalia > Primates > Galagidae > Otolemur > Otolemur garnettii. Next base: position 1,576,263 of record NW_003852410.1, read on the forward strand.
TGGCACTGTACCCAGGGGGGCAGCTTGATGCTCTGTCTAAAAAAAAAAAAAATTAAATTAAATTAAAAAAATAAAATAAAATGACAGGGTCTTGCTCTGTTGCCCAGCTGGAATGGCATCATGATAGGTCACTGTAACCTTAAACTATTGGGCTCAAGTGATCCTACCTGCCTCAGCCCCCTGAGCAGCTGGGATTATAACCATGTGCCACTATGCTTGGCTAACTTTTTAAAACTAATTTTTTAATTAGTTTTTTGTACAGATGGAGTCTCACTGAATTGCTCAGGATAGTGTTGAACTCCTAGTCTCAGGCAATCCTCTCATTTCTGCCTCCCAAAGTTCTGGGATTACAGGCACAAGCCACCACACCCAGCCTGTCCAAGATTTTTCCCACTCTGCCAAGAGTCACTGTGATCTGCCTGAAGAATTTGCCACGTCTTGGCGCCTGTGGCTCAAGCGGCTAAGGCGCCAGCCACATACCTCTAAGGTGGCGGGTTCAAATCCAGCCCGGGCCCACCAAACAACAATGACAGCAAAAAAAAAAAAATAGCCAGGCATTGTGGTGGGCACCTGTGGTCCCAGCTACTTGGGAGACGGAGGCAGGAGACTTGCTTGAGCCTAGGAGGTGGAGGTTGCTGTGAGCTGTGATGCCACGGCACTCTACTCAGGCGGATAGCTTGAGGCTCTGTCTCAAAAAAATTTTCCCTGCTACTTCTCATCTCTCATTTGATTCTCATGAAAGCTCTATGAAATGAGTAGGGCAGATGTCATGATCCTCATTTGGTATGTGAGGAAACGGAAGGCCAGAGAGGGAAATTGACTTTGCCCACAATCACAGTGTAAAGGGTGGCTTTGAGCCTGCTGTGGAATGTGTTTCTCAATTATGGGACACATGCAGGATGGCATCAGGCAGCCAGTGGTAAGCACAGTGTTCCATCTCCAATTTATTTCATAAGTGCAAGGAAGAGATTTCAGTTTGGTGCTAATATGTCTTCTTTTTTTTTAATTTTTCAACTTAATAGACATCAGCATATTACTTGTCTAAAGGTTTGTACAGTATACATTTTTTTGTATCACATGACACTTTATTCTGTGTTTATAAAGATGTGCACACCATTCGTGTAGTTTCACACATCTCTCAGTCTCAGTGTCTATGTGTTTTTGTTTTCATATATTTGAACAGATCTGGGCCTCTCGTGCAGTTCCAGCTGGGATAAGCCAGGAGGCTTTGCCCACCTGTTCCTGTGCTTTGGGCCTAATATGTCTTTAACTTCTCTCACATTTACTAATGTGTCTTTTAAACAAAGAATGATCAGCCCTCAGGCCCAGGGCATCTGGTAGACAAAAGTATCTAGCTAGAATCTAAGAACATTGTTTGGATTTCAATATATTTACATTTATAGTGTCTTTCTATTTATGGCAAATAATCCTGGTTTCCTTTTCTTTGAAAGTGACTTAAATTTACTTTTTTATTATATGCATCTAAGTTTAAAAAGTTTATTCAAAGAAAAATATTAAGTAAGGGCCTATCAAAGTTTGAATACAGATCCTATCACTTTCTGGCTGTTGTGACATTGGATAAAATACCTGGCTCCTTTGAGCTTTGGTTTCCTCATCTGTAAAATGAAGGTGACAGTATTTTGCACCTCATAGATTTTTTTTTTATAGGAATGAATGAGATTTTGAATGTCAGGAGCTCAGCATCTGGCACAGAGTTAAGCACTCAAAATTATTTTTAACATTATCACATTATTAGTAATAGTCATATCATCTTAACTTTATCAGAACAACTTCTGGCTGCTTGGAACAGGGACTGTTAGTGGACTTGGGGGTAATTGGATGGAGATGCCCTATCCTAGAGCCCGGGCCCCTACACCAGTTGTTCTCACCAGGAATAGTTCTCCCAGCAGGGGACATTGGCAACATCTGGAGACTTTCATTATGACTATGGGAGGCAGTGCCACTGATGTGTGGCGGGTAGAGGCCAGGGATGGTGCTAAACATCCCACAGTGCCCAGCACAGCCCTCACCACCAAGACTTAGGCAGCCTGAATGTCAGAAACACTGAGGCTGAGAACCCTTGTCCCATGCTGGACCCTTGCGCCCCTGCCTGTGCCTCAGCAGCAGCTGACTCTTTTACCAGTTGTTTCCAAAAGAGGCTTGAACTTGGAATCCAAAGACCTCAACCTCAGTTTTCTCATCTAGCAAATGGAGATGCTGAAACCTGCCTTGTCTATAGTCCTCTCATCTCCTGATGGGGAAACCTCTGGGGTGACTTCCCTGCCCTAAACTATCCCCAACTCTTCCAGGGCCCAGGGAAGCTCAGCTGATTGACTTTGCTCCATTTGTTTGGGTTCTGGGTGTTTCTGGGGCCAGGGGCCTCTGGGGCCTCCTAGCCACCATCTGAAACCCTGCAGAGCAGAGCAGGCAGAGTGAAAGTTCCAGCCTCCTCTGGCCTCGCCTGTTACTCGGGTCTGTTTCCCTCGAGGCGCTCCTTGACGCCTATAATCATTCTGTGTGTTGACCTGTTGATTTCATTCCTCTCCAAATGCCTCTACTCCTGAGGACAGACACCGTACCTGCCTGTGTCCTGGCACTCTGTACAGTGCCTGGCACATTCCAGGCCCTCAGAAATTTATCTGTGGAGTGTAGGAAGGGAGAAGCAGAGCTAGACAGGACAGGGTGAGGGGATGGATATAGAGAAGAGAGAAAGAGTAAAACGAGAGAAAATAAGAGATGCCGCGACATCTAAACGAAGAGGGAAGGGTGGGCGGAAACTGAGACTTGAGCACAAAACGGGGGGAGCGGGGAGAGAGAGAGAGAAGGAAGGAGAAAGAGAGAGAGAAGAGGCAGGTGTAAAGAAAGATGAATAGAGTGATAAAGAAAAGAGAAAGGAATGGAGAGACTCGCGGCTCGAGACGGGCGGAGAGCGCGAGCAGGCGCAGTGCAAAGAAAACCCCGCTGAGGCCTGAGCGCTGGGTACGAGGGAGTGCGACTGGAAGCGTTGGGATACAGGCGTGGTTTCCATGGAGACAGGGATGCCCTCTGTAGGCTGGAGGTTTAGAGCCGGGGACGGGGAAGCCGGAACACAGGAAAGGCTCCCTGGGGACTGGAGAAGGAGCGGGGGAGGCAAAGGGCTAGGGCTGCGATCGCTCCTAATCTCCCCCGCCCCCATCCTAGGCGTTTGACCCGCCTCCCCTCCCTGACACGGTCCTGAAGGATCTGGAAAGGGTAGAGATCGGCGGCCCCTCATCCTCTTCCCGCCCGGTTAAGGCTGGAGCGCACAGGGCGCGGTCCTGAGCTTTCTCTTCAGTTTCAGCTATATCCGCGTCCACCGCCCAGCGCACAGCCATCCTTGGTTTTTCCCCTTTGCTCCTCTGCACTCGAGTCTCTAACCGGCATCTTCAACGTCGTTTGATTCTGTAACTCACCTAACTCATTCCCGCTGCAGGGCTTCTGCATTTGCCATCCCCTTTGCCTGGAACCCTTTTCCCGGCCCTTAGGCAGCGGTACCGCTGGAAACGGGAGGGAGCCTGCTACAGTGCGTGTGTGATCGCAGCGCCGGGTCTTGATGCAGAGCGCGCCCGGGTCGTGCAGGCGGACTGGGGAGGCATCCGCAGCATCGCCCTGGGGAGGGGGCCCGACCTGCTGGAGGCCGGAGACGTCTGGCACCTAGGGCAACTCCCTTGCATTGTAGCTGTGGTAGGGAGTTGGCACCCTGCGGGCTGTCTGGGCCACATAGACGGTGGGCAGAAATGACTGGCACATCCCGTGTGTCATAGCTATCGTTTAAAACTCAGGTTAAGCACCTTGTGGGTCTGGCGCGGGGTCAAGGGCCTTATGGTTCCAACCAGAGCACTGTGGAACCTTCAGGTCTCAGACACGGCAACCCAGGCGCAGACTAGACCGAAAAATATTAAATAGGAAGCCACTCCAGTCTGCAGCCGGAGTCAGGGTCCGAGGCCCGGGTCAACCTCTGCAGAGGGGAAGACCGCTGAACCCGGATGGTTCTGACTGGCCCGCGACACCTGCGTGCACTCCTCTCTGAACCAATCTCTGGTACCAGAGCAATGCAGCATGCTGATTGGCTGAGGCTCGGGTTCCCGCAGAGCTGGGGAAGAACCTTGCCTGTCTGGCTTTGGGTAGAGGTGTGTCCCTGAACTCGCAGAGGGTGGGCGCTATCTAGGGAACCTTTTCTCTTCCCTCTCTCTCTCCCTCCTCCCCTCCCTCCCTCCCTTCCTTCCTTCGACAGTCTCATTCTATTGCCTGGGCTAGACTGCGAACTCAAACTCCTGGGCTCCAGCGTTCTCCAGCCTCAGCCTCCTGAGCAGTTGGGATTACAGGCGCAGCCACGATGCCCGACTAATTATTCTGTTTTGAGTAGAGACTGTGTCTGTGTGTGTGTCACGCTCTTGCTCAGGCTGGTCTGGAACTCCTGAGCTCAAGGGATCCTCCCACCTTGGCCTCCCAGAGTGCTAGGATTGCAGTCGTGGGCCACCCTGCTTAGCTTAGGGAGTCATTTCAAAGACTTTTCTTGTTCTGCTCATTTTTCTTTTCTCTATCTCTGTCCTTCTCCCCTGAAACCAACTCTCCTTATTATTTTCTTATTTGTGTAATTATTTTTACGATTATGACTAGTTTTGACAGTATCAGCCAAGATTTATCTGGGACTTACTGTGCCAAGCACTTGACACTGTTGCCTTCTTTTTTTTTTTTTTGAGACAGAGCCTTAAGCTGTCCCCCTGGGTAGAGTGCCATGGCATCACAGCTCACAGCAACCTCCAACTCCTGGGCTCAAGCGAGTCTCCTGCCTCAGCCTCCCAAGTAGCTGGGACCACAGGCGCCCGCCACAACGCCCGGCTATTTTTTGGTTGCAGCTGTCATTGTTGTTAGGTGGGCCCCTGCTGGATTGGAACCCACCACCTTAGGTGTATGTGGCTGGTGCCTTAGCCACTTGAGCCACAGGCACTGAGCCACTTGTTGCCTTATGGAATTTTTTTTTTTTTTTGAGACAGAGTCTCACTTTGTTGTCCTAGGTAGAGTGCCATGCCACATCATAGCTCATGGTAACCTCAAACCCTTGGGCTTAAGATTTTTGCCTCGGTTTTTCTATTTTTAGAGAGATGGGGTCTCACTCTTATGAACTCCTGAGCTCAAGCCATCTGCCCGCCTTGGCCTCCCACAGCACTAGGATTACAGGCGTGAGCCACTGTGTCCAGCTCTCTTCTGTCATTTTTGCAACTGCTTGAAGATATCATCAATGTCTCCGTTGTACCTATGAGGAAAATGAGGCTCAAAAGTGAAGAAATTCATGAGAGTCAAGCATCTAGAAAATAGCTGAGCTCCAGCCTTTTAAACCACTTTGTACACTATACTGTACACAGCAAGCTCTATGATGCTAAAGTCCAAGTATCTTCCCTCCACCCTCAACCCCCACACACTGGTCTAGGGCCTGGCACACAGTATGCACTCAATACCACCTGAGTGCCTGGCACTGTGCTAAATATCTTACGAGCATTGTTTCATTTAATCCCGGCACCCACCTTGTGAGGTAAGTACCATGGCGTTCACAGTACAGAAACAGGCCAGTCAGGTTCAGCAGCAGCCCCAAGGTCATCCAACTGAGTAAGAGGGTCCACCAGACTAAACACTATGGTTCGGGCTCCACAGTCTGTGCTTTTAGCACCGTGCTCAACTCTGTGAATGAGAGTGTATTTCCATCATTTTGAAAGGAAAATGGTGCCCAAGAAACATTTGTTGAATGAGCGATTAACCTGTGAAAGAATGGCCAGATCAGCAAAGAGTATACATGGGCAGGATGCTAGAGAGAGCTGAAGAAGTGGCTGTGGTTTGCTGTTTTCTCATATTTCCCTCAGGGCTTCCTGGAGGAGGAGTCAATTTGATGGGGGGGAGAAAGAGGGCATTGAGGGTTCCAAAAAGTTTCTGTTTCTGGAGCAAGAGGCTCATCCAAGATCCCTGTGTGTCTGTCTTCACGCCCCAGGAAGTGGTTTACAAGCACTTGGTTGGGTTGGTGGGCAGAGTGGGACTGCTGAGTTCTGGTGTCCTCGGATGCTGGGAAGTAATGATCCATTCTTTCTTCCTCCTGACCATGGTGGTGGGCCCGGCGCCTGCGCCCCTCAGCTCTGTGCCTTGTCCTGGGCTGCATGATCTTCCCTGATGGCTGGGACGCCGAGACGATCCGGGACATGTGCGGGGCCAAGACAGGGAAGTACTCCCTGGGGGACTGTTCGGTGCGCTGGGCGTACATCCTGGCCATCATCGGCATCCTCAATGCCCTCATTCTCTCCTTCCTCGCCTTCGTGCTGGGCAACCGGCAAACAGACCTGCTGCAGGAGGAGCTCAAGCCGGAGAACAAAGGCGAGTGACACTGCGGGCAGGAGGGTGGCAGTGGGAGTCCTGATCCTGGTCCACACTTGCTCCTCCTGGACCAGGACAATTTCAAATAAGTTTTTACTTAATTTTTACTAAAATTTTTACATAATAAAAGTGATGCAAAAATTGGAAACCTTACAGATGGCACAACCACCTTTTAAACGACTTGACATTTCCCTTCAAATCTGATCATTTGCACACCTATGACCCAACAGACTTACTCATGAGAGAATTGCAAAAATGTGGGTGGCAGCAGGTTCCCTACAGCCAGCAATTACAAACAAGCTAAATGGCCTTGGACAGGAGGATGGCTAGCTAACTAGAGGTGTGTGTGTTCACATCACAGAGTAGTTAGCAACTGTGAAAATGAATGCACTTCAGGTACCTATAACAGAGTGGCTGCATTTTGATAACAATACCAACAGGGAGAGGGAAGTCATCTGTTAGAAAAGGAGGAAGTCAGCACTATGAGATGGGGGTACCCAGATCTATGTGAACTATTGGCAGAGTTATAATTCTTAAAAGGGGAGTTCACTGGAGATTATCACCATTGCTTTATACTAAGTATAAAGCAATCTGATAAAAATCTGTAAATTTTTGTATATATCAAGTAGCATTGAAATGCAATAAAGGAAAAATTACACATAAGGTCAGAGCCTCAATGGTAATTGCTGTTATTAGACCCTCCTCTATGCCTCTATAAACATTATTATAACATAAGATGAAGGACCTGTAGTTTATTTAATTATTCTCCTTTCAGGGGCTGTTAGGGAGGTTTCCAGGTTTTGCCTATTACTGATAACGCTACAATGAACATCTTTGTATAATAGTGCCTTCTCATACACATGTGCAAGTTTTTTCCTGGTGTCTTTCCAGAAAGGGAATTGTGTGCTTAAAACTGTAATGATAGTGCCAGATGGCTTTCCAAAAGGGCAGTGCCAAGCAGAGTCTTCATACCCAGAGCCCCATCCTGTCCCCAGAGCAAGCAGAGAAACTGCATCAGTGGACACTTTTCTGCCTGGGTGTACATTATTTATTTTGAGAAATGGGAGATGTAACCTTCATAGTCACACCCTTCCTTGAGCACACTACCTTAATTATATTCATCAAGTTTCTCACCTGTAAATTGGGAATAAGGGCAGTGAGGATTAAATGCAATAGTGTATAAGCTGTGTTATGTCATTTGGCAGAAGGTAGTTTAGTATTTTGGTTGAACTAATGGACTGTGAAGGCAGATTGTATATTGGAAGCAGGCTGAGCTTAGAAATTAACCTTGCGCTTCAGTTTCCTGCATTTCATAAAATGAAGCTGATGAGAACAGTACCACCTTCCAGGGCTGTCACATGCCTGCTTGTAAAATGGCAGGCTGGGTCTGGCACATGGTGACTGCTCACTCAAAGCTGTCAGTCTTTCCAACTCCCCATCAGGCATTGAAACCATATTTTACAAATGAGAAAGAAAGCCCAGGCTCAGAGAGCTCCAATAACTTGCTCAAGTTCACATAGGCAGGATTGGAATCCAGGCCCAAGACCAAAGCCCAGACTTTTCCCTGCTTTTCATCCAGGTAAGGCCAGAGATTTTCTGCCCTCTGTATAGGCCCCCTTGGGGGCCAGACCTAGCAGCTGGTCTGCTAACCTGTACTCAGAGGGGCCTTGGGATGGAGACCCTCAGACCTCTGGGTTTCTGTGCTCTTAGTCCGAGGGCAGGGTCTGCCCTCTGGTGGCAGCTTTCAGAAGTGCCAGACTCTGTGGCCTTTCTCTAGGTTTCTGGGATGCAGCTGTGGTGAGTTGTGCTCACTTAGCATCCCTTTCCTCCCTCCCAGTAGCTCCCTAGCAACTCAGTGTTAAAAGGTGATATAATTAAAGCTCTCTTATAGAGCAGAAAAAAATAAAAGTTAGTGTAATGGAGCCCCACTTTGCCTTCCTTCAGCTGGGGATCTCCATCCCTTACTGGGAGTTCAAGATGAATGAGCCCCACAGTTCAGTTCAGAGCCAAAGACCTTTAGAACAAAAATAAAAAATAAAAAGAATTGTTACCATTTCCAGCATATACTATGTGTAACCTTTTGGCTGGCAAAATTTGTCCCTTGTTGACCTTTCAGAATTACCCTGCAGTTATCCCCATTTAACAGATGAGGAAATCGGAATGGCTTACTCCAGCCACTGCTCAGAGCTTGGTTGGGATTTCCCAGAGTGTGCAGCTTGAACTTCTGCTTAGTTTTGCTCTATAGAATGTCCTGATGCCCTGGAGGTCTCTGACTTTCTCTGATTCTCTCTCTCTCTCTTAGATTTTGTGAGCTCTACAGTAAGCTCCGTGTTGCGGCCAGGGGGCGATGTCTCTGGATGGGGAGTCCTCCCCTGCCCCGTGGCTCATTCACAGGGACCCTGAAGGCCAGGACCACAGCCCAGGAATTGGCCTGACCTCAGCTTGTCCTGTTTCCTCTCCGCTCATCTCCTCTATTCAAGATCTGAGGGAAGATCCTGATCTCAGATTGAGTACTCACCTACTACCCGCCTGCCACCTCCAGGCTTTGAAGAGAGGATGGGGCTGGGGTTCAGCCTGGGGGAGGGGAGAGGCCCTCCAGTCCCTGGGAGGGCCTGATTCTGGCTCATCCCTCAAGGTGACCTAAGGGAGCCCATGTCACCCAGGTCTTCTGGGCTTCTCTCCCTCTAGACTGGCCTAGAGGCCCTTGCAGATCCCCAGGGGAGAGAGGAGTTCCAGCTCCCAGCCTCTCAGAGGGCTGCTGCCTGGCTGTAGCCTTGCCTCCTCTGGTCCCTGCCTCCTGCAGAAATTTATTCTAGACACTGCCCCAGGATGGGCCCAACTCTTTCCTACTTTTTTTTTTTTTTTTTTTTTTTGCCAATGATGGTTCCACCACTTCTGCCACAAAGCTCCAGGTGCCACCAGTCTCCACAGGGCCTGCTCTGCCCCTGTTCCAGCCTGTTCCCAGCTCTCCCAAAGGACTCTGAGATGCACCGAGGGAGAAAGCAGGGGGCCTCCCGGTTAGCGGGCAGACTGGGGCCCTGACTGGCCCAGAGTCTGAGGAAAGACTTTCAGGCTCTGGAGCAGTGGAGGGTGCAGCTGGAGCTTGGAACTGCTCAGCCTGGGCCAGCCTGGCCTCCTCTCTGCTGGGACATCTCTCCAGTGACTGGACCCTTGACCCTGGCCTGTTTTGTACAGCACAGACTTCTTGGCCCTGTTGTCAGGGTTGGGGGTGGGAAGGGGTTCCCAAAGGTGGGGACTTAGGGGATGCATCACCCCTTCTGCCCCTTCTCATGCCCCCCACACCCCAGGCATCTGCCAAGGGCAGAGACTGTCTTGCCTCTTTGATACTTTTCTGCATAACTTGAACTTGCAGGTCACCTCTGAACAGGGTACCCCTGTCCCCACGCCCAGGCCTTGTTACACTGTCCCCACCTCTTCCTCCTCCTTGCCCACCTGTCGCCTTGCGATGTGCCCAGGGTCTGCACCTGATAGTCAGTGCTTGGAGCCGCGGCATGAGTCTGTGCGTGAGCGCGTGTGCGTGCGTGTGAGCGCGTGCCTGTGTGTGTGGGTGGGTGTGTGTACGCGTGCGCATGTGTGCGTGTGCCGGGGGAGGGCAGGCGAGGTCTCCTCTCCCCTCTCCTCCCACTGTGGGGGCATCTCCCGTCCCTTTGGCCGGGGGCAAAGTCAGGGAGACTCCAGGTGTTTTTTGAATACCCCTCATTTCCTTGTGGATCTGGCCGCGGAGCCATTTAGCCTTGGGGGTCCCCACCTGGGCCCCGACAACTCCTGTCGATGCCTGGGTGAGGGGCGGCGGACCCGCTTCCTGTAGAGCGCCCTGGCCTCGGGAAAGCGCGTGGCGCCCCCTACAGGATCTGCGGGGAAGCGCGCCTCTGGCGTCTTGTCCCTCCAGCCTGGGCAGTGCCAGTGAAGCGGCTTGGGAGCCTGGCGTGCCCAGCTTGTGTTCATTCCCATAGGACTCGGACCTGAGAGGATTTCCAAGAGACACCCCAGAAATCTTCTGCCTGTCTCCCCTATCTGGACCCTCCCCGGAGTCAGACCCCAGCTCCCCGACTCACTCCTGGGCACGCCCTGCGCTCTGGCCCGCACCAAGTGCCCCTCCCCGGCCCGGCCCAGGTCCCACTCCCAGCCACGTGGGTGGAGCGCCCGCGGTCCGTGTGAACCCGGGGGACTAGAGCAGCCTCGCAGAGGCAGGAGGGAGTTCCGCGGACACTCTGCCGGTGCTGGGGTGAGGAGGAGTTGGAGGGCGGGGAGAAAGGAGGGGTGAGAGACGGAAGAAGAGAGACGGTGGAGACACCGCAAGCGGGAGTGATGGAGAGAGGTCAGAGACGGAGAAAGGGGAGATGACGAGAGGGATGGAGAGAACCGGGGGTGGGGGAGATAGGACTGGATAGGGCAAGAGGCAGATGGGAAGATGGGTTGGGGGCACCGCTGGGATCCAGGAAAAGGAAAGGGGAAGGAGACAGGAGCCGGGCGCTCAGTGAGGTGTCTCCCAAGGACACCTACCACTGGAGGGGGGTTCCGGACCCCTGTGCCCTGATGGGGAGGTTAGCACTGACCCCCTCAAAGGCCTTGCAATAAATAAAGAGGCTGGAGGCGCAGGGCAGTCAGCCAAGGCCCTGTCTTTGTGTGGAGGACTGTGGTGGGGCCACGGCAACAGGTGGAAGGGGGCACCAGGTGTAGAGAAGAAGGCTACTCTGATTCCGTGTCCTTGCCACCATCCACCCAGCCAGCTGCTGCCCTGGTGGAGCAATGGGCATCTGGAAATCACCAAGGAGTTTGGGCATAGGAAAGCAGAGTTGGGTGAGGGAGACCCAGGGGGACCCAGGGAGGAATAGAGGTTAGAGTAAGACCATACCATGGCCCTGGCTCTGAGGGGTCATCATAGGCTGGAACAAAGTGTGTGACAGATGCTTCAGCCAGAGGCCCAGGTGAGGCCCTGATGGCTCCCCTGGGGCAATGACGACATCATGGAATGGGGACTTTGTGGTTTGCCTTTGACTGAGACAGGCAACTAGACTTTAGCCTTCAGGAGGAGAAAACAAGAGGAGGTCCCTGATCTGTTTCTGACCCCAGGAAGACTTTTTGGGTTCCAAGGTAGAGCCTTCCAGCTTTAGGTCCCCCAAAGAAGTCTTCCCCCAGCTGTGACTGGATCAGGCAGATCTGGCTCTACCCACTTTTCTCTGCCTTGGTCTGGGGACTCAGGAGAGGCCAAAGCAGCTATAACCTAGAGATGGTTCAGTCTCTGGCTCGCAGTGCTGGCCAGTAAAGTCTTCAGCCTAAGCCTTGGGGATGTAAAAATCTTCCTCTTTGGGGACATGTACCCATGGAGGAAAACTGCTTTTCTGAAGAGGTGAGGATTGTGGGTAGGATCAAGATCCTTTTCAGGCCTAGAAAAGCCAAGAAAATGAGAGCTTTTAGACAACGCTGTTGTGCCTGGCCTTTTGAGAGTCCTGCTTGGGTATGGGGGGATCATCCTCTTCCAGGTTCCAGTGTGAACTAAGGAAAGGAAACCCTCTCTTTGGAGAAGCTGGGATTTTCCCAGCACAAGAAACTTCTGCAGGCCCCTGTCTGGCTCACAGCTAGCTTTGGGTGGGACTGGAGTTTCCTGAACAAGAAGCAAGGAAACACAGTCCTTCGCCAGAGCTCTGCCCGGCAGACCTGAGGGCCTGCGATGTGTGACGTTAGGGTAGCTTGGTGTTGTCCACACCCCGTTAGTAAGTTCTGTCTGAATGTGTCCTCGGTGTTCATTGTCCGACTTGGTAACATTTATTTTGGTCCTGACCCTTTCTGCTGCTGCTGAGTTTGAGCTTCAGTGCAGGTGGAATGACATTCAAATAAAGAAACACTTTATATCACCCATGCTGACTGCTTCTTTTCTGAGTCATCCCTCAGGGGGTGAAGAGGGGTCAGGTTTGGCTGCATATGAACAGATCCTACTATTGTGGTTTAGCAAGATTGTTTATTTTACCATCACGTTTTAAAAAAAAGTCTGGAGGTAACCAGAGCATAACTGAAACTGCCCACGATCTTATCAGGAACCTAGGCCCCTTTCTTTCTATACTTCCATTTTCTTTCTTTCTTTCTTTCTTTTTTTGAGACAGAGTCTTACTTTATTGCCCTTGGTAGAGTGCTGTGACGTCACAGCTCACAGCAACCTCTTGCTCTTGAACTTAGGCAATTCTGCCTCAGTCTCCTGAGTAGCTGGGATTATAGGCACCTGCCACAAGGCCCGGCTATTTTTTGTTGCAGTTTGGCCAGGACCAGGTTTGAACCTGCCACCCTCGGTATATGGGGCCGGCGCCCTACCCCCTGAGCCACAGGCACCACCATATACTTCGCTTTTCAACCCTGGCTTCCATCCTAAAGAACACTTCATAGCCTAAGATGGCTATTGTAGCTCCTACCTAGTCCATATTCTATTTAAAGGAGACTTATGGAAATCCCATAGGACTGAGTCACATGGTACATGTATCTGTAAAGGAAACTGAAATGTGATGGCACATTGCTGTCAATAAAACTGGTGCTCTGTTGGGCGGTGCCTGTGGCTCAGTGAGTAGGGTGCCGGCCCCATATATGAGAGGCTGGCGGGTTCAAGCCCAGCCCCAGCCAAACTGCAACAAAAAAATAGCCGGATGTGGAGTGGCACCTGTGGCTCAGTGGGTAGGGTGCTGGCCCCATGTACCAAGGGTGGCGGGTTCAAACCCAGCCCCGGCCAAATTGCGACAACAAATAGCCGGGTGTTATGGCAGGCGCCTGGAGTCCCAGCTACTTGGGAGGCTGAGGCAAAAGAATCGCCTAAGCCGAGGAGTTGAAGGTTGCTGTGAGCTGTGACGCTACAGCACTCTACCAAGGGCAACAGAGTGAGACTCTGTCTCAAAAAAAAAAAAAATTGGTGTTCTATGACAAAAAAGTAAGGAGAAATAGAAGGAGTGAGCAACCAGGAGTCTCTGCACCCTCCCGATAGCACAGGCTTATCATGGACTTGGCATTCTGACTATAGCAAATGAGGCTCCACTCTTTTCTGCTCATGTGGACTTGGACGAGTCACTTTGCTTCTCCCTAAAGCATCATTGAATAAATGGAGAAAATAGGGACTATCTCACGGGGAAGCTTTAAGAAACAAACAGAAGTTGTATGTGCCGGTAAATTGCTTAGCCGAAGGTCCTGCACATTGCAACGTGCCCTGTGTGGTAGCCACATTGAAGACTTGGGAACAGAGTCATCATTCAACATATTTTGAGCACAGTCCATGCTAAGCACTTATGCTAGAAAAAAAAATGAGCAAAACAGTGACCCCGTCTCAGGGGTAAGTCTGCTCAGGGAGATGAATATGTAAAAAAATGTATAATTTGCTAAGTGCAGGTAATTGTGGGCATCCTGAGCAGGGACACTTGATGTGGCATTTGGTGGGGTGGGTGGATTACGGGAAGGTTTTGGTATAGGGTGAGCAGGAGTTAGGCAGCAAGGGTTGGGAAGGCCAAAGAGAAGGGAGCTTGAGAAAGGGACTTAGGTAAGAGGCAGAGAGGGTGAGAGGTGAGTCTGCAGAGACAGGCAAGGGCCAGACTATGAACACACTCACACACTGTGCTCAGGAGTTCAGGCTTACAAGTGATGGGGAACCACTGGAGGAGCTTTTGTTTTGTTTTGAGACAGGGTCTCACTCTGTCACCCAGGCTAGGGTGCAGCAAATTGCAACCTCAGATTTCTGGGCTCAAGTAATCCTCTTGCTTCAGCCTCTGGAGTAGCTGGGACTATAGGCTCCCACCACTGTGCCCTGCTAATTTTTCTATTTTTAGCAGAGATGGGGTCTCACTCTTGCTTAAGATGGTCTCAAATTCCTAAGCTCCAGGGATCTTCCCATCATGACCTCCCAGAGCACTGGGATTACTGGCATGAGCCACCATGTTCAGTCTTTTTTTTTTTTTAATTTTTTTTGAGACAGAATCTCAAGCTGTTGCCCTGGGTAGAGTGCCGTGGCATCACAGCTCACAGCAACCTCTAACTCCTGGGCTTAAGAGATTCTCTTGCCTCAGCCTCCCAAGTAGCTGGGACTACAGGCGCCCGCCACAATGCCCGGCTACTTTTTGGCTGTATTTGTCATTGTTTTTTGTCAGGCCCAGGCCGGATTCAAACCCACCAGCTCTGGTATACATGGCTGGCACCTTAGCCACTTGAGCTACAGGTGCCTACCCCCTCCCCCCCTTTTTTTAAATCACTGGAGGATTTCAGGTGAGGACACAACTTGATTCGCATTTCAGAAAGATCACTCTGGTCGTAGTGTTAAGGTGCTGGATTAGAGGGAAACAATTTCAACAAAAGGGAAAGCAGCAGCCTGGCCTGAAGCCAGAGGGTGACAGTGAGTCAGAAGAGGTAAGAAGTTCGCTGTTCTGGAAGTGGATTGACTATGGGGATTGTGGGGCTAAGGGATAGACTAGCATCAAGGAAGAGAGTTGAAACTGTCTTGGGGATGAGGAAGAGTCGCTGATACAGTGGGGGAGTGAGACGATCGGTCCAGCCTGCAACATGCTATGTGAGACACCCTGGTGGTGCTGTCCAGGTCAGTTGACATACATAGATTTGGGAGTTCCAGAGAAAAATCTGGATCAGAAACACCAGCATGTGGACAATGGCTGAAATCAGAAGCCATTGGATGAACCTGCTCAGGGTGACTATACAGAGAGAGCACAGGGCTAGAGAGTGCTGGAGAGAGCACCACGATATGAAGAGTCAGAGGGCTGTAAGGAGAACCCTGAGTATGGGGTTAGAGAAACCAAGGACGGGAGTTCAAGGGGAAAGAAAGTATTAGAGAGTGAAAAATGTGTTCACTGGATTTGGGAACAAGGAGCCCACACCGACCTTGGTGAGACTACATTCAGAAGTGTGGGGAGAGTGGGAGTGTCTGGTTGAAGATGACTGTTTGGGGAAGTCCGGGTAAGAAGGGGAAATGAGGACTGGAGCTCGTTGGGGCAATATTAAGTGCACACAGTGAGCTAGCTGGTAGTGGACAAGGAGCAACATGTTACTATGGGGCGTGTGGACTCCCTCTCTCTCTCTCAAATTATGGGAGCATTCCAGATTCACAAGCCACGGCAAGTAAGAGGATAAGAAATAAAAGAGTATGACTAAAGGAACAAGGTCTCGAGGAGGCGAGAGTGAGCTGGCCCCGAGTGCACAGGCTGGTCTTGAGATAAAAGAGAAGTCCTGCCCCATGACACTGGGGAAAGGTGAGGAGACCGGAAAGATGTGGTCACTTTGGGGGAGCTTGTGCCCAACGGCATCCTTTTATTTGCTCAGTGAAGCAGAAAAGGTTGTTTACGGGAGGAGAAGAGGGATAGACAAGAAGGTTTGAGAAGAGTGACGAAAGTTTGGAACAGTGGCTAAAAGATAAATAAAAGGGCTGATAGTGCCTATGGATCTGTGGTCGCATCAAGAGATAGGAGGGCAGCACAGAGAAGGAAGACTGTAGGGAGGGCAGGGACAAGGTGGGGCAAGCGTCCTGAGGAGTGTCTCAGAGATCCGCCATGCGGTCTAGGCTAGGTCTGGACATTGGAGAGATTAGAAGATAGATGGAAGAACTAAAGTGAGGTGAAAGAGCCGGGAGGATGGGAGGCTGTGGGTAGAGAGCGGGTGTTTGACCTGAAGATTCCAAGTAGTTCTTGAAGACTTTGAGATGAGAGGCACCCTGATTATTAGGACGTCCACCCAAACATTAGGAAAAATGGCAGAAATTGAGGTGGAGGGCCACACTAGTCCAAGTTGACCCAGAATTAGAGAGTGGTCGGAAATTTCAAAAATAACAGCAATGTAAAGGTCTGGGGGTTGAAATAACCAGATGCTGTGAGCATCTGTATAATTTTTATCTGAGAGACAAGATGTATTTGGACAAATGTGGGAAGACACTCCATGCAACAAGACGTCAGAGAACCAGCAGTCTCCACTTCAATGGGCTGCAAGGGTCATGGTTTCCTAAGGAAAGAACCATATTTCACTTAGGACCAAGGTAAGATGGAGGAGGTAGGTTTTGTCTGTCAAGGAAAAGAGGTGTCCAGAGAACGCAGCAGAAAGTCTGGGACAGAAGGGTGGGACAGGGAAAGAGAACTGCTTGGTAAGAGCAGAGAGGTGGGGAGGCCGGAAGACACAAAATGCTCACGTGGGGAGGTGAGCAAGGGCGAGAGAAGCATGAAATTGGTAGAATTCACCAGACACAGTTTCAAATAGAGCTCAAGTGTGAACCTGCTTTTCGGCCCGTGCAGAGCAACGGGCTGAGTGTGCCGGCTGCTGCTATCTAAACAGATCTACCCAGAGGAGTTGGAAAGCTCACTGAGGTGCTGAAGCCAGGGCAGCAATTCAACCCGAGTGGGTGGGAGGCTCCTTCAAATTCATTCTTTGACAAAACAAGACATCTCCTGGATGCCTACTCTGGTCAGGTACAGGTCCTACTAGGCTCTAGGACAGTGATTTTCAACCGGTGTGCTATGAGAGGATCTTAGGTGTGCCACAAAATTTTTTAAAGATCATTAATTATTTTATTTATTTTTATTTATTTTTGAGACACAGTCTCATGATGTCACCCTTGGTAGAGGACTGTGGCATCACAGCTCACAGCAACCTCAAACTCTTGGGCTTAAGAGATTCTCTTGTCTCAGTCTCCCCAGTAGCTGGGACTACAGGAGCCCACCACGACGCCTGGCTATTTTTTGTTGCAGTTCTTGTTATTTAGCACAGGCTGGGTTAGAACCTGCCAGCCTCAGTGTATGTGGCTGGCACGGTAACCACTGTGCTATGGGCGCCCAGCCAATCATTAATTATTTTTGAAACAAGTTCAAAGCACAGGGTGGTGCCTGTGGTTCAAAGGTGTAGGGCACTGGCCCGATATACTAGAGGTGGTGGGTTCAAACCCAGCCCCGGCCAAAAACTGCAAAAAAAAAAAAAGAAGAAGAAGTTCAAAGCACAGTAAGTATATTCTTTTTTAAATTCTTTTCTTTTCGAGACAGAGTCTCACTACGTTGCCCCTAGGTAGAGTGCCATGGCGTCACAGCTCACAGCAACCTCAAACTCTTGGGCTTAAGCAATTCTCTTGCCTCAGCCTCCCTAGTAGCTGGAACTACAGGCGCCTGCCACAACGCCTGGCTATTTTTTGGTTGCAGTTGTCATTGTTTAGCAGGCCCGGGCTGGGCTCAAACCTGTCAGCTTTGGTGTATATGCTGGTGCTCTACTCACTGAGCTACAGGTGCTGAGCCTTTAAATTCTTTTTTTGATCCACATAATTTAAGTGTGCCATGGAAGTTTAACTATAGGTTCAAGTGTGCCACGAAATAAAGAAAAGGTTGAAAAACACTGCTAGTGGCTTGGCACTTGTGGCTCAAGTGGCTAAGGCGCTAGCCACATATACTTAAGGTGGTGGGTTCAAATCCAGCCCGGGCCTGCCAAACAATGACGGCTACAACCAAAAAATAGCTGGGCGTTGTGGCGGGCGCCTGTGGTCCCAGCTACTTGGGAGGCAGAGGCAGGAGACTCGCTTGAGCCCAGGAGTTCGAGGTTGCTGTGAGCTGTGATGCCACGGCACTCTACCCAGGGGGACAGCTTGGGGCTCTGTCTCAAAAAAAAGAAAAACACTGCTAGAAACGTAGAAAATAAATCAGACATGGGCCACATCACTTCAGGCCTGTTACTAGCAGGGTTGTTTGCCTTTGTATTATGGCCAGGTAACATTGTTTTTTATTTTCTTAAACATAACACAAATATAGAAAAAGGTATATAGCTTATTATAACATACCCTACTTGACCAGGCACGGGGGCTCACTTGTAATTCCAGCACTCTATTCCAGGGAATAAGGATCACTTGAGTTCAGGAGCTCGAGACCAGCCTGAGTTATAGCCAGACCCTGTCTGTACTAAAAATTGAAAAGTTGGCCAGGCCTTATGGCAGGTGCCTATAGACTCAGCTACTCGAGAAGCTGAGGCAGGAGGATTACTGGAGCCCAAGAGTTTGAGGCTGTTGCGAGCTAGGTTGAGACCACTGCACTCTGGCTTGGGCAATAGAGTGAGACTTGGTCTAAAAAAAAAAAAAAAGTAAAAAATTTCCCTTCTAACCACCACCAAGGAGACAGGATTTTACTTGCCCAGAGACTCTTCATATGCTCCTGAACACAAGCCCTTCCTTTCCTCCTACAAGTAAGTATGCTCTCAATTTCTTAATCATAATTTCTCCCCAATGTTTATGTATTTTTTTACCCATGTGAACACCTCTAAACAATATAGTTTAGTCCCCCCTCAACCCTGTCTCTTTTTAAAGAGAAGAGGACTCGTTGTGTTGTGCAGGCTGACCTCCAGCTCCTGGCCTCAGCCTCCTGAGTAGCTGGGACTAAAGGCGTGACCCACTGTGCCTGGCTTTTTTTTTTTTTTTAAACAAATATGTATTTCCCCACTTCACCTCTTTCTCTCCTTCTCTGTAATTTACTTCTTAAGAAACAAGACCAGTTTTTTTTCTTTCTTAGAGACAGGATCTTGCTGTCATTCAGGCTATAGTGCAAGTGATATTATTATAGCTCACGGCAGTCTCCAACTCCTAGGTTCAAGCAATCCTCTGATCTCAGTACCTGGGACTACAGGCACACATCGCCATGCTTGGCTAATTTTTAAACTTTTTTTGTACAGACAGGGATCTCAAAATGTTACCTAG
Source organism: Otolemur garnettii (assembly GCF_000181295.1). NCBI lineage: Eukaryota > Metazoa > Chordata > Mammalia > Primates > Galagidae > Otolemur > Otolemur garnettii. The sequence goes on from NW_003852410.1 coordinate 1,595,344, forward strand.
GCTGGTCTTGAACTCCTGGCCTCAAGTGATCCTCTGCCTCAGTATTTCCAAATGAGTTTACAGGCCTGAAATGCCATGCCATTCATTTTGAGATAGTCTCACTCTATCACCCAATAGTTGCCCTGGTTGATAGTCTCACCCAATGTTGCCCTGGTTAGAGTGCCATGGCATCGTAACTCACAGTAACCTCATACTTTTGGGCTCAAGTGATCCTCTTGTCTCAGCCTTCCAAGTAGCTGGGACCACAGGCACTTGCCGCAACACCTGACTATTTTTTTTTAGAGACAGGGTCAGGCTGGTCTTGAATTCCGGAGCTCAAGCAATTCACCTGCCTGGGCCTCCCAGAGTGCTAGGATTACAGGTGGGAGCCATCATGCCCGGTCTACCACACCATGTGTTATATAGTATTCCACAGCTGGAATTTTTCTGGCTTCATTCTTGTGAGGGTAGTTGAACAAGTTCCTCTGTTCTCTGTATTTCCAGAAACTTGACAATTAGATCTAGATGCTTCAGACTCATGAGTGTGTGTGTGTTCTCAGATTAAATGATGGGTTCTTTTTATTCATTGTTGAGAGATACGTGATTGTTTTTGTGTTGCCAGTAGCTATTGATTCTCAATGCTTACAACTTTAATTCATTAGGGGCTGCAAAATAGTGATGTTCCAATTCTATCATCCTTTCTTCATTTATATGAGGGCCTACTTCCATAAAGGGCAACGTACCCTCATTTGGTATGTAGTTACCTCGTGGCACAACTCATGTAGAAAAGGCAAGATGAATGCTGCTGGAACATTGCCCTTTATTTTTGACTTTTCAAAAATAGTTCCTTAGCATCATCTAAAATGAACAATTATATTTTTGTACCATTATGAACTCATGGATTTAAACGTTTGGTGTATTTAATTCTGTTATATTTATTACCCTAATTAATGCTCTACGTTTGATCAGGAGAATCCTCTTTAAGTTGCTGTGAGTCTTTTAAACTTATCCATAATTATTATTACTTTGATTTTTTAGAGATGGAATCTCTATTAACTATAGTCACCATGCTGTACATTAGATCTCCAGAATGTACTTATCTTTTAAAAAATGTAATACTGGGTGGCATCTGTGGCTCAAAGGAGTAGGGTGCCAGCCCCATATTCCAGAGGTGGTGGTTTCAAACCCTGGCCCGGCCAAAAATAACAACAATAATAAAAAAAGTAAAAAATGTAATACGGTTTATTTAGCTTCAAAAACATTTCAGGGGTGGCACCTGTGGCTCAGTGGGTAAGGCGCCAGCCCCCTATACTGAGGGTGGCGGGTTCAAACCTGGCCCCAGGCAAACTGCAACAAAAAAATAGCCAGGTGTTGTGGCAGGCCCCTGTAGTCCCAGCTACTGGGGAGGCTGAGGCGAGAGAATCGCATAAGCCCAAGAGCTGGAGGTTGTTGAGAGCTGTGACGCCACAGAATTCTACCGAGGATGACAAAGTGAGACTCAAAAGAAAAAAAAAAGAAAGAAAAACAAATTTCAGCATTCTAAACATACAAAAAAATAATAGAACATTGCAAATGTGTTTAAGTACAAAAGGTTCTTGAACTTTCATTGATGCACTGGTTCTTCTGCTTTACTGACAATGAAGAGTTCCACAGTTTGTTTCAAAACAGTTTTGGCTGAATGTAGTGGCTCACACCTGTAATCCTAGTATTCTCAGAGGCTGAGGTGGGACGATGTCTTGGGCTCAGGAGTTTGAGTCCTGTTTCTACTAAAAATAGAAAAAATCAGCTGGGCACGGGAGTGCATGCCTGTAGTCTTAGCTATTCATGAAGCCAAGGCAGGAGGATGGTTTGAACCCCAAAGTTTGAAGTTGCTGCGAGCTAGGCTGATACCGTGGTGTAGGAGACACCTGAAAAGAAGCACCTTGGTAATACGGGAATGGAGAAGGGATTGGTCTCTCGTTAAAAACCACGAGAGCACGTACATCATTGCTTGGCAGTCTCCACACTTGTGGTGCAAATAGCTACGGGAGAAAGTAGTCAAGGCTCCTACTAAAACTGATTTCTGCACCTTTGAGGCGCTCCAGCACCTCTGATCTGACTGAGACAACTGGCTCCTCCTGAAGAGGAGCCTTACCTGACTGAGACAACAGGCTCCCTGGCCACCTATGGGGAGCCATACCCCGAGCAAGCTTGTACAGTGGTCTGTGTCCTGGCAGTTTCATGGGCCAGGACTGGTGACCTAGGGTCCCGGCTCCAACACCATGGCATTCTAGCCTGGGCAACAGAGCGAGGCTCTGTCTCAAAACAAAACAACAGTTTAAAAACTACTACACTTAACTAAAAAAAGAATCCACGTCTCATGCCAGCTGACCCCCCTTTGTCCACAGCTACGAATGTCCATAGTAGAATGCTATGTCACTATATATAAAAACAGGACAACCTAAAGTTAAATGGATGCCTGCTGCAGCGTCAACAGGTCCAGGTCACAGCGCATGCCTGTAGTCCCAACACTTTGGGAGACCAAAAGGGCAAGATCACTTGAGGTCAGGAGTTCAAGGCTGTAGCGAACTGTGATTATACCACCATACCTCAGGCTGGACATCATCAGAATCAGACCCTGTCTCTCAAAATGAAAAGAAAGAAAGAAGTTGAAGAAGAAACAAACAGCCATACCACATTCATGAATCGGAAGAATCAGTATTGTCAAAATGTTCATAGTATAGGCATTCCCCAGATTATCAACAAGACAGTTTTGGCAGCACCCATAGCTCAGTGGGTAGGCACTGGCCACATACACCTAGCTTGGTAGGTTGGAACCTGGCCCAGGCCAGGTAAACAGTAATGACAACTGCAACAACAACAATAAAAATAGCTGGTGTGGTGGCGGGTGCCTGTAGTCCCAGCTACTTGGGAGGCTGAGGCAAAAGAATTGCTTAAGCCCAAGAGTTTGAAGTTGGTGATGAGAGCTGTGAAGCCATGGCACTCTACCAAGGGCGACATAATAAGACTCTGTCTCAAAAAAAAAAAAAAAAAAAAGAACAGTAGGCCTGTTCTTAAATTTAATATATATTTAAGTTGGAATAGGTACACCTACCTGTTCATAAGTGCAAGTTGGATGTCAGTGAGGTGTTTGTAACTTGGGGACTGCTTGTACTCAAACATATCTACAGATTTAATGCAATCTCTATCGAAATTCCAGTGCATTTTTCAAAGAAACAAAAAAATCCTTAAATTCATATGAAACCACAAAAGACCCAAATAGTTAAAATGATCTTACAGAAAAAGAACGAATCTGGAAGCATCACATTTCCTGATTTCAAATTATATTACAAAGCCATAGTAATCAAAACAGTATGATACTAGCAAACAAATAGGCACATATGTGAATGTGTGGACATAATGTAGAGTTCAAACATAAACCCACATGTGTACAATCAACTAATCCTTGACAAAGGTCCTGGGTATACAGACTGAGGAAAGGATAAACTCTTCAAAAAGTAACGCTGGGAAAACTAGATGGCCACATTAAAAAAAAAGAAGTGAAATTCTTACCTCATACACAAAAATTAACTCAAAATGGATTAAAAGATTTAAATATAAAACTTAAAACCATAAATCTCCTAGAAGAAAACATAAGGAGAGAGCCTGTCATTAGTCTTAGCAATAATTTTGAATATGACACCAAAAGCACAGGTCAAAGAAGCATAAAGAAGTGGGAATACACTAAAATAAAAATTTTCTACATAGCAGAGGAAATTAAATTTAAAGTCAAGCTATAAATTGGGAGAAGATATTTGCAAAACATGTATCTGATGTTGGTAACCAAAATATATAAAGAACTCATACAACTCAGCAGCTAAATCAAAACAAAAACTAAATAACTTGACTTTTTAAAACAGGCACAAGGTTACTATGGTAGCTAGGATTATGGTCTGGGAGGCCAAGATGAGAGGATCACTTGAGGTCAGGAGTTCAAGACCAGCCTGAGCAACATTGAGACCCTGTCTCTACCCAAAATAGAAAAAATTAGCCAGGCCTGGTGGTGCATGTATGTAGTCCCAACTATTGAAGAGGCTGAGGTAGGAGGAATGCTTGAGCCCAGAAGTTTGAGGTTGCAGTGAGCTAGGATGCAACTGCAGTCTACCCAAGGCAACAGAGTGAGACTCGGTCTCAAAAATAATAAAAATAAAATAAAATGGGCAAAGGACCTGAATAGAAAATTTTTCAAAGACCTATAAATGGCCAACAGGTATATTAAAAGGTACTCAACATTACTAAGTACCAGGGAAATGAAAACCAAAAACAATAATGAGATTTCACCTCATACCTGCAGGATTGTTATTTATCAAAAAAACCAATATAGCAAGTGATGGCAAGAATATGGAGAGAAGGAAACCCTTTTACCTTGGTGGGGATATAAATTGCCACAGCCATTATAGAAGATAGTATAGAAGTTTCTAAAAATATATATAAAACCACCACATGATCCAATAATCTCACTTCTGGGTATTTATCCAAAGGAAATAAAATCACCATTTTAAAGAGATACTTGCACGCACATTTTCATTGCCATATTATTCATGATAGCCAAAGTATGGAGACAACTTAAGTCAACCTAAGTCATCCCTCGATGGATGAATCAATAAAGAAAATTTGACACACACACACACACACAGTGGAATATTATTTGAGCTTAAAAAGGAAATCCTTACAAAGCACAATCAGCAAAAAATAAAAAATAAAAAAAGAGGAAAATCCTGCCATTTGCAACAAAACGATGAACAGGGTATTATGCTAAATCTAATAAGCCAAACACAGAAAGACAAATACCGCATGATCTCACTTGTATGTGGAATCTAAAAACATCAGACTCAGCGAAAGAGTTTTATGACTCCAACCTGCCACGGGTAACAGGATGAGGGTAAATGTAGAGATGCTGGTCAAATGGTTACAAGCTTGCAGATATGAGTACATTTCAGGTGGCTCTCTTGGAGGCACCTAGTGTTGCCTGTGGGTTTGTGCCTTCATAATTTTGAAGAATGTCTCATCTATGCCAATATTGTTAAGTGTTCTTATCATAAAGGGGGTCTTCAATTTCGTTAAATGGTTTTTCTGCACCTGTTCTTTTTCTTAAAAGAGTCATATGGTTTTTGTTTTTGCATCTATTTATGTGGTAAATTGTTTTTATAGATTTGCATATGCTAAACCATCTTTGCATCTCTGGGATTATTATTTATTTTTGCATCTATTTATGTGGTAAATTGCTTTTATAGATTTGCATATGCTGAACCATCTTTGCATCTCTGGGTCATGATTATTTTTCTGATGTGCAGATGAACTCAGTTTGCTAAGATTTTAAGAATTTTTGCATCTCTATTTTTTTTTTTTTTTT
>NW_003852410.1:1602817-1604842 GCF_000181295.1 Otolemur garnettii
CCACCTTAGGTGTATGTGGCTGGCGCCTTAGCCACTTGAGCCACAAGCGCCGAGCCGTGAGCTAGGTTCTTGATGCCTAAGGGCACTCCTGTGCGGAGAGATGGGTGCTCCTCCAAATGGTCATTGCTTGGACCCTCCCCCCTGAACCCTGTAAGATTGAGTTAGCAGGTGGAATAAAGGACATGCAAACTGATGCCCTGCCAGTATGTGGTGCCTGCAGGAAGGAACAAGCTGCCATGCTATTTCTGGGTCCCCTACTAGCTCCAGTCCCTCAGGAAAAGCACTCAAATGCCCCCAGTGGGTGGGGCCCTGAAGCTTCCAGATGAGTCCTTAATCTCTGCTGCAGCTGAGGTGGGAGAGGTAGTGTGGATAGGGTTGGGTGAGCTGGCCCTCAGACACCACACAAGTTGGCCAGGAAGCTGTTCTGTCAGGGGTTAAAGGTCTGCTCCCAGTTTCTGTGTGGACCCCTGCCAGCAAGGGCCCTACCCATCCGGAAAGTCTGTTCATGGAGGCAGGTCAAAGACTTGCAAGCTGGAAGCGTTCCGTGGGCCTCACTCTTCTCCCCACACTTTGCTCTGCTGTTTCCTCCCAGAACAGCTGGCAGCAATTGCTGGCAGGTTGGATCCCAGCCTGAGCCAAGAATGCAGTCCACTCACAGGGGAAGGAGTGCTCTGTGGGCACATCACGGCTAGAACCCACACTACACTCCTTACTGATCTGTCCACGCTGGTTCCCTCACCATCCCAGATCATGCCAGGGAGATGTGCAGTTCCTGAGTTGTCCATAGGGTGCCGAAGGAGCATTACTGTCCCTCTGCCTCAGGGAGTGCTTGGCTCTGATGCAACTGCCTGGCATACAGGTCAAGCCAGAGAGCAGGGAGCTCAGTCTAAGCATACCTGGTCTAGTCCACTGCAGGACTCCAAGAGGAAAGGCCTGAGCCTCATACTCTGTGGAAACCTCAGTTGTTCCTTTTGGCAGCTATAGGTGGAGGAAAGTAGGGGCAGGAGTCTGTAAGGAGTGGTGCTAGCACTCTGGTTGGGTGACTGCTCACAATGTCCAGGCTTTGCAGTCATGCAAATTACCTGGGACCCGCTGGGTCCCTGTGGCTCCCGCAGTCTGGGCTGGAGTTGGGAAAAGTCTACGTGGAATAGAGTTTGAGCAAGTGTGAAACCTCAGTTGAAGCCCCTTGGGGAGGACAATGGCAAATGGTGAGTGAAGAAGCAATAGTGTCTGCTGTCCCAGCTCGTCTGTTGGGGTAGAAGTGCCCTGGTGGCCCTGGGACCCTGTGCCTTGGCCACAAGCAGTTTCCAGCTCACTGCAGCAGCCACCTGAGCACAAAGTATCTCTAGCAGCTTGGAAATTGCTGCTATCAAAGATGTCGGGGAGGAAGAAGCAAACTACTCCACTATCTATCCCTCTTGTTGGACTCCAAGTCCCTCTGGGGCAGTCCTCTGGATATCTAAACTCCTCTTGTTCTGCTCTGGAATTTATTCCTGTGGAGTCTCTTGTAGGTTCTGGTACTTTCCCCCCAGAACTCCAGTCCTATGATTTTTTATCTTTTTCATCTAAATTTTTTCCTTTTGGCTCAGGCCCTGTAGCTCAAGTGGCTAAGGCACCAGCCACAAACACCAGAGCTGGTGGGTTCGAATTCAGCCCAGGTCTGCCAAACAATGACAACTACAACCAAAAAATAGCTGGGTGTTCTGGCAGGCGCCTGTAGTCCCTGCCACATGGGAGGCTAAGGTAAGAAAATCGCTTAAGCCCAGGAGTTGGAGGGTGCTTTGAGCTGTAATGCCACAGTACTCAGGGTGACAGACTGAGGCTCTGTTTCAAAAATAAAAATAAAAAATAAACTGTGCACCTTTTACCAACAATGAATACAGAGCTTGCTGTTCTAGGAGATGTACAGTGGTATCTCACTGTTAGTTTTAATTTCTTTTTTTTTTTTTTTTTTTTTTTGAGACAGAGCCTCAAGCTGTCCCCCTGGGTAGAGTGCCGTGGCATTACAGCTCACAGCAACCTCCA
>NW_003852410.1:1604940-1607441 GCF_000181295.1 Otolemur garnettii
ATTGTTGTTTGGCGGGTCCGGGCTGGGGATTCGAACCCGCCACCTTAGGTGTACGTGGCTGGCGCCTTAGCCGGTTGAGCTATGGGCGCTGAGCCAGTTTTAATTTCTAATTAACTAATGACATAATGTCTTGAGCATCTTTTCATGTAACTGCTTATTAACATCTGTATGCATTATTCTGTTTCTTCATACATCTTATGAACTTTGTTAATATATTGCTCATTTTAATATTGGCTTATTCACTTTCTTAATCATTGAATTTTAAGAGTTCTTTATATTTTTTGCCTTTTTATTGTCTGTTGAGATGTCATTCTACTCATTTTTTCTTGTAACTATTTGAAATTTGAATAATTTCGTTTGTTACCTATTTTTGTAAGTAATGATTCTGTACTGTTAGAAAGGAGGCATAATTTATAACAGTTTTTTAAATTCCATGGCTGCATTCTCTTATCTGGTATGTAAAATATTGAAATATGGAGTATGCAAACTATAGGTGTTCAAATTCAGCACAAAATATGCTTAGAACTTTATGACAAATTGTTTCTTTCACAAGTTAAAGTTAACATCCTTATATTATTCCTGTAAAGGTAATACATTCTGGATCTTATGTGAGAATTGTAATTTTTTTTTTTGGCCGGGGCTGGGTTTGAACCCACCACCTCCGGTATATGGGGCTGGCGCCCTACTCCTTTGAGCCATAGGTGCTGCCCTCCAATTTTATTCCTTATCAAAACACTTCATTTGCTGGGCATGGTGGCTCACATCTGTAATCTTAGCACTCTGAGAGGCTGAGGTGGGCTGATTGCCTGAGCTAGAGTTCGAGACCAGCCTGAGCTAGAGTGAGAGCCCATCTTTAAAAATAGCTGGACATTGTGGCAGGTGCCTATAGTCTCAGCTACTCAAGAGGCTGAGGCAAGAGAATCGCTACAGCCCAAGAATCTGAGGTTGCTCTGAACTATGACGCCACAACAGCACTCTACTGGGGGCGACAAAGTGAGACTCTGTCTCAAAAACAAAGAAACAAACAAACCTGGGCAGCGCCTGTGGCTCATTAAGTAGGGTGCTAGCCCCAGTACTGAGGGTGGTGGGTTCAAACCTAGCCTGGCCAAACTGCAACAAAAAAGTAGCTAGGTGTTGTGCCAGGCATCTGTAGTCCCAGGTACTCAGGAGGCTGAGGCAAGAGAATCACCTAAGCCCAAGAGCTGGAGGTTGCTGTGAGCTGTGATGCCATAGCACTCTACTGAGGGCAACAAAGGAAAACTCTTGTCTCTAGAAAATAAATAAATGAAAAATAAATAAACTTTCAAAAAAACCCCCATACTTCACTAAATGTAATTTCCCCCAACACTCACTCACTCTCAATTCTCTATCTTTAGAGTCCTGTTCAATTTGGTTTCTATAAAGAGTTTCAGTGTGAGCCTGAAACTTAGCCCTAAAGGACTTTAGATCAGAATTACATTTCTTTGGACTTGACTACTCCAGCCCCTTCAGAACTCGTCAGACATCCTCCGTACTCACCGCAGACTCCCCCCAGTTTCAGCTGTAGTTCTCAAATTGGCTTGATGAACTTTCAAGTATTTGTTATTTTGGAGTTCTGAGATCTGTCAGATGTGCACTGCTTCCTCTGGAACAGATGGTGACATCATTCAGGTCTTTGGCTACTGGTGGCTTATCTCTATCCACTTTTTATTTTGGAGTTACTAGAGATAACCTGCAAAGCTGGCCAGGTTTTCAGTTTTGCTATCTTGACTGCTCCATGTGCTTTTATACAGGATTTGAGAAAGTTAAAACTAAGATTTCATAATCTCTACTGGTTAAGCTTTTAATGTAAGAACAGATAAAAGGTATAATGAACACCCATCTCCTCCTTTAATAATTGTCTTTCCTGTTTCCTTCATCTACTTCAGAAAAGAGGATCTTAAAAGCCCTTGCCGAATTTCTCCCTGAGTCTCATGCAGGTTTCTAGAAGAGCTGTTCCAAGTGCAGTTTAAAAACAAATGGCTTCTTTCATTTGGATATCTATGCCTTGCTTTTCCTTTCAGGTGACCTCTGCTAAATACTGAACTGATGTCTGAGGGCCCAAAGGGACAGACTGTTGCTTTGAAGATAGAAAAAGGCATCACATACTTTTTCAGCTAGGCAAGTGTTTCCAGTCTCAGTTTCACAGCATCTCCAGCTACTTCTATTTGTTTCCTGGGTAAATTGCAAAATTTCCAAAACTGTCAGTTTAGATATGCTACACAGAGAAATCTTGGGTAAACTATACCTTCTAAACTTCAAATTAAAAAAATTCAAGAAAGAATACCTACCTTACACATTATTACATGTGAATGAGGTAACTAACATCAATGGAAAAGCCCAGGAAATTGTAAAGCAATAAAGAACCTAGCCAATACAAGCCAAGAGCAGTGGCTCATGCCTGTAATCCCAGCACTCTGGGAGGCTGAGGCAGTTGGATTGCCTGAGCTCAGAAGTTCGAAACCAGCCTGAACAAGAGCAAG
>NW_003852410.1:1608527-1661342 GCF_000181295.1 Otolemur garnettii
AAAAAAAAAAAAAGAGAGACAAGAGTCTTACCTTATTGCCCTTGGTAGAGTGCTGTTGTGTCACAGCTCACAGCAACCTCCAACTCATGGGCTTAGGCAGATCTCTTGCCTCAGCATCCTGAGTAGCTGGGACTAAGGCACCGCCACAATGCCTGGCTATTCTTTTGTTGCAGTTTGTCCAGGGCCAGGCTCGAACCTACCACCCTTGGTATCTGGGGCCAGTACCCTATTCACTGAGCCACAGGCACTACCTATGGGACTGCTTTTAAAGAGGCCCATTTTCCTACCACAGGCAAAATTAGCTTATGTGAATGGTGGTAGGTTAGCTAGGTATTCCTAGGGCATTTTGCAGGGGTATTCTCCAAAATATCTCTACTCGGTTACTTTTTAATCTCCTTAAAGTAATAAAAGCATTTTGTCATCTTTAAATCCCTCATATGCTTAGCAAAATTCAGTCTGCCATAGTTACTCAGCACATATTTGTCAAACAAATGTTAGAATGCAATACCGCCTATCAAATCCATTGGCAAGTCTTGCTGTGTACTTGCAAAACATATCCTGATTCCCACCGCTTCTTTTTATTCTCATTATTACCATCTTAATACAAGCTACCATTGTACTGTTATTTGCCTGAACTGCTACACCTTCCAAACTGATTTCGAGCTTTTATTCATCTCCCTCTCAACCCAACAGAATCAAAGTAATTTCTAAAAACCAACCAATCTGCCAGGTGCCACCAGTGGCTCATGCCTATAATCCAGCAGTTTAGGAGGCTGAGGACGGACAATACCTTGAGGCTAGGAGTTCAAGACCAGCCTGCCAACACAGCAAGACTTCATCTGTACAAAAAAAATTAAAAACTAGGGCTGGGTGCCCATAGCACAGTGGTTATGGCACTGGCCACCTACACCAAGGCTGGCGGGTTTGAACCTGGCCCATACCAACTAAACAACTGCAACAAAAAAATAGCTAGGCATTGTGGCGGGTGCCTGTAGTCTTAGCTACTGGGGAGGCTGAGGCAAGAGAATCACTTAAGCCCAAGAGTCTGAGGTTGCTGTGCGCTGTGACGCTATAGCTCTACCAAGGGCGACATACTGAGACTTAAAAAAAAAAAAAAAAAACTAAAATAAATAAAAAATAAAAATTGGCCAGGCACAGCGGCACATGCCTGCAGTCTTAGTTACTCAGGAGGCCCAGGAATTCCAGAATCCAGACAGTTATGGTTTTACCAGTCCATTCTTGCCAGGGTGATAGATTAGACTCTATCTCTTAAAAAACAACAGCAGCAGCAAAATGCAAAACCAACCAACCACAAATTAGACTGTGTCCCTTCTGTTTAGAATCCCACATGACTCCTCCCACTACACAGATTCTTTCTTTCTTTCTTTTTTTTTTTTTTTTTGAGACAGAGCCTCAAGCTGTTGCCCTGGGTAGAATGCCATGGCATCACAGCTCACAGCAACCTCCAACTCCTGGGCTCAAGCGATTCTTCTGCCTCAGCCTCCCAAGTAGCTGGGACTACAGGCGCCTACCACAACGCCTGGCTATTTTTTGGTTACAGCTGTCATTGTTGTTTGGTGGGTCCGGGCTGAATTCGAACCCGCCAGCTCAGGTGTATGTGGCTGGCGCCTTAGCCAGTTGAGCCATAGGCGCCGGGCCTACACAGATTCTTTAAACTAAACCTACAAGGCTGTATATCAGGGACCAGCAAATTATAGCCTACAGGCCAAATCCAATTAGCCACTTGTTTCTTTCTATAAATAAAGTTTTACTGACACAGCCATATGCTATCTATGGAAGAGTTGATAACAGAGACCATATAGCTTGCAAAGCCTAAATATTTACTGTTTTGGCCCTTAATACAAAGTTTGCTGACCCCTCCACTATATAATCTGACCCCTATCACACTCTCTTACAGTATCTTCTAGCACTTTTTGAGGCCCCACTCAGTACATCTCAACCAAGCTGCTTCCACCTCAGTCTGCACTGCCCAGGAAGGATCTCCACTTGTTCTAGGACTGCCTTTTTACTTACCGCTGAGGTTTTAGCTTAAAAAGTCAACTCTCCAGAGACTTTTTCTGACCGACAATCTACGAGCTACCACGGTCACACATGTGCTATAAAACAACTAACATGACTATCTGAAATCATGTATGTGGCTTAGGTCTTTCCCTCTACTAGAATGTAATCTCCAAGAGAACTTCCTTTGCCCACACACAACCACCACTTAAATCAGCATAATAAGCCCAGCACCGGTTAACAATAGCTAACATCGTTTTTTAAACTGAAAAGACTAATAAATAGTTGCTGAATGAACGAGACCAAGGTCAGGAATACCCTCTAGCTCAAGCCAATTTTTAACATTCAGTTCCATTGCTGCAGACTTGCCTTGATGCTGGCCTGACCTCAGCCATAAAACGCTGAAGGAAGCTTAATCAGTGTTCCTGGTCCCATTGTAGGGGGGGAACTCCCCCAAAAAACTTCCACCAAGAGCACATTCTCCTGCATGTGGGTCCATCTTGCCCTTCTCACATTAAGAATAGCATTAGGAAAAGCAGGTAAGGTAAGGTCACAGAATTGAACAAAGAAATTCTGAACTTTATGATTATTACGGTTAAGAATTTTATTATCAAAATTATTACATCTCTTGTGAAAGTTCAAATGTTACAGCAAGGTGTAAACACTCCACTTGAGAAAGAAGTGATACTTCTTCCCTTCCAAGATTTCCCCCCACCCCCCGCCCCCCAGAGGTCTGGTCTTGACAGCACCCTGCCCACACAGAGTGGCTGGGGTCTCTGCACGTGCCAGGCAGGGTGAGGGCTGCCTGCCCGCTGGCTTCTCCCCTGGGTTAATAGCCAAGGGGAGAATGCAAACCCCAGCCCAAATGGAGAGACATTTACATACGTTTTATATAATATACAAAGAAACCAGCATCCCAGGCAACATGATTTCCACTCCCAACGCTCTCCCAGACTGATGGGTTTGTGGGGGAAACAATAAAAAGAAAAGTACTCTGCTGAGGTTTCAGCATTAAAAAAAAAATCTCCCCTCATTTGAGCAAACACCTGATTTCAATTTTGAAAAGTGAAATTTTGTAACAGTCACACACAAAGAGAGAAGACTGTGCATATGATAGTTGTAGGACAGGGTAGAAAAGAAGGGGATGCAAGAGGCTGGGGAGAAAACGAATTAGAGGTAAGGAAGGAGGGAGACTCACAGTATTATCTTGTCCAAAAGAAAAGAAGGTCCACTGCAGCACCAGGGATTACACCTGTCATATATTCACTACCCCTACCATGGTTATAACTGAATACAAAATTAGATAAATAAAAACACGCCAGATATTACAGTAAACAAGTGAAAGAAATAAGCTGGCAACTGTATGGAATTTAAAAAGATTGTGTACCCCGCCTGGGCTGGCTCCAGGGCTCCTCCAGGGGTGTACAACAGGCACAATGCACTGATGGGGAGAAGCCAGTCTGCTCTCATCTCTCTTCCAGAACAGTGTTAGGGGTGTGGGTGGCTTGGTAACTCTCTTACTGGGCCCACTCTCACGTAAGTGTCCCCCAAAGAACTGTGGGGCAGGCCCAAACACAATCATGGTCCTGTCGGTGCCACTCCACAAACCTATCTTCCCACTCTTACCCTACAGTCACGAGTGCGTGCTCCCCATTGATGGAGGCAGTCCTGCTCATGGGATCATCAACTCCTGATTAATTGAGAGTAGAAATAATAAAATTCAAAGCATTCCCAAACCACTCAGTATCCCTTCTTAATCAAATTTATTGCCAAAAGTTGGTTAAATAGCAATCTAATTGGTCTATCTCACTTCTCTTTCCTCTTTCATCTACTTACTTCATGCGTTATTAAGCTGTGAAGTATCTTGGGAAGGGGGGGTAGGATGGTAACCACTGAGGGCTCAGAAATTTTACTCAGACAATCTGCTCCCGAATAATCAACAACTGACCATGAGCTCTTCTTCAAAGAGCCAGATACCCCTCAGTCAGAGCATGTTCCAAGCTTTACTATCCCTGTCTAATTGTTGGTGATTTTAAGACAAAGGTAAGTAGTATTTTTGGTGGAAACACCTTGGCCAGATACCTGCTTTTGGAATGGTTGCCTTAGGGTGAACGTTTAGATACCTACCTTTCTTCTTAAGTGCATAAAACCCTAACACTACTCAAATGGCTTGGGGCTTTGAAATTGGCTTTTAATTTTTTCCTTTGAAAAGAAAAAAAATTTTAATTTAAAAGATGTCCTCACTGCACATTGTGACTATAGGCTACAGGCAAGGATGGGAGATGGAGGCTTCGACACAACTCATTGCACTTAGAACCATTACTAACCGAAACACCATTTGCTTGTCAACAATGTACCCTTAACAGCAGGGAGAAACTTCTTTATAGTCTCTGCTTCAGACAAGATTTACATCTTTCTCCAAGGCCAGAGGCCAACCACGACCGTAAGTCTTGTTTCTTGTCCACCAGACCCAATCCTCTGGCACCATGTACCCCCCCCTTCCCCAGCAATATGCTCGGCCTAGGTTCCAGAGGCAGCTGGAAGGAAGCAGCTATGGGCTCATTCAGTTCTGTTTGCCCAAATCCAGAAGCCCTAGGAAAGTCCTGTCTGAGTCTTGACTCCTGACCCTTGCAGTGGCTGGAGTCGGTACTGGTGCACACTCCCACTCCCACGGTGTGGGTAGTGCTGTGAATTGGAAACCGCAGATACCCTGGAGGCCTGGTAGGCAGATGACTGCCCAGCACTGGGCAGACTGATAGTCCGTAAGTCTGATGGCAACGACGACCGAGAGTTCTGAGAAAAGGAGGTGGAACTCAGAGTTCCTGTGCTGGACTGAGAAACCGAATCTGAGGTCGGCGAGTCTGAGGGTCCCTGCAGGGTAGGGCTAGCAGCACTAGAAGGGCAGCTCCTCCGTGGAAGATTGCTACCAGTGCTGTTTCCAGAATGTGGCTGGCTGCTATAATACCCTGGTGTCCCCGTAAATGGGGCCAACGAGTCTGTGGACACAGGGTGGGCAGGGCTGGAATAGGACGTGGAGGAGAGGGATGACTCTGAAGAACCGTGAGAGGGGGGGTTTCCAGGTCTCAGTGCAGCAGTTCGATAACTGTATCCTGGAGATTGGGTGGGATGTCCTCTAAAGGGGGAGGAGCTTTGCTGAAGGAGGCTTTGTGATTCTGTCCGTGGACTATCACACTGTAGGAGCTAGAAAGAATTGGGAGGAAAAGCATAAGGAGGTGATCAAGTCCCTTAAACAGCTTGTGAATATTCACAATGCCCTACTTCAAAAAACTTCATCTTTTTACCCATTTGTTCTTTTTAGGATACCAAAAGCAGTAAAATGGCTGTCTTTAAAAATCTTATTTTCTGGCATAATTTATTACCTGAGGGTGAGCAGATGATGATTTACTGCCAACGCTGCTGAAACTATATGCAAAGACAGCATCTTAGCTGCAAAGAATGGCCAGGATCACAAAACATTTGGAACCCAGAACACACAATTATGCTCAGAGATCAGCAGTTTCTCATCTCACCTGGTAGCTGTATCTAGAAGGGCTGTAAACGGTTGCTCCTTTAGAGAGTGCTGAGCTCAATGTCTCTGGGCCTTCTGAATCTGCAGGGTCTGGAAGGTAACAGGAAAAAAATCAACTTGGCTTTTTAGAATAAGTGAGAAATAGCCACTGTTCATTCAAGTTACCAATGCCATCACCAACCCATGCTGCTCTCTTTGTGACAAATTGGGTGAGTGCAGCAAGCCAAAAGGGCAAAAGGAGTGGTTAATTATGGGCTATGTTTTAAATGCCTGATCTGCATCCCGTCTCCTTCTTTCTCTTCATCCTTCATCGAAGTGGATTTCCAGGACTTTGGAGAGATGAGAATTACAGAAAGGTATCCCTTAGGAAAAAAGAGCAGACAGAGAGCAAGCAATGCTAGATCTTACAAATGTGGTAGCCCAAAAGAGCAAGACTGGGCTGGAACCTAGTATATATCAGAGCCCAACTGTGTCAGAAACTGACTCACCTCATCCCAATATTTGGTGTAAACTGTGCAGAGCCTGGCATACATGTCTCTGAACCTGGCTGGCAGCAGAAAGCCATGGGCTCACCTGAGTCTTTCTCTGTGATGTTACTCTCCCACGTGGGAGAGGGCTCTCCTTTTTGGGCCACCCTCACACTGCTTCGGAGGACCTTGGGGATGCTCCCACCCTCTCTGAGTCGTTCTACTGACGTGGGAACCATCCTATAAAGACAACAGGGTGCAAGTTTAAGCCACAGGATTTAAGAGTCAAGAGTATGATATTCTCTTAAAATATCCTCTTAAACATTACTTTCTTCAGGAGTCATTTAAAAGAAGTTATTTCCTCTGCCTCAAAGTACGTCAGACACAAAAGAGAAAATAAGAAACACATTAAGGAAAAAGTGAATTAACTTCCTTTAAAAAGTGGATGTCAACTTGTGTTTATACCCATTTTGAAATGCTAAATTTTCTCTGTGAAATCATGTGCTTGTCACACAGAAGTTTAATAAAGGTATTATAAATGAATGTTATTTGAGCTTTGTCTTTTCTACCCCAGAATCATTTCTTTAGTCCAAGATCCCTGAACTTCAGTACTTCATTCTCCATTTCACTCAGTAGTTGCTGCCAGCATTATTTATGTTTTTGTTTTTGGTCTTCCCTAAACCATACAAGTTCTTCCAGAATGTCTTACTGTTCTACACATGCTAGCTATGTGGAATAGAGACATTTGTTAATGCAAGTGGAACTTTGCTAAACTCTTGACTTCCGTGAATAAAAAATGAGAAAACAGAAGAGGCAGTGTTAGTGCCCACCAAATAAAACAACTCATCTGCATCCGCAACTATACGTCTTCTAAAGGGCTACTCCGTGGGCTTGTGCTAATTCTTTACTTCTGCAAGCTGGGAAGTTGCAGCTGATGTTATTAAATCAGCTAACAGACAGATGGCACTGTTGGCTGGCTCTCTCAGATCAAGTTTTCCCATACATTTTAGGTAAAACTAGGAATGATCCTAGAAATATGCTTCCTTCCTGACTGTAATTATGAACTTACCACCTACTGCTGATATTCTCTTGAGGTCTGCAGTGAGATGAAGAAGTGCCTCTGGAATCGGATGGGCTTACCGCCTCCAAATGGGACATAGAAGAATGAGATGGGGAGAATTTCTTGTGTGGGGAAGATGGAGTTCGGGCTGAGGATCCCTGCACACCATGGGCACCAGTGTCAGAAATAGAGTTACTGCTGCCTTGCCCAGCTCCTGCAGACTTGCTTTTACTCTGTGCAGAGTCACCTCCCCCACCAGCAGAATTTTCCTTGGCTTCTTGTTTCCGTTTTCGGTACTCCAGCAGGGATACCTAAAAAGGGAAAAAGAAGCAGTACTCTAGCTGGATATCATTAGTGGATCACTAGTGATGGGGAAAGAGGGAAAGAAGGAACCTCAGCAAACCACTATCCAAGTCACACAAACTAAGTAGGCATCAACCATAACTTTTACAGGTGTGACAGATCTGAGCACAGCTGCATATTTAAGCCAGTTAGAAACTGGTAAAGGGAAGAGAATAAACTAGAAGACTTTTCTGCCTTCAGAAAAATTTGTAAGTTTATCATTACCTAGTAACAAAAGGGTGCCACCAGAGTTATGTACAAGAATGGGATCACCTACAGAAGGAAGGGAACGTGGAGAACTGGAAGCATGTATGGTTTGAGAAAGCCTCCCAAGTCATCCTCATGGCTCTTTTGCACTCACTCCCTAGGAAACTCTAGAGTTGGTTATTTAAAAAATAAAGCAGAAAAAGCCAATGCTCCAGGGTTCTTAAATATGCTCAACTGTTCAACACACACATAGGGATCTTTTTATATTTGTCTTACAAATTGGGAAACATCAAAAGGAGAAGAAATTATTTCCAGTTTATACTTTAGCAAGCTAGCTCTAGAAAACCTATACTTGGTGACTTCTCTCCAACCCCCTCTTCACTGCTTAATCCTTACTCCTCCTTTCCTGCCTGCTACAGCAGACGCCTCCTTCCCTGCCTCACCTAGTATACCTACCTCCTCTTAGCTACTGCAACACGCTGTGCTTATACTAGCTATAAAACCTTTCACAGTGTCTTGTTCCCTGACTAAACTACAGGTTTTATGACGGCCAAGTTTATTTGGGTCTAGGATAGAATTTAGCCCACTGCAGATAAGCAGGTGAGTTGTTACATACTACTTAGTGGATTCCGACTCCCATGGCCACCGTGCTTACTCATATTTGTTTCTGATGGTCAATACTTAAAGACCGTCATGCAACAGTCTTTAAAACCCATTACTATTTTATTCCAAATTATCTGTCAGTGTTTCCTCCTTTTTCTATTCCCTTGAAAAGCTCATTTTTAGGTTCAAATATAAAATACAACAAAAACATGTAAAGACAAATCTGCATATACATTTTTAATATATAATCTTAGAAAAAATTCATAATAAATAATAATAACGTATTTCATTGTAAAGAAAATACAAAAAGTCATTAATGATACATTATAATGAGGATATTACAGTTATTTTGCCACTATTTGAGACTATCTTATACATAGGACATCTAGCATCCCAATAAATGCCAAGGCAGTGTGACAACCCCAAATACTCCTATGCATTTCGAAATGGCCCTAGTTGAGAATGATTAATACGAAAAAGTACATTTTGGGCACTGTGGTTTCTAGATCAGGATTATTTGTAAGTGGTGTCCCAAGCTCTTAACAAGCTCTCTATGACCGACTTTGATCATTTCCCTCTGGACTTAACTCCTGGCTCTCCTTGCCTTCCACCTGATACCACAACATTCAACTGACTGTATCACACTGCATCCCTTCTGACTGCCTGGTGGAATGTCACATATTTACATGTTCTGCTCCCTTTACAGTAACATACCTCATCCTGACCTCTTGCCTCTTCTCAGAGCACCCTCTACATATCTGACTAGGTTAGGTCCCCCTGTTAAGGTGCTATCACCACACATAAGCAACTTCTTTAGTGCATCCATCATCACTGTTACTTTTTTTTTTTTGAGACAGAGCCTCAAGCTGTCCCCCTGGGTAGAGTGCCGTGGCATTACAGCTCACAGCAACCTCCAACTCCTGGGCTCAAGCGAGTCTCCTGCCTCCGCCTCCCAAGTAGCTGGGACCACAGGCGCCCGCCACAACGCCCGGCTATTTTTTGGTTGCAGCCGTCATTGTTGTTTTGGTGGGTCTGGGCTGGGGATTCGAACCCGCCACCTTTAGGTGTACGTGGCTGGCACCTTAGCCGGTTGAGCTATAGGCGCCGAGCCACTGTTACTTCTTAATGTAATTATTTACTAAAGCTCAGTCTCACGCAGTATATGCTCCCACAGGGAAGAACCTGGGAGGCAATACAGGATGGTGATAATAAGAACATGCAATGTGGCATCAGATGGACCTGGGTAGTGTGTGAACCCTTCTACTTATTAGCTGTGTGACTATGGGAAAGTTACTCAACTTGCCTTTGTTTCTTCATCTGCAAAACGGGAAATTACCTTATAGGATTATTGTGAAGATAAAATGCATTTAAAGAGCTTAACATAGCGTATACAACTTGGGAAGTGCTAAATCATAAGCAATTATTCTTCTTTTTCATTGCTTTAACCTTTGAATTGCCTAGCAAGTACATGGCACGTTTGTATTCGCCAAATATTTATAACATTCACGAAACTGCATTAAGACAATCTGTCTTTCACTGGATGTGGCAGAGACTATGTCTTATTACTTATCCAAGAACAGTGCTAAACACACAGCAGGAACTTGTTAAATGTCTACTGATTTAGTTGGTTAACATTCTTCAACAGGGGGCCTATGTAACATAACACTTACCTTTTTCCTCTGTGGTGGGTTCTGGGGGGCAGATGGGACTCCCTCACAGGCTCTTTCGCCACCAGGTGACATGGATCCCCGAGAGAGGTCTTTCATAAAACCATGTTCATATCTGCTAGAAAATCCTTCTGCAGGAGAACAATATCCCCCATCCAAATGTAAAGGCTTCCTATCTCCCACTAGAGGAGAACCTCGATATAATCCATCTGCTCGAGGCATAGCGTTCAAAGGGGAGTAGGCATACATCAAGTTGAACTCTGTTCGAAATGCCTGGTCTGAATTTCTCACAAGGGTCTGATGTCCATCTCCACTCCTGCTTGGGAAGCCAGTCTCAGAAGTGGGCCCGACGGAGGGATGAGGAGCCAGGTCAGAATGACCTGAGTTGAGCAGGGAAGGTCTATCAGCACAGCTGTTAGTGTTGGAGTCAAGATATCCTACTTTTGTCAAATCCAGGTCTTTTCGGTGACAAAGCTGAAAGAATAAAAATCAACGGAGACATGGGGTAGGGGAGACAGGAAAAAGTCAAAGGGCAGAAAAGAGGGGAGGTGAGAGGAACACAGGTGAACAGAAAAAAAAAAAAAAAAAAGAGGGATGGAAGTAGAGGAGAGAAAGCCATTATCATCTGTAAAAGTCCCACGTCACAAGAGCGTATATAGGCCAGATTACTAAAAAATCCCGGCCTTTCCCAAACTGCTTTCATGTCTTTCCAAATGGGAATACTGGGAACATTAGCATTAGGTAATTGGCCAAATGTGACTATTTTGCCTGCTTAGCCTTTCATCGGGTTTGCTGAGTCACCCTGTACTACACTAAGGGATAAGTGGTATATGTAGGGATTTACCTGAGACCCATGAATACTACAGAGGTGAGACTGGTGTCTTAATACAACTGGCTCCTGGTGTTATTCATTTCTAAATTAATATTGATGAAAGGTGGGGGGAGAGGGAAAGGTGGAGGAAAGGAGAAGGCAGACGGAAAGGCAAGTATTTAAGTTACTGGTTCAGTAAAGGAGGATGGCATTAAAGACATCAACCAACCAGTTCTTCATTCACTTTGACTGTTCAGTAGGTGTATTTCTCATAGAACTTTTTAGCCACTCAATTCTTCTTTACTCTCTAATGTATGTCAACATATCACAAAGTCCACTACTACTCACCATTGCAAAGATTCTAATATGTACCAAAAATAAACTCCACCTACTATCTGGTAATCAGAAGCTCTTAATACCAAGATTTTCCATCACTAGGTCACCTATAGCTACTTCTCTACAAAAAATGGTACCAGAAACCCAGATACCACACCATGTCAGTCTCCATTTACTCTATCTTAGAATCTTTAACAACTGAGGTCAGAAAACTTTACTTTCCTAAAAATTCAGAGTCAAACCACCTAAGTATAATAAAACTTCTTCCAGTTTCACACTCACATATGAAATCCTACTGATTCAGAATTTGTCACTAAGTTTAATCCTAACTTTTCATCGGAAGTGGGTGGGATTAAAAGTTCAGTTAAACATTTCTGAAAGACTAACTTTGTCTTCAAGACAAAAAAGGTCCCCATGTAGTTTCAGAGTTAATCATTACTAAGCTAGCACTAAAATCTGAACTTAACATCTCCATAGCAGTAGCGTTTCTGAGAAAAGCACAGAATTGATACCCTAAGAGATTATCACTTGTATAGCACCATATTCCATATCCCAACCATTGCCAAATGGTGGCCTGTCACACAAAGCCAGGGATTGATGTGGTTTCCTTGTGTACTCACAGTAAGAAACTACAGAGAAAATGTAAGAAAGCTGAGAGAATTACTTTCTTTTCCTAAAGAAGCAGCTCAATCTATCAACCAAAGCCCAGAACATTTGGTTATACAAAGCTGTCAGATTAACCCTAGAAAAAGGCCTAAGTCACTGCCCAAGTCTTCCACTGTAAGCTGTTCCTTCTAACCTAAGGTAATAAATATCAAGAGATGGCTCCTACCAGCTTTGATTCAACCTTCCTAATTTGTTAACAAACAGACCTTATTTATTAGACTTTCTTTAACAAGGCTCCTACCACATTCAGCATCCTTTAAACTTGACTTCTAGATTCTATTCTTTAAAAGCAGCCACCCCCCTCCCCCCAACAACAAAATCCAACCCCACATACACACACACACACACACAAACACACACAGAGCACTACTTCATTTTCCTCCATCTACAGTGATGGTCCTGCAAAGTCACAGTCACGCAGGTAGATTCATTCAACTTATTGTATCTAATGGCCACCCTCCAGCCCATTACCCCACTCACTCGGACCCCCATCCCTCCCCACACACTCATACACACTCACTCTCAGCCTCCAAGTGTGATTGAGATGGTGTGATAACTACCTCGGGTGACAGGGACTCGGGCCTATGCGCAGGGGAACTCTCAGGGGAGGATATGTTCTAGAGGAGGGAAAAGCATCTTGTTATTCATCTACTCGAAGTCAAGAAGCAAAACAAAACAAACAAAAAATAAAAGCAAGCATAGATGTTAGCCACAACTTTTTTCAGGGCCAGGTGGGTGCATAAGAATGCACAGGGGAAATGTTTAATTAACTGCAGAACTCATCTCAGTGGACAGCATGACTTGTTAAAATGCTTCCTGGTATCTTTGAAAGCATTTAAGGATAAATTTGTTATGTTTCATGCTATAAGTAAACGCCTCAAGCACATATCAGGAAAAAGTTAGATTGGTGAAATTTTATAGTGTTATACTATTTTTGTATTTTAAAGTTTAGCAACCTGTAGCATTTGTTATTGAGGGACACCCTACCCCTTATACATCCTTGGAAGAACCTCATTCCTTCACCCCACACCTCTTTTGATTGTTACATTTCCTTATTTTCTTACATGCCTCAGGCCCACCACTACTATCCAGGGAGACACCTATGCATGCCGAGGGTTGACAAGGCTAGGCAGATGGCCAGTGCTACTGAATGATAATTGTAAGAAATGGGAAAAATGGAACCCTAGCTCACAGACTAGATTTGGTCCTGCAATAATCTAACTGAACTTGAGCATCCCTACCAATGTTGTCTTGGTTAGAATCCACTGTACTTTTGGGGGGAAAGCAAAGAAAGTGCATATGTGTATATCTTAAGCCCTTGAGTCCCATACAGGGTAGGACTTTTCACCTTGGGGATTTTACCTGAGGTAGTGCTCCCATAACAAATAGGGACCGGGCAGTGACCTCTTGATGGAAAGAGGTACAAGAACAAGTGTAGAGAGAGATGGTGCTAGTGTGATGAGGATTCAAGGTGGCAGGCTGAGGTAGGGGAAGGGTCCCTAATGTAGTGGACTCTGGACCACTGTGGCCTGGGGGCAGATCTACACTGTGCTAGGAAAAAATGAGGCTGCTTCAGCACAGCCGAGTTTTAATAGGCGTTTTATCTGACAGAGGAGTGGACAGTATATGTGGGTATGCACATATGTGAAATGGGGAGTGAAGTACGGCTCTCAGGACAGGAAGAGAAGGGGTTACTTTGGTGGTAAAGAGAAGCTAACTAATCTTGCTCCCTTTCCAGTGTTGCTTCCACTCTTTCTAGATGCTTTCTTCTCCTAAATCAGCGGTTCTCAACCTATGGGTCGCAACCCACAGGAACTGTATTAAAGGGCTGCAGGATTAGGAAGGTCCTAAATCTTTTCTTCCACTGCTTACCTCATCTTTTTCCTGAACACTTTCATGCTTTTCAAAAGTAACTCTCCCCAAACTAAGCTAGTCTTCACTTATGACACCTTTTTATTTTTTTAACATTTTCCTATGTGTCATAGTCTTTGATGGAAGAAAGGCTCCCTACCTGTCTGGACTAGAACCCAGAAGAGTGTGTAATATAGAACACCGGGCCTATTACTAGTTAACAGAATATTTTCTTTCCCACCTGGTATTCTAACATTATACTTAGACTATTCATCACTAAAATGGTCATTAATTTAAAAGAAAAAATGAAAATACCTTGTAATTGCATAGTGTTTCAAAGTTATCCAAAATGCTACAAGGGATAGAGAATGCACTCAGTTAAACCCACTTATTTTAGAAGGTAATGTACCTTCCAATCTTCATAATTTCATAGTTATAACAAAATCTGCATTGATAAAACAGGAAACTCTATTCTTATAATCTATTGCCCTCTAGTGCGAATTCCTCTCATGTCTTATTATAATAGCTCTAGTTGTTAACTGAAAAGTCAATTGCAAGTAGACAAAGTAAAGTTAAAGAGGTCTAAATCAGCTGTTTTATTATCTCGCTAAAAAGAATGCTACAAGAAATCTGGTACAGAATAACTTCCCTAGAAAAATCAAATACAATCAGATTTTTCCCCCCACCCATAAGGAGGTTTATTCTAATAATAAACCTGGAGTTACAGAATATAGCTCTACTTTCAAAGTTGTTAGCTACTTTTGTGTTACTCATATAAAAATCTGGGTATTTTTAATCCTCACACTCTCATAAACAACAAAATGGGAAGATGAGATTGGTGACAACATTTACCTTTCTCAAAAAAACCCATTTGGATAAATGCAAGCTGGGGGCAGAGTTGAGTGTTTAGTGGTCAGAACAAATTTCTCTAAGCAGGTAGAGACAGTATCTATTTAATTAAATTACAAACCAAAGCAACACGTAATAGGAAAAATTTTAAATTATTCAAACCTGCTGTCACTCAAACCTGA
This sequence comes from Otolemur garnettii, assembly GCF_000181295.1. Taxonomy (NCBI): domain Eukaryota; kingdom Metazoa; phylum Chordata; class Mammalia; order Primates; family Galagidae; genus Otolemur; species Otolemur garnettii. Next base: position 1,623,117 of record NW_003852410.1, read on the forward strand.
ATACTAAAGGGATTCAGAAATACTTTTTGAAACCGTTGAGGCAGACACTTCTAAATTAACTCAAAGAATGAAAGCCAATGCTTGTTGCTAGCTTCTTATCTACTTCTCATTCCTAACACATTATATATAACAAGGAGTGAAAGTAGCCTGGAGTGGGAAAAAGTCCGCATTCACCATAAACCATATCCCAATGCGTTCTACATCTCTGTTCACTGAGGCCACAATGAAAATACCAAACAACCTGGGACAGACACGTCACTTATTTAAAGGCCTAGAAACAGAGACACAATCAATCAGCATAATCTGTTACTAACAGCTACTAGAGGCAGCTAGAGGCCTATTTTGACCAAGGTATACAGTAAAGATAAAGACAAAGATCTAGCATGCTTACCACCTAGAATTATGGAGACTGGTGGATTACATGCAAAGATAGATGAATGGGGTCTGTGGTAGCACTATTCCTATTCTGGAAGTACAGGGGCTGCCAGGATGAGAGGCTACCAGGTTTAACAGGCCACAATGACCCTGAGGTTTCCCATTCTCCTGCTGAGATGGAGATGGAAGATAGTAAAGAAACATTTGGAATGATATTATATTTGAAATGAGGAGGTACAATGATGATTTTCATATCCGGCACTCCCAAACACCAAACCCAAATCACCTCAAACTGCAGAGGAGTGTTGCAGCGACTAGCAGTAGTAAGAGATGTGATTGGTGAAAACATGAGGCTATATCCATTTCGACACTCCTCTTCTCCTGGGTGGGATGGACCAGGTGTGGCCAGCTGGGGGCTCTTTGAGCCTGAACTGGGAGGGGGTGGTGTGACTGGAGACAGAGGTCGAAGTAACTTGGTGACATTCTGCTCCATCAGATATCGAGACTTCCATTTCTTTAATGGGCTCAACAAGTCTGTGAAACACAAAGCTTGGATGAGAGTTTGAAACCACAGCTTAATAGGAGGCTCTGTAGTAAAGCCATTAATCACTAACCTACAATGACTCTTAACTCTTTTTTGGCCTCAATCCCCTTATGTTATCTCCTCTAGTCAAACCAAAAGCCCAAAGAAATTCTTTAATTACCAAACTTAAAATAAATCTTTAAATACTCCATCTCTCAGAGAAACTCCAGATGCATCTAACAATCTTAGTGACTATCTTGGAGCTATTAATCTTTCAGTGCAAAATTTAAACATTTCTTTTACACCAAGTTTCTAAAAATCTTGTATTTTTGTTACTTCGTCAAAATTACCCTTTACTTAACTGCCGTATCACCAACTAAAACTACTAGGAAGCTCCATCTTTTTAATCTTCTCATATGTATGTGCCCTTTGCAGCAGCTCTTTCTATAATGTTCTTATATATGAATGCCTGATCCATATCTAGTCCCTGATGTTAAGGAGTGCTAAAAACTGTGAAATAATTTTTATAAAAACTTCTCCCAACCATTTAAAAAATCTAGGCTGGCACTCACTTTTCTTATTAGAATATCCTACTGTCTAAACTTAAGATTTACTTACAAAGAAAGTTACTACTCTGCATATTTTAGTGACAATTCAAAGCCAAAGCACCTATCTCAATAGGAAAAATTTGCTTTTATGCATTTACAGTTAAATGACATTTATTTACTTAGTGCCTCCTATATGTAAACCAATGAATTAGGTATGAGTGGGGTAGTGGTTATCATATATTCTCTTTAAGAGACTTGCAAACTTCTAATAGAGAAAATGTGTGAAACGTGTTTAATATTAGCATGATCAAGAGAGGCAATTGCATTCCTAGTGTCAGTAAAAATAGTTACATTTCCTAAGTGATTATTACACACCGGGAACTACACTATGTGCTTTTCATGAAATATGTGATTTAATTCCAAACATTCTACAAATTAAGCACTATTATTTATCCAAATGTTAAAGGTGAAGACTTTGACATATGAAGAGTATTAAATACTAGGTAATCTCCTTTCCCATCTACATTCTTAATCACTATATTAAATACCCCAAGGCTTGATGAAAGGATTACACTTTATTCCAGGCCCACAAGGAAAAGTTTTCGGTCAGTAGGTCATAATCAGAGCTGTGCTTCAGGAAGTGAAGAGGGACTGGACTAGGGAAGTAGATGTTTAAATGGAGAGGGAAGAATAAATGCAAAAAGTACTAGAGATGCATAATTTATTTTCTGATATCTCAGAATTTACTTTCCTAGATTGAAAGTATATTCACATTTTTCTTTTGTTCCAAGTACTACATTTTCTTTCTTCCTTTAAAAAAGTGCCTAGGCATAAAAACAAACACATAATTCATGGCTTATATTCAGAATAACTTTTATATATTTCAAGAGTCTTAAAACAATGAATCTTTTAGAAGACCTCTGTGCTGCTAAATCCAACACTGTGACTAAATGTCAATCATAGGTGAAGAGGGTTATGGCAAAAAAGTTAGAAAACAGAGATGAAAAGTGCCACCTGCATCAATGTACAAGGCATTCATCTAACATTTATTTACTAAGTTACTTATTGTTGATGTTGTTATTCAACAAAATGACCTGACATTTGCCCTTATAAAGTTCACAGGCCAAATCAATAGCCTCCTTTTTTCTATTTTATTTTTTGTATAAACAATTATCAAATTTATTGTGGTCAAATCTATGCATTGTTTACTGTTTTTACTTTTACTCAAGCAATTCACAGAATTATATAAACAAACATGTAACTTGAAATCATATCCACAAATAAATGCACCGCTAACTTCCTGGTTTATTTTTATCTAGATGTCTTTTTCTTGTTTTGATTCATTTTGTTTTAAGAGACAGGGCCTGGCTTTTGTCACCCAGGCTAGAGTTCAGTGGTATAATCAGTGAAAGCTCAGACTCAAAGGGGTTCGAAGGATCCTACCGCCTCAGCTTCCCAAGTATAGCTGGGACTACAGGTGTATACCACCACACTTGGCTAATTTTTCTATTTTTTTGTTGTAAGGCTAGTCTCCAACTCCTGGCCTCAAGCAATCCCATTGCTTTAGCCTCCTGAAGTGCTAAGCCACTGTGTGGCTTATAGGCGTGAGCCACCGTGCCCTGCCCAGGCGTCTTCATTGAAGTGGCCTCACTAATTCCTTTCTTACCCACATTGCTCAATAATTATCTTTTCACTAAGAAATATAGTAAAATTCTATGACAATATATATAGAAACACACAATTCAGTTTCTAATGGTTGCATGGTATCATAAAATTCAACCAATTTCAGTACTTTTTTTTTTGCTGTAATATCATTCCGATGACTATTAATTTTATTTGTACTCATTTTTGTACTTATTGCAGTATTTGTCAGGACAAAAGGCTACAAGTACGATTGTTAAATCAAGAAAATCATTTACATATGCTAATTATGCATTTATTCTTATGAGAATTGCCTGCTCTTCAGCCTGCATTCTACTCAGGTATTAATCTTTTTCTTCATTTGTAAGGCTTTTTAAGTAAAAAGAATAGCGATCCTTTGACCAAAATGTTACAACTATATTTCCTATTGCTGTTTGTCTTTCAGCCTTCTTTACAAGTCATTACTACACAGCATTTTATATTTTTATTTAGTCAAATGAACTAATCATTTCCCTCATTTTCTGCCACTGGTATCAAATCTTTACTACCACATCCCAAGGCTATAAAGATGTCAGCCTAGTTTTTCTTTATCTCTATTCCTTATCTTTATTTATTATTTATTCTTTATTCTGGATTATGAAATAATCCATTTTCAGGTTTAGCCAGTTTTTACAAATACTTTATTATTTATTATTAATAATACTTTATTCTTTATTATTTATATCTTTATTTTTATTTATTCTTTCATCTTTATTCTATTAATTCAAATAGAATGTATTTTATTTTATTTTTAGTTTTCTGAGACAGAGTCTCACTATGTCACCCTCAGTAGAGTGCTGTAGGGTCACAGCTCACAGCAACCTCAAACTCTTTGGCTTAAGCTATTCTCTTGCCTCAGCCTCCCAAGTAGCTGGGACTATAGGCACATGCCACAATGACTGACTATTTTTTGTTGCATTTGTCATTGTTGTTTAGCTGGCCCAGGCCAGGTTCGAACCTGCCAGTGTTGGTGTATGTGGCTGGCACCATAGCCACTGTGCTACAAGCGCCGAGCCGACAGAACATATTTTAGCAGAAAGGAGTGATTAATCTACTCTTTTCCCATGCCAAATAGCTAGCTTAGCGCCTTCCAAAATCTTGTGTAACTGCAGAATTATAATTTCCCCACTGATTTGAAATATCATATTTATTCTATTAGATTCTTATATACACTGCATCTTTTTCTGAATGCAGTTCTGTCCACTTACTATCTAACATGGAGTCAATATTTACGTTCTGTCTAGTAAACTGTTAGGACAATTCCAGTTATTCTACCCTAGTGCTACAAAATACTTTAACTATTCTAGCAATGAACTGCTGTGGAAATCATTCATCGACCATGCTTATACTGGTGCCCCAAATCAGGACTTTAAATGGTGTTATATAAAATTTAGGAGTAATCTGGGGAAACATTCTCATTCAGAAACATGGCATGGCTCGGCACCTATAGCTCAACCGGCTAAGGCGCCAGCCACGTACACCTAAGGTGGCGGGTTCGAATCCCCAGCCTGGACCTGCCAAACAACAATGACGGCTGCAACCAAAAAATGGCCAGGCGTTGTGGCGGGCGCCTGTGGTCCCAGCTACTTGGGAGGCAGAGGCAGGAGACTCACTTGAGCCCAGGAGTTGGAGGTTGCTGTGACAGCTTGAGGCTCTGTCTCAAAAAAAAAAAAAAAGGCATAATCTTTCAGTTACTCAGCTTTGATCTATGTCCCTCTACATATAGATATGCCACACTTACCATTAGGTTTATCTCACCTCTAATGTTCTCTAGTTTCTGTTACTACTGGAACAGAACCTATTTCTCCTATTATGTTATCTAAATATTTACATATTCATGTTATATCCAGCTACTCTGCCAAAGTCTACCAGTTTTTCAGTTAGTTCTCCTAGGTAGGTAATGACATTATTTAGACATAACAACATATATCCTCTCTGTCAGTATGTGAATCTCTTAAGCTTTTTGGTAATAATTTTGACTAACAACCCTAGAAAATGTTAAATCAGTGGTAATCAAGAAACAATGAAATAATCCATTTTCAGGTTTAGCCAGTTTTTACAAAGATGTATGTTAACTGGCAACTATTTTCAGATTGGGATTTTAAAAACTGTATGTTATTTTATTGTTAAATTTGTAGCAGTCACTAGGCTATTTTCCAATCTGATCTACTCACAAATTATAGTAATTGATTTTCAAATGTTAAACCATACTTATATTTCTAGGAAAAACTTTACTTGGCCACAGTATATTATCCTTCTAATATTCTTACAAATTCAAGTTGCTAATTAATAGATCACAAACCTAATTGAAAAGTGGTACTATGCTATTTTTTTGAGATTGATAAAATGAATCAAGAATTTAAGGAAAAGTATATACTACTCTATCAAAAGTATGTGCACATGCAGATAAAATCAAATACTCTACTATTCTTTTATTGGTTAGAATTTAAATTATTTTTAACCTGTATGTGTATTCTGCAATTGTTAATGACTACAAATATCTCTATACACAAATTTTGGTTTCCATGCCTAGTTCTGTAGGACAGATACCAAAACAACTATTAAGTTAAGAATTATGAGTATTTTTAATGTACATGATTAACCTTAGCAAATTACTAGCAGGGATATTACTTTCCTGTCATTTTTAGCAAATCCTTTCTCCCATATATTAATCTTCTTATTAATTCAGAGTTAATATAGACACAGAAACACGGTTAATGCCAGTTTCAAGTAAAAAACAAACAAACAAACAAATAAAAACATATTTAAACATGCCTGGAATTTTCTGCGGCCAAGAATCTAATTTTTCTTTTTAGAGACAAGGTTTCCCTGTTACCCAAGCTGAACTGGGCTTGAGTGATCCTCTTACCACAGCACAGCATCCACAGCAGCTGAACTATACAGATGGACACCACTGTACCCAGTTAGGACCTAATTCTTTTACAATCCCCCAAGTAAGTAAAAATTCCAGAACAATTTACCTTTCACTTATATAAAGGATTGTTTTTGGCTACCTCGGTTCTATATATGCATCCATCATTGCTTCAATAAAATTATAAACTTAAACTTCATATTAGAAGCTAATACAGGCAAAGTACTTTGTTATTCTTTCTCAAATTTTTTCTTAGTTGGTTAAGATAAACTTTAGAATCATTTAATAAAATTTCAGAAACAAATTATTTAATTAGAACTATAGAAAGCCAGAGAGAGAAAATATGTATATATTCTTTTCATTAATGAAATTTCTCTCCATTTCCTTAAATTTCAAAAATATTTCTCAGTAATAGTTTGTTCCATACATCTAATTAAGGTTATTCTCTGGCAGTTTCTTAGTTTTGTTGAGTTTGGGAATAAAAAAAATTTATTTCATTTACTTTCTTAGTATATGATGGTATTAATTTTTGTAATTTACTTTTCCAAGTATTTTATCGAACTTTTATCAGCTATATTCAGTTCATTATTTAGGTTCTCCCAGAATATAACCACATCGTTTACATTTGTGAACATAAAGGACCTGCCTCTTTTTTTTTTTTAAAGGCCGGGGCTGGGTTTGAACCCGCCACCTCCAGCATATGGGGCCGGTGCTCTACCCTTTTGAGCCACAGGCGCCACCCAGACCTGCCCCACTTTAATATTAATTTTTTTAAATCTCTACAATTTTACCATTTAGGAATTTAGAACATTTCCTGCAGATAGCATCCATAAATACTGGATAAGAAAGAATATTCTATGTAGAACACTAACTGTAATAAGTCCTATATGGCCCAATCCCATGCTGAGCAGTTTACATGTAGTATTCAATTTTGTTAGCCCCATGCAGCAGATACTATTTCAATTTTACAGATGAGGCTCAGAGACATTTAGTAATATCATGTAAGTTAAAAAAGAGCAGAGTTGGTCTTCAAAGACCTATTTGATTTTTTCTATAATCCCAAGCTGTTTCCCTTTCTTAACATCTCCTTGTTATTCTTAAAAAAACAAAACAAATGAAGACAATTCCTCAGGATTTATGCTAACTTGTAGGAACAATTCAGTCATTTGACTACTGCTTGATTTTATAATTAAATATTTTCCTCTGTTTTATGTTGCTCCTTAAGAGTAAGGTGTGTCCTGTGAATGTTTTTCACTGCTGTAGACTAGAGTGGATGCTCAAATAAAGCTTGGCGACTAACAGTCCTATCTATTTCTATTCCAACCAGGGCACATAGTAACAAAGACGCTTTTCCTATAAGTCTTTGCTAGTTAGGAAATGAATTATTATACAATCTCCTATTCCCAACCTTAACTACACATATACAAAACACATATTCCAGAAAGAGAGACACAGCTAAAATAGACACCCACATACACCCAACTAGTCTATTTTCGCTAAGTTATAATCTCACTACACTTTTCATTTATTTATTTTTTTGAAATAGAATCTCACTTTGTTGCCCTCGGTAGAGTGCCATGACATCATAGCTTATAGCAACCTCAAACCTTCAAACCCTTGGGCTTAAGGGATTCTCTTGCCTCAGCCTCCTAAGTAGCTGGAACTACAAGTGCCTACCACAAGACCCGGCTATTTTTTTTTTGGAGAGGAGGTCTCACTTTGGCTCAGGCTAGTCTCGAACTTGTGAGCTCAGAGGCCATGGCCTCCCAGAGTGTACTATTTTAAATGAATGCTATCATTCATTTTTCAGATAATTGGTATTTTATTATCGAGGTGATAATTATATGTTAACTTATTTTTTTTTCCAGAAGAATTGGGTTAACTTATAAGGCATAAACTAAGTAATAATTTAAGAAAACGGCAGGCCCACTTTTTTCTGAATTCAGAATTTTAATAAAAAGCAGATATTACTAAGGAAATAAATTACATTCCAGTTCATAATATTTACTCAGCAAGTTGATCAACAGGAACAATGAAGCATTTTTTATGAAAATCTAAAATGTTATCATATTAGCTATAGCCTTACTTCAGCCTTAGCACTTAATTTATTTTGGATTTTGTTCTGATTGCATAGTATTTAGAAAACTCATTTAGAGATAAACTTATAAAAACCACAGAGAACTTCCCAATTATACTAACATTTTCAGGAGAAATTTTGGCAAAAAGACTGCCCCAAGGTAAGATGATATCATAAGTTAATATACCAATGCTTTCAATTCCCTCTAAGAATAACTGTGAAAACCAATGGATCACATGATTTTTCACGGCCATCTACTTTATAAACACACAAGGACCTTATATTGGATTTAAAGCTGTATCTTTAAAAAAACATTTACACTAACTGTACCATCCTTTTGAAAGCAAATCAATAGTTTCTCATTTACTTCATTTATCCTCTGCCCCCTCAAATCATGCTCCACCCAACTCAATCAGAATTTAGAGGCCTGATTATCAGCGTTCCATCACTTTCTTGCCTTCCCCCCTTATAAACATGGACATAGATTTCCTAAACTTACTACTTTAAATGTATCTAACCTTTTTTATAACCATTTCTGCTGTTACTTGTACACTGTCTAGTTCCTTCTTTGTCGTCCTGGGAAAACTGATCCCTGACTTGAGATCTCTCTCTTCTTCTGTAAAGACAGATGTAAAGTAACTATTTAGAGAACATGCTATTTCTTTTTTGTATCAGTATTCATCTGAAATGTTTTATGTGGACCTGAAATAATCATTGGTCATATACTCAGAAAGGTTTTAGATGCATACCTGCATTGTCTTTGCAGATACTAGAAGAGCTACTATTCTCGTTACTTTGGTATAGGTGCTGAGTTCTAGTCTCTTGGGGTACAGATGATGTTTGAGTCATCCCTTCTTCCAAGGCTTGTTTTATCCAGCGCTATAATGAAAAGAGAACCAGGCAATTATCAATAACTGTTTAAAACTACTTAGTATACCTATTTAAAATGCACATCAACTGTGAGAGATACAATCCAACACACTCATTCAGTTCCACAGTCAAGCATTTTACTGTTTTGTGTTTCAACATATTGTAATGTTGTCCCCTTTAATTCCTTCTATGAGGCAAAACTGAGGAAATCTGGATAACACATAACAAGATTCCATCCCCCCAAAACCCCCAAACCAATAATAAATGACAAATATCCAACTTTTCATACTGCATGGGATGAAGTGGAAAGAGTAAGAATGAAACCTTAATATTTAGAGATATTCTGACCATATAGAATAAAACTAATATATAAAGTAAGTACCTAGTAGGAAGATAAAGATCTCTTAAGAGTTGTCTGTCCTATGCCGGGGACACCTGAAGAAGTCATAAAGATTTACACTAAGATTTTGGATGAGAAAAAACAGTTCTTTACTATAAGTACTAAAAGACAATTTTTAAAAAGTCTATTCTCAAATGAACATCCTAAGGGTTTCCTGCCAAGTAGTTTAGTTAAATTATCCATAAACAATGCAAATCACAGAATGATCTTCTACAGATATCAAAAAAGGGAAAAAATAATCAAAAAGAAGCCCTCTCTAATCAATTATATTTTGGTAGTACAGATTAAAACCTAAATTGTTAAGAAATAAATTTAGGGCAGATATTAAGCCTACAAAGATTATATATCTTGTGAAAGAAAGTTTTTTTTACCTGTAATTTTGTTCTCTTAAGATATCTAGTTGTGGGTTGCCCAATGCTCTTAGGCTTTCCTGCCCTGACATAAGACAGACCAAATTTCGATAAGCATCAATTTCTGAGTTAGATTTTCTCCCAAATAGGAAGAGCAAAGGTGAATTATTATAATTTCACACCTTTAGAAAATATGTATTAATTGTAGGTAAATATTCTTTTTATCGAAAAGAACAATTCTAATAGATTTTCTGTCTTAGAAATGTAGAGTATATTCCAGGAAAATTTTAGCAAGAAAAATCTTACATCACGTATAAATGTCATGTGGTCTGCCAAATGAAAAAAATACAAAAATTGTCATGTTGATGAAAAGATTAATGTGAATTCAGTCTACTATGTACACAAAACAGATCTCTATGATCATTTGAATCACATTGATATTTTAGGATTTGACGAGGTCTCTGAAAAGGTAGAACAATGCTAAGAATGAATTCTCAATAGAGAAGAATACTGATGTAAAGATGAACTGTCTTTACACAGATACGTAAGAGTTTAGAAGAAAACTCAGAGGTTCTCTTGTCCAAAGCACTCATTTTATAGATGGGGGAAAAATTATGCCCAGGAGTAAAGAAATATCTTGTTACAGATACTTTTAGTACAAGTTTATCTTTTTTTTTTTTTTTAAATTAGATCATAGCTGTGTATATTGATACTATCATGGGTAGTACAAGTTTATCCTTTCAGAGCAGAAGACAGAACTCATTCAGAGGTCACTGAGATTTCTTCCATAAGTAATTTTTTTATATTATCCAGGGTTAAGTAGATGTACCCATGAATTTACATTGTGGATCTGATGACTAAAAAAGGGGATATAAAACCAGAACAACAGCATTCTACAAGTAAAATGCCGCCATGGTTTGCTACAAGGTAAAAGACAGCAAACACGGTTGAACCTATTCCTACTGATCCTGTTATAGATGTTTATAATATTTCAGGACTCTCATAAAAATATAACACAAACATTTGTATGGAAAAGATCCAATCTCCCATGGATAAAAAAGTAATGCCCATAGCTTGCCCAAATTCTGTCTTAAGATCTTTCTCTGAAACTCTGTATTACTGTGAATGGAGAAAGTTTTCAGGTGGTTCGAAGATGAGAGAAAAGGAAGTTATAAAGGTTATGGAGTCTAAAAGACATGGGTTGAAACTTGACTTACTAGCTGCCTCACCTTAGGGAAGTAAACCAAATCTTCTGGGTCTACACATTTGAGGCCAATAATCTCAACTTCATGGAGTTGTTGTGAAGGTTAAGTGAGATAATGTATATAAAAAGAAAGCTTGTAGCACAGTACTGAGCACACAATAGCATTTCAATGAGTCCTTGTCCAGCTTAATTTCAGTATTATGTTCAGAGAAACAGGGATTAGTGACCTTAATGAAACACCAATGCAAAGCGCAGTTTCATCACCAGTCAGGTTGGTTTTCTAAGAAATCTGGGGCACTAAATCGCCTATATGCATTATGTCTAGAAAGTGACTTTAGAGAGAGTAAGGTGGGACACTAATGAAATGCTTCTTCGCCACCTATAAATTATTCTATTGTAGAATAACTGAAGTAAGATCTTTAAAAAAGACACACAATTAAATGCTTTTTTAAAAAGAACTATGACTCAATTTAGAAACTCCAGGGATATCATTAAATATTCTGTCAAATATTCTTAAGAATCTGTGTATAGGCTCTGTACCCGTGGCACTGTGGTTGCGGTGCCAGCCACATGCACGGAGGGTGGCAGGTTTGACTAGGCCCAGGCCTGCTAAACAACAATGACAACTCTGCAACAAGGGGGGGAAAAAAGGAAATCTGGGGTGGTGCCTGTGGCTCAGTGAGTAGGGCGCTGGCCCCATATACTGAGGGTGGCAGGTTCAAACCCGGCCCCAGCCAAACTGCAACAAAAAATAGCTGGGTATTGTGGCATGTGCCTGTAGTCCCAAGTACTTGGGAGGCTAAGGAAAGAGAATCGCCTAAGCCCAAGAGCTGGGGGTTGATGTGAGCTGTGATGCCATGCCACTCAACTCTCTGCTGAGGGTGACAGAGTAAGACTCTGTCTCATTTAAAAAAAAAAAAAAAGAATCTGCTTACAAATATACAGCTACAACTTCAATTTGTCTTATATTTTTAATTTATTAGGTTTTTACTTCCTTTTATCAGGTATACAACAGTGGGCCTATAGGAATATGCAGTTTTAACTATCCCATGGAGAGTAGTTTTTCTCAACTATCTGCTTAACTTATACTTCGAGGGATTTTTTGATTTTTTATTACAATTTTGTTTAATCATGGAAATTTTCTTAGGCCCTGCACTAAGATGAGTCCTTCCTAATTAATCTGAAAATAACTCTTCCCCATCCCCATAAAGCTGAGTTCAATTTCTTGCTATAAGATTCAAATTTTATTTTGCCCTAAAGGGCATAATCCTATTTTGTAACATAATCTTGATATGTTGTTATAGCAAATATTAAAGCAATAATTTAAACTTAAAACAATTTTTAAAGGCCCAATTTAAATCAATAGTATTCCTATGATAATCAGTATACATAGCCTGAATGCTTCCTAAAGACACATAGAGATAAAAGTGCTTGAGTCTATATAAGATACAAGATAAAGAAAGGACAGTCAGATACACTTAGGATCCTGTACAACATAAACTTGAGTTAAAAGTGATTCCTATCTGTGGTTAGTGGAAATATAAGGATGAGCTATAGATACAAGACAACAAGGTTCAAAAAAAGCTCAAAGATAATAAATTTTCTACTGGATTTGAAGTCCAGTCCTAACACAGGTCCCTGCGAGTTGGAAAGATGGTACATGATAGTATCTCAGCACTTGAATTATCAAGAAAGAGTTCCAAGAGGCTAGTCTCTGTTATTTATGACTTAGACTTCGGTATAAATCTATAATAAATAACTGTCTACCCTTCTTAAAGAACCAAAATCGGAGAATCTACCATTTGGCTTAATAGAATGCGTCAACAGTTAACATCATTAGAAGTCTAGTACCATGTCCAGCCAAACACAGAACAAAAGAAAAAAGTTTCTTTCTCCTATTTCAAGCCATCCTTCAATTTCTTCCATCTTTAGACTAGAGACCATAGCTCAATTCTGTTTAACACTATTCACAAATGTAATTAAGATTCTGAACTGTTACTCTTAATGAAGGATTGTGGAATGCTAAATGTAGTTAAGATTGCTTCGCAGATTTGCACGGCGTACCACAGCAAAGTTCTCCAATTGTTATAGAAGGTTAATTATAAACCTTATTACGTGGTAAACAATTTTTCTTCTTCTTAGATGATCTCTAAGATCTAAGATAAACTAGTCTTTCTAAGTGACTTCATCAAGAAGATATACTCAGAGATACAACGCTCCTTCGTTACTCAGGCAAACTTCCTATAAAAAATAGCTTTTCACAAATTTTCTAGTTTTTCTTAAAAAAAAGTTGTCATTGCTTTCATTTCTGACACTTGAAAGTTATTCAAGTTATCTACAAACCTTTTGGCAAAGATCTCATGTCAAACTTCTTTTTAAGATTTCTTATGCTTGGGAACTTTGCTGAACAAATCCATCAGTGACTCAAATACTTAGATAAGATGTGTAATTAGAAAAAGACTTTCTGCAGTGTATGCTGCTCATTCAGTAGTGCCCTTCCTTTTTGCACAGATTCCTATTGCCCTCCTCCCCTCCATATCCCATACCACTTTGGCTCATCTTTCATGCCCCCCTCCCCCCACAAAATAATCTCTATTCTTTGGGAAAAGAGAAAAGCTTTAAATTTGGAGGAGTCAGGGAAGACCTGCCTGGAGTTGGAGACTTCATCACATCAAATAATCTACATGCAGCATCCTCATGTACGTGATGCCAGTGGAGGAGGGCAATGGCAGACACTGAGGAAGGCAGCCTGAATCCAGATCTGAGGATAAGAGAAAAGGGTGTTCCAGGGAACAGACTCTACCTCAAAGGAAGACCAAATGAAAGGGTGTCCTATACTTTTAGAAACATGGAAACAACATTATAGATCTGAGGGAATCATCTATTCCTAAGAGATACCTTTGGAAACTATGCAAGTCTTCTGGGAATTAAGAAAGAACATTCCAAAAACAAGCAACCACCAAATGATACTGCCACTAGATCCAAAAACACTAAGTAGAGAGGAGAAAGAGGCTGAGAGAGAGGGAGAGAGAGTCTTTAGAGTAGGCTCTGTATTCTCGGGGAACAGCTGAACTTGTCATTTGATAAAGGAATAGGAATAATGCCAATTACAATAGTATTTTTCTTCTAATTTCCTTCAATTGATAGAATTAATTCAAACCACAATTTGATCATTTTTTTATCAAACAGTGCTCTAGAGGACCTGGGGCCCAATCTCACACAATAATCACAAATGGACATGTTAATGAATACCACAAAAGCACACACAAAACATATCCCTCCCTGCCCAGTTGTCAACTGCTGTGTGCTCTCACTTAGGAACCTCTAGGGTTCTCAGAAGAGGCAACAATGAACACTCACAAATTTAAGCATCAAAAATGTAGTATATGCATTTTACCTTAGTTCCACTGAGGGCTGCAACTAACTCATCATAAACTGACATGAGCACAGTGGCTATCTAAAGAATGTGTTAGATTATGTTGCAGTTATAGGCAGCCTAAGTTAAAAAAAAATTCAAACAAACAAAAACCATAAGTAGACATACCTTTTTACAGGAGCTGAATGTTCCATCAGGCAGAAGGGGCCTTCGACGTCTCTCAGGGATAAAGGGTGAGCCAAAGCGAATGTAGTGTTTAGGGGTGGTGCAAATTAACGGGGAATGGATAAGACCGGGTAACATGTTCAGGGTCGTTGCCAATACAGTTGGGTCCGTGGTGATGCGTAAAGGGCATTCAACAGGGCATTCTTGTTTCTCCGCTTTGTCATTTAACCATTCTGTAACTAGATACTAAGGTTAAAAAAAAAAAAAAAAAAAAAGATCGTTAGTTGATGCTTTTTATGTATAAAGCCAGAGGCAGCAGTACAATTCAAAAAGACAAACCTCATCTAGAAACTAGGACGGGGGAGATACAGTAGCTACACAGTTAATATGAATTGGGTGATCAGAACACAGGATATCTTCCTTTTCCCTCTCCATGCCCCACTAGGAGAGGAATAATTTCATCTATCAGTGATTTAAGCCCTGTCTAAAAATAAAGGAACAAAAGGTAGTTAAGATGGCTTCAGCTTTTTGTGTCAAAGGATTTGAGAACTTAAAATATTTTAATACCAAGATTGGTTTTTTTTAATGAGGATTACAGGTTCTCCATTTTAATATGCCAGCTCTTGTCAGACTAGACTTTATGGAAAGGTACTTTTGACTTACCTTTTTGGTTTTGGGGTATTTAGATGCAGTGCGGTTGACATGGGATCCAGTAACTGACACCACAGTTGGGTCAGACCCTGTTAATTGCCTGTTTTCTCCCGAACTATCTACACTTCCAGTTTCAGTAGGAGTTACCAAGCTGTTACTTCCTCCTTCTTCCAAGGCAGCTTGTGACAACTCTGCCTGCTGTGCACTAGCCTGCTTCTGACGCTTTAGTCTTTGGGCTGAACTGGTCCTGTACCGAGAAATTCTACTCTTCGGTCGGGGCCTAGAAGGCTTTGCTGGAGGTGGTTTGGGGACTGGTTTTTCTGCAGCAATATCCTGTAACAGTAACAAGGTCAAATGCTTACCAGAAATTTCTCATCAGCAAACATTCTATACAATTTCCTATTCACTTTAAGCAGTAAGAATGCCTACTGGTAAAAAGCTAAGGGCATAGAAATACTAATTCAAACTGTAATCCTTAAATACAAAATTTATACATTTAAATCAGCTAAACAGGCTGTAGACAAATGAGCGGATTAGTAAGGTCTATTTCTAATAAGCATTTACAAAACAGACCAAAAAATCAGCTAAAAGTAGTTGCCTAATTTTAGACGTTTTTTTTTTTTTTGAGATAAGAGTCTCAAGCTGCTGCCCTGGGTAGAGTACCATGGTATCAGTCACAGCTCATCTCAAACTCTTGGGCTTACGTGATTCTCTTGCCTCAGCCTCCCAAGAAGCTGGGACTACAGGTGCCTGCCGCAACACCTGGCTATATTTTTGTTGTTGTTGTTGCAGCTGTCATTGTTGTTTAGCTGGCCCGGGCCCTGCCCACCAAGCTACAGGAACCGCCTAATTTTAGAGTTCTTCATAGGGAAATAAATTTTTCCCTTTGTTTCTTTTCCAGATACTAAGTTTTAGTTTAGTAAAGCCTTAGATTCTTGGTTACAGTAGAGAAGGAAAAGAGGTATTTATCCTTAGAATCTTATTGAAGGTCAGGTACATAACTGAATTATGCAGAATGTCCATCACAGAAACCAAATGATTTTTATCAATTCCCCACCAATAGTTTATCTGGTAGACACGAAAAAAAGTCCCATTCTAGTCTGAAAGTTATCTAGTCATTCACATTCTGACTTTACTAGTCTCTCTAAATCCCACAAATCAGCTGATAAATTTGTTCTAGTTAAATGGCCTTCCTTACTGCAACATGGAGCAAAGCTGAAGATACTTATTTTAGCATTTCAAAAAGACAGGTTACAATGATAGGTAAGTGGCATTAGCAAAGGCAAGGATGTCTAGGCACTGCAATCTCTTACCCCTGCTTGGGAAGACCTCCGAGTATTCACACCAACACTCTGTGGGGTGCTTGAGATAGCAACATTTGAAGTAGAGTTGCTAACTTCAGATTCAGTGGCTTCAGTTTTTGTCTCTTCTCCAACAGGAGTCTCTGAAGTGGTGGTGGAAATCTCTACATCAGAGTTACTCTGTTCCAAGGGCTGATCACGCCGCTTCTTTCTTTTCTCTAAGTTTTCAAAAGCATGCATAATGGCTTCAACCTTCCTATCTTCCCGGGTCTAGAAAGAAATAGACAGCATTAGCATAGAATGAAGCTTCAATAAGGAGGAGGAAGTATCATTAATAGAAACGTATAGAAACTCAGGTTAACTACTTATTTAACAACCTTAGAGAATTTAAGATAAAAAATAAAAATAAAATGTTTAATTTAAAATGGTGGGAATAGTAAAAGAAGACAAGTTCAAACATAAAATTTCCCAAAAGGGTTAGCTAATTTCAAACTTTTTAAAATAATAGGAAAATGTCCATGAAAACTTATTTTTCTCTGTATTTTCAGCGCTCAAAAACAACCAAGCAGAGAAACTACTTAGGGTCACAAACAAACATAATTGGTTTCAGCATAAAAGCAGAATATTTTAATCCATGTGACTAAAAGGTTTTTTTTACCCTGGGTAGAGTGCCATGGTGTCATAGCTCATAACAACTTCAAACTCTTGGGCTCAAGAGATCCTCTTGCCTCAGTCTCTCAAGCAGCTGGGACTATAGGCACCCACCAAAATGCCCAGCTAGTTTTTCTCTTTTTAGTAGAGATGGGGTCTCTCATTCTTGCTCAGGCTGGTCTTGAACTCCTAAACTCAAGCAATCCACCTGCCTTAGTCTCTCAAAGTGCTAGAATTACAGGCATGAGCCACCATGCCCAGCATTAAGAGTTTTAAAAAACAGTCAAAATGCACACAAGCCTAAGGAATTCCTAAGTCAGAGCAAAACGGCCCTAATACATTTTGGTTTTGACCAGCCAGGTTTTTAGAAACTGTATTATTAGAAGGAAACCTCTTAAAACCACCATTAGGTAATAGTCACAACTACTGTGTATTATGTGTAGAAAAAGAAATTTAAAAATTACAATGAAGTCTATTTTATGGAAAAAATCCAAATGATTACTTCCACAAAAAATACCCAGGAATCAGTAGCAGCAAAGTGATGTTAGATGGTACCCACCCTCCTGCTATGAGCTGTGTTCTCCTGGTCATCTATAACTTCTTCTTTCTCTTCTTCTGGTTTTTCTTCTGGATTGTCTATTTCCTTTAAGACAGAGGCAATATTCAGCTGTACTCTTAAGCTCTGGGAACAATCAATTTCTTTTATTCTGGCTGGTAGCTTAAAACTCTCCAGAAATAATTTCTAATGCTTTTAAAGAGTTACTCATGTGAGGACATATGGTAAACACAGATGATAACCCCCATTCTCTGGACTAAGACCTGGAAAGTAGCTGAAAGAATGTTCTTGACTTATAAAGCAAAAAGAAAAATGAATGTACACCCCCACTGATATAAAGGGCATTAATTAGGTAACACCTATAGCTTCCCTACCTAAAACAAAATGCAACAACCTGGGATCCTCTTCCTTTGGAGGACAGGTATCTTTTTTTTTTTTTTTTTGAGACGGAGCCTCAAGCTGTCCCCCTGGGCAGAGTGCCGTGGCATCACGCTCACAGCAACCTCTAACTCCTGGGCTCAAGCGAGTCTCCTGCCTCAGCCTCCCAAGTAGCTGGGACTACAGGCGCCCGCCACAATGCCCGGCCATTTTCTGGTTGCAGCCATCATTGTTGTTTGGCAGGCCCAGGCGCCGAGCTGGAGGACAGGTATCTTAACATCATCATTTGACCAGACAAGATTACCTCATGATCACTGGATACAGTTACTTTTCCTGGAACCTCTTGTGGCTGCTGGTCATTATTCTCCTCTGAAACCTCATTCTGCTGCTCCATCTCCAGCTCTTTTCGTCGTGCTTTTCTACGTCTGGTCTCTGCCCCAATGGTGGGTAGGCTTGGAGGAGGTGGGAGTGGCAGTTCTGCAGCATTGGGATTCCTTTTCTGTATAGGGCAATTCCGGTTTCCCTTGTGACATGCACAGTCCACTTTATAATTACTGCTCCAAAGAAACAATCAAAAGTACCTGTCTCAGTACCCTTGAAATATTGTTACATGATTCATTCATTATCTTGATTAGCATAGTAATTTCCTCTGGTATTATCTTTGAATAAGTTAAACAGAGATATTACAGAGTCATTTCATTATTCCATGTTTTTCTGTATAACTCTAACTCTACTCTTACATATGGTCAGGGAAAAGGAAACCTCCTACTTAAGTTCCTAACAGTTGTTAAGCTATTTAGCAGGCAGTGAACCAGTGACTGAGAGGTTAAAGTGGCTATATTTACCATGTACCCACTATCACCATGTCCTCACTTTTAGCTCCTTATATTAATACTTTTACTTCTTCTACCTGAGCCAAACATCACTTTACTACATAGACTATGTTTTGCCTAAAATGACCAAGGGAGAAAAACACCTACCTTATAAAGCTTATCACATAATCATTTACAATTTGATATCCCTGTATCTTTGCATTGTCATATTCACCTAGATTACATGGTTTAAGTGGATGGAGTGAATCTTTAAATCCCTCCCTCAGCTTTATTAAAGTTTAGTTGACAAAAAATATATATTTAGGGCCAGGGTGAACCATTTAACTCTCATTCTATATGGTCACCTGGTACAAATGCTGTATGCATAGCAGCAGATGCTACTGCAATTTTTCAAACATGTCCCTTTTGCTATTGTACAAATAAGTGTCAAAACATCTTTCTCAAGGACACTTGTGAGCAGTATTATACAATGTACCTGCATCTCTAAAAAACCCTGTTAAGTCTATCTTTTCCTTTACAATCTCTAGGCAGAAAATACATTACTCATGAAAAGATTAACCAAAAGGAAAGGACAAGAAACAAAGGCCAACTTTATATAGTGCTGAACAGCTTAACATAAAGACAAAAACATTCATGTTAGGAAAGGTTTTTGAGGTCTTACCAGTTACTATACTCATAATCAAATGCGATGGTGACCTCAGCATCCTTGGTAATGGCAGACACAGCATAGATGCACAGGTGAATCATTCCATCAGCAATCATGTGTCGTACCTGTGTGAGTAAGGCTTACGGTTAGAATTATCATGAAGACCAGGAATTTTCCATAAGTGAGAAAAAAACCTTTCAGCCAAATAATTTCTCTCTGTTCTTTAACTCCCTCATTTCATCTAAAACCACTATTCAGTAATGGCTTCAGAGTTTATGATACTTCTTGAAATAAGTGGAGAAACCTTGAGACATTTGAGACGTTAGAAATCAGGGTGAAATCTCTGCTTTACATCTTACAGTTGTTTCCAGTTCAACCAGAGAATTAAAATTCCTTAGCCTGTAAGTAAAGCTCTGAGGATTTTCTTGCTAAATCTGATGTGGTTACACTGAGTAATGAACTCTAAAAAAATGTCTAGATTCTCTCATGGAATATTATTTCTTAAAATCTAAAAAACTGCAAACAAATAGCTTAGTTAGGCCTAATAACATTTACTTCCACCAAAATGCAATTTCTTTAACATAACTTCACTGACTTCAGTCTAGCTCTTTTTTCTTAGCAAATGCTGACTTGGGTTTTTTTTTCCATTTCTGCCTCCTCTAACAGAAAATTCATTCCTTGCCCTGGTCTCGTCAATATAAAAGCACCATTACTTTTGTTTTTTATTTCTCATAATGAACAATCACAACTATTATCTACAGACCTTTATCTGGGTGAAGTTTTCAGACTGCTTCTTCAGTAAGCTTGTCCTTTTGGTGGTTCCATTCAAAAGGAAGTTGCTAAGAATATCTTACCTCTGCATTTGGTGTACATGATCTTCTGATGAACCGAGCATCATTACCGAAAGTACGGGCATCCACACACATCTCTACACCATTGAATTTTGAGTAGAAGAGCACAAAAGGGTATGGTCTAGGGATATAATTAAAATTCTTGTAATTCACAACACAAACAAAAAGGCCACCCCATGACACCAAATATAAAGCATATGCTGACAGAAGAAGCAGCAGTCCTTTGCAATGCCTAAACTTGGAAAACATCACATGCTTGTCTGCTTTTGATTAAACAACAAGCACCAAGCAAGGAATACTTGGCTTTTGCCATCCCTACTTTATATGTTAAACAATTTGGAGATTTATTTGCGCCTCACTACAAATAGCAGACAAGCTTATTTGAGTTATCTTTTCCCCAAGAAGAACCTATTAAAAAGGATGATTTCTTTAATAACACTGCTCAGGCAGGTCCATGTTAGCTCTCACTGTTCAATGAATAATGTTCTTACTTTTTGAAGAAATGCCCATTGACCTCAAATTGCTGTCGTAACATGACTTTCCCACGATACTCTATTATAAGAGTGTCTAAAGCCAAATCTCTTGCAGCTCTCAAGATCTTCCGGTGCTTTTGAACACGAGTGACTCTTCCCAGCTGTAACTAAATAAAGCCAGAGCAGTAACATTAAACAATAGCAACCACAGCTTAGTAGGCACTCAAAATATTTCATAATTTAAGGAACTGCATTAACATTTTCAGATCCTACTTGTGGATGTTATTTAGATCAATAATCAGAAAATTTTGTATGATATAAGCTTAATTTTTCTAGAAAACATGCTCTAGTGAATCTGCCACCCAAGAAAAGGCAAGAAAAGATCAGCAAAAAATACATGATTAAGATTTTATTGGCTCTACCAGGCACGGTGGCACAAGCCTGTAATCCTAGCACTACTCTAGTAGGAGTCTGAAGTGGGAGATCTCTTGAGTTTAAGACCAGTCTGAGGAAGAGTGAGACTATCTCTATAATAAACAGAAAAAATTATCCAGGTGTTGTAGTGGGCACTTGTAGACCCAGTTACTCAGGAGACTAAGGCAGAAGGATTACTTAAACCCAAGAGTTTGAGATTGCTGTGAGCTAGGCTCATGCTATAGAATTTTGGCCTAGGAAACAAAGTGAGACTTTGTCTCAAAAAAAAAAAAAAAAAAAAAACCCAAAAAACCCAAAACAAAACAAAACAAAAGATTGTATTGGCTCTATGTCTAATACATGTATAACAATGAGAAAAGAAAGAACAAGCTTAGCTTTTCATAAATCTTACATATTTCCTACTAAGGCTGTATAAAATTTCCCACCCTAATTCATCTATGAGCAAAGATAGTTTTAAAATATGTGCTTAGTAGATAATTTCTAGTTAATAAACATATAACCTACTTTTGGTTAAAGATGATCAACAGCTGGCAAATTTGTTATTCTAAGGCCTTATACATTAGGAAGAAACAGTAATTCCAATCCCTGCCCCTCTTCTTCCTGGGCTCTTAAAATCTTAGAGTATCTTTAACCCTTTGGTCCTTACCTGCATTTGGGAACCAATAACTGTATTATTACAGGCCAATTCAGTCTTATTAATAGTGTCTAAAATTGCAGGTTTGCCCACAAATTCTTTGCTAGAATGTAGATGTTGCTCAAGGGCGTTCTGTACATCTGCACTGTACTGATTAGCGAAAGCTTCTTCATACTGATCAGTCCATAGTCTTATCCGATTTTCCCAACCCTCAGTTGTATTCTCATCTAAATTCTGTGCTTCAGAGGGAGAATTCTGTAGAGAACAAAGGTCAGGTAGGTTAGGAGAGTCTATGCATAAACAAGGTAGTGATTGGGGGTGGGGCGTAGGGCGACAAGCTGAGGTTCCAATGAAAATTTGTTTTCACCTGGTAGTTGGTGTGACATAACAGTAATGGACTGGAGTCAGGGCATCTGGCTTCTGTCATGGTTTTGTTACTAATGAGAGGTGCCGAGACCATGGATAACTTTTTTAAATGTAGAAGCTCAGTTTTTGCATTTATTCAGTAAGAAATTAATATGGATCATAGTCTCATCCTATCACTGATTTCAATGACTATGTTTAAGTCATAAAAATCAATTTTGTTTTCGTCAAAAGATTTATATCAATTTCATTAAGAAAATCTTTGTGAAAATTAATAGTAGAGACCTCAAATCATTAAAACGCTAAAATTTCAATACTTACCAAACATCTGTGCTAGCCCAGGTCTGGTTGTAACTACTCTTCAGCAGAAATGATTGTTTTTATACCACTTATTTTCATTTTAAATACATGTTCATTCTAAATATATCTGTAACCCAATCCAATCATAATCTAAATATAAACCATTATTCTCAAGCATATTGTTCTAATACATTACTTTTAACAATTTAAATCGCCACATTCTAAATAATCTTAACAGATGAAGTGAGGGGAGAGGAGAGGGTAGGAAGAATATAGGAAATGTTTTAAGAGGTACTTTGCTATACTCCTCTAAGAAAACCAATGCTCTCTACTGAGAAAAGATTATTATATTATATGTCAGATATAGCATCCTTAGCAGACGGTGCTTGATCTACAGAGACACAACTTAAGCCTGACACACACTGCCCTCTGTGGTGTTTAAGACTTAAGGTGCCATTGGAAACAAACCAAACACTGATAGTGATGAAGTCATGCTACTGATGATTAGAAGGAAGACACTGTAGTACCAAAAATCCATGTCCACATCCAACTTGCAAAATTATAGAAAACACTGATATCTATTTAACTGCTTTCTTTTATCACTTTGCTTCACTGTTCTTGACTGATTATTGTCTACTATTTTTTCCCCAAGGAACAGGAAAATGAAAGAAAACTTTTTTTTTTACATTTCTCACTAGAGTCCAAAGACTAAACAACAAACAAAGGGCACTGAGAAACACCAAGGTCAACATCAACCCATTGAGAACAGAATAAATTATCATACGTGTTAAAAAAAAATATACATATATATATAAGGAAAAAAGATGATGTGCATGATGCTGTCAATAGCAGTTGAGTAAAAATATAGTGTAAAACCTTAGACTTAAAGGTGCTTACGAACTAGGGATTAGGGATGCCCAAATAGTATTTCCAGCTTTAAACATCCAGTAGTAATCACTAAACTTATGACCTGGTAAATGTATTGGATTTTAGAGGCCTTTGCCACATTATTATCCATTTTCTACTAATTCCTACTGTGAGTTTACTGTGCTACCTCTCATTTTTCAGAATACTAGAGATTATAGCTCTGTGGGTTTAGAGCAGTAGTTCTGAATCTAGGGCAATGTTGCCTTTAGCGATATCTAAAGACATTTTTGATTATTATAATTATTTGTTACTGGTACCAGGTATCCTCCTGTTAGACCAATGCAAAGTACAGTCTTCACAACAGAGAATTATGTGATCCAATATTTCAACAATGTCTATTTAGGCTGAGAAGCCCTGATCTAGAATTAAATCTCTAGTAGGGAAACTCTTGACCTTAGGATTAAAAATCCAAATGACAAAATTTTCTCATTCTTATGGGCTCCCACTTGGATCTTTTGGTAGAGTTCTTAATAATTCTGAGCACAAAATTTGTAACTCAATTTAGAATTGTTAAGATGAGACCAGTTATTTTTCTTTTCTCACTCTAGCAGAAATTATCAGAAACATTTCTTTTCTGTCTAAATTTTAACATACCTAAGGGACTGTCAACTTCTTGAAACTTTAAGTTTGGGGATTATGTGTTTTCCAAGAGCCAGTCCAAAGCTTCCAAAAGACCTCAAACTTCTGGAGATAAGTGAATAGTTGAATGATAAGAGAAAAGGGCCTAGCAGCCAAGATCAGGGTTATGTCTGCCTCCAACTCTATTTAAGGATCCTGCTAAGAAAATGGAAAAAAAAACCACACACAAATAAAGGGGCAGTTAAAGCAAACTTGGCTGTTTGTGGGAGGTGGCTCTACCAAGAAATTATTAATTTGTGTTCCAAGATATACCCCAGGTCTCTGATACTCTGTGGCTCTAAGTCCTCTTCCAACCTCTTTTACAGGAATGGTCAAGTCTATTTATAGACAGATGGACACAAGGTGAGGCCTTCAAACTTCAGATAAAATGCCACCAATAATCTTTGATAACAGTCATAATGTGCTTCACACAAATACAATTCTAATAAAGCTGATCCTCGCTAAAGATGTTATTGTTTACAGCACGCAACTATCAACAGAAAAAATCCTACTTACTCATTTAGGAATATTCATACTTAAAGAATTAAACTAAAACTTATTTCTAATTAAATATTTTAAAGCCATAAGTAATGACTTGGGAGGTATTTTGTCTAAGCACAGGTAAAGGAAGATACCTAGATAGTATAATCAAATCTCCTTTCAGCAAACTCGAATTCTTGTCTAAAAGTTTTTTTAAACCATTGCACATAATTTCTCTATTCTCTAAGCTCTTTCCAAAATCATGCCTCATAACCTCTTTTATTTGTTCACTGAAAAAAAGAAGCACACTAGCATCACTTGAGTCCTCACAATCAAATAGATATGCCAAGACAAAACAGTAATTCCTATCAATAATGCAACTTTCCTTTTGATGAGATTTATCCTTCCAACTGGCAATTAAAGCCCACATGGTGCTAGGGTGGTTCCACAAGAGACTGTCCTATATTATTATCCAGAAAACTTTACTCCAATGTTGAGCCCAATAATAATGACAGAACACATCAGCCTCAATTTTGTCTGGCAAATATCACTTACCCCGTAGAAAAGCAACTAATGAAAAACCAATAAATGGAAGTTGATCACAGAGAGGGAAAATATTTCAGAAAATGGCAAAGAAAATCTATTTTGGAGAAAATCTCTATGAATAACTGAATGGCAACTATAAACTAACAAAAAGCAGAATCCAAGATTCCCAGACTATCATTGTCAGGAAAGAAGCTGACCAAAATGCAAGATCGCAGTAGATTACCCCTTACCTTCATCCGCAAGGACTTCCGGGATCCCTCTCGAAATGCCTATCCCAAAGAGGAAAACAAGTAGAACAAACAAAACTTGGTACCAAGAATGACAGTTATACCTGAGACTAAAACTAAGGCACAAACTAGTGTTCTATTCTGTCCCCTTTTCTCTTGGTAACAAATACAATAGAATTCCCCGAACTACCATCAAGAATAGGGGTAAGCTCAATGCCTATGAACTTTGAAACTATTTTAATACTTTCTTTTGTGGAGCTAAAAAGTAATTAACAGGGAAGAGCATGCATCACTTAAATCCTATATGCACCCTTGATACTAAGAGAAAAAGTAAATAAAAAACTTTAAGTCAGGTTGCAGATTTACCAATTTTGGAACTAAGACGGAAACAAAGACCAATCCCCTTAACAAGGGGTGGGCAAGTCACCTACAAGCAACAACGTTGCTGTGATGGGGAAGAAAGAACACAAACCAGAAGAGGTTTCTCCCAGAGACTTTTTGCTGAGAATATAGGAAAGTGACCACGACCCTGAGGAAGCCTAGACTATTCAAGAGATGTTTCCCAATTTTTTTTGAAACAAGGAAAAACAATCAACCCAAAGACATGTAACCAGGAGAGAATTTCAGACTGCTTTGGAGTTGAGAGGTGGGGAGATACTGTAAAGATAGTGGAAGCCTAGACTTGAGGCTGCAGCACATATGGGCCTATGCCAGGTAGGGCTGGAATATCATACCTGGGATGGGGGGCTTGAGTAGAAGAAAACTTTGAGCCAGTAGTGATGGTATGGTGTGGCAGAAGAGAGGTTGGTCTATACATACGTAACATAGATTAGCTGATTTTTGTAAGTAGAGAAACAGTGGCCCTTTAAACATCTGGATCAAACCTTTTACAAGAATTTTGGTGTTTTCTTGCTCCAAAATTCGAGCTATTCCAGATATATTCAAGATATTTTTACCCTTCATACCTTAATTTTCTTCGTCTTTGGTGCTGCACGACCCTTTTCTGGACTCTTTTTCCGTTTCTTGGGTTTGGTTCTTCTAACAGTTAAGGTGATGCTTGTAGGTGTGTGCTGTGTTGCCGTATACAACACAGTGGAAGGAGAAAGCTCCTCATCCCAGCTTTCTGTTGCACTGCTATCCCCACCTAAAAACAGGTGATTTCACAGTTCAGGCACTAACAGCCTGAAAAGTACATTAAAGGCAGCTTATTCCTTTTAGGTGTACCCCATATCCAGTTAAGTTAGTACTTCTACTATTAACTCTATCATCTTTAAAGAAGTACAAATACCCATCTTTCTTATGAAAATAAGATATTCTCTATATCACTGGCATAAGCATACAAACCCTGTCTGCATTGTATCTATTTCTCTTCCCATATTTAGTCCCTAAGCTCCTTTGTAACAATCTGAGATTGGCTTATTTGTTAAAAAAGGATCCACTTATTTGTGTGTTTACGAAGATTATTTGGATTGCTACAGGGCTAAATGTTGTTTTCAGGTACATTTAGTTTACTACAAGAGAACTAAACAGTGGTCTTGAGAGAACGGTACCTCTTTGTATGAAGACCTAGGGAACACAGAAACTTTAAGAGGGTTCTTGAGCTGAACATTTAAGTCACAAAATATTTACTTGTCAAAATGTGGGTCTAATCCATCTTCTCACCTGATATGTTGTCCTGCTTCCGCCGATGAAGTCTAATAACCTTCCCCCTGCTCATTCCCCTAAAGAGGGAAAATAAACTTAAAGTAGTCCTTCCAACAGCATGCAGAACATCATAGCACACATGGGCGAAGTGTCTCTGCATATTCTACCCCCTCCCTCCCACCTACCAAATGTTTCCAGGACATTAAATTTCATATCAAATTCAATAGCTTTAACATCAATTTCTCATTCCTTGTTGTCAGCAATTCTCACCTAGTGCAGAGAATTCGAGCCAAGGAGCACTAAGGAATCATCTACATTAACAAACACAAGAAAGAATACTTTGAGCTTTTCCCTACTAGTAAGAATCCCCAATCCCAGACTTCTATTTAGATGGAACGGGATCTTACCTGCACTTGTCACAGTTGAGAAGGAAGCCATCCTGAGAAAGACCACAAGGACACCAGGTAGGAACAGTCTCTCCTTCAGAGTTCGGGCTGTCTCCACAGCGTTCCTCTACGGGCGACGGCAGGCCATTCAGGTCAGAACGAGGGATGATCGTCTGGACAGGGGGAGAAGCAGGAGGTGTCGGAGGAGGAGGGGCTCCGTAATTATGATCCTGAAAATAAGATTTTTTAAATCAACAGTGTCCAAACACTGGCCCCTCTCTCCCCTAAAGTATGGTACATATGGAAAGAAAGAAGAAAGTAGTACCCTTTGTTTTTTGGCTTCAACCAGGAAAGTGATAAAACAAAATGCCAAGGTCAACTGGGACATAAAAACAAGAACAATGATGCAGGGCTAGACGTCCGCTGGAGGCAGGGAAGTGCAAAAGGGACAACTTCGTCATGCTGCATATAAACATTTCAAGAAAGTCACAATGTATAAGAATGGATTACACTCCAGGAAGATCACTGCTCTGGAGAGAAACAAATGCATACTCACAGCATAAGGCAGTCCTCGACACCCATGCCTCTGAGTGGTCCCATAATTATGAGTGGAATACACGCTCTTCTCATTAACTGCTGGACTAGCCTCCACAGATTCAGGGCTGCACAAAGGCGAAAAGCAACGCATGATAGCATAACACCTAATCTTCCCTTAGGCTAGCACTTCACTTCCCATTCTAACCCCTCCTCTTTCCACAACCACCAGCCACTAGAATAAGAGAAAGAACTCAGTGAAACAATCTGATTAACATAACTAAACCTATAAATAACAGTAGGAGTGTTAAATGTGGATTTGTGTGTAACATGAAGCCAGTACAGGCAGATGTCTCAAGGCAGGTACCTGGGATACAAGGTGTCCCTAATGACAAACACAAACGTACCAGCTGAGCGGGGAGTTTCCCCTAGAGAAGCCACTCTGGGCTGGTTTAGACTCAGAACTATTCTTCTTAATTGGATCTCTTAATACTTCCATGAAACCTCACATGACATTTGCAGTGAGTGAGATGATGAAAGTGCCTTCTGCACTGCCCCAGGGACCAGGCCCTCTTCCATTCACTACCAAGACAGGATACCCTGAAGAAAGTACAGGTAAAAACAATGGCATCTTATATTTATCACACCTCTCATCTTGATGAACCCCCAAACACCTTTCAAATATTAGAGTACAATTTCTCATCAACCAATGACATGCAAGCATATCAAGGACACAATTATTAAACAGCTGCATGATAATGCCATAGAACTTCAAAATAATCAAAACTGAACTCGAAGGTTATGTTAGTCTAGTGACAACAACAGTAATAACAGCTACCATTTCGGATCATCCACTATTTGCTAGGCACTTGTATATATTCTTTAGTTTCTATAACCAATAAACATGGTAAATAGCACCCCATTTTTACAGAGGGGGAAGTTGAGGCAGTAAGATTACATGACTTCCCCAAGGATACACATTGACAAAGCTAGGATTGGAAACAAAGTCTGCTTGACTTCAAAGATTATACACTCTTTTCTTACTCTTGGTTCAGAAACCAGGACAATATTCTATCTTTAAAGAAAATTATTTTAAGACTTTTATTAACCAGGCTTAGTTAAGAAGCTTGGTTTATTATCTTTTTATACCCTCACTGAGTGGGAAACAAACTATTCAAGAGCAATTTATTAATTATAAAAGAACTACAAGTATATTCAAATTTAGAAATTTAATGTAAGCCTTTACTTGATTTTTTAAAAAGTATAGGTGGCAAAGGATAAAGGAGGAAGAAAATTCAGTTCTGATTGTTACCTGTTTAAGTTCGGGGGAATTTTGAAGGATAACTAAAAAATGTAATTTTATGACCTTAAAGAACTGAAAAACAGATGATCTGTAATGTCTATTAATTAGAAGTGAGATTCATAAATGAGAAACTTTAAGGACTAGTATAACTCAGTCTCAAAGATGAATGAATGGGTCTTTTGGGAATCAAATAATGCATATTATTTACCTCAACTAACAGACACTTTTCCTGCTTAAAGATGTATAATATACAATACGTGGCAGGAGTAAAGTGTGTAGTTCAACAAGGTGCAACATCAGTTGAGAAGTGAGGGATAACAGAAAAGTCTGAGATATGTATCCAACTCACCCAGTTATATGCTCCAAAACTGTGAGAAGGGATCTTATTAATAACAGCAAAGGTCATTTCTAGGGGAACAAAACTTTAGACAGAGGAAAGTATTCTCTGTTAGTGAGGTGCACGCATTTTATTACTTAAGAGTGTCTGTAAGATGGGAACTGGGTGGGGGGAGCACACATCAAGAATGCAAGTCAGTATTCTTGAGAAAAAGATGATCTGAATATGGCTCACTGAGAGGCAATCATCTCTGAGAATTAGGAAATAGGTGAGGTTTCCTAAATGAAACCAAAGGCAGACAAGCATTAATAAAATGAAGGTATAATTGTTTCTATGATGGGCAATTAAAAGAAAATAATACATTTATACAACATTGTTAATTTACCAGGTACATTACTAGTAAATAAGTATTCCAAAGAGCTGTACATATTTTACATCAATTTTGTATCACTGAACACATGGGTGAAATATGACAGCTATTTATTAAAAATGGATTCCTTTTTGGATAGGGAAAGGGAAAAGTTGCATGAAATAAAGGATGGCCATGGAGATGGAGCTATGTTGGTTGTATCTTACCATCTCCAAACAGGTAAATATGAACAAATGCACTTCATGTGCAAGTCTAGGGAATAAAAATAAAATGTATATTGTGGAGGTTAACAGGCCATCAGACTACACAATTATTTTCAATATTTTCTAGATAGGCATAGCATTAATACACTGCTTTACATGCCAAATCTAAAATTTAAACCATTATCTTTTGATGAAGAAACGTTGCAATTTCCATAGCAGTCACTGATTCAGTACATAGTTAGATGCTGACAGATAACTATAGAATTTCCTAAAATATTCTTTGATATATATATCAATTCTTATCTGTATTTTAAAATATGGATTAAAAGTTTGGAGTGTTTGAATTATCTCTTCATTAGCCAACCACTTTATGTAGATGTAATTATAGACTTTATTCTCCTATAATTGAAGTGCTATGATGGCTGGCACATACACAGAAACCAAGCTCACAACAGATATACTCCATCAACTGTATTCTAAAGACAATATACAACCTGCTGTTATGCCACCTCTTGGAAAAATTCCTGGAACTCTGTTATGATAGAGTTGGAAATTCAGAAAAATCTTTGCTTCTCCATTTATATCTACAGTTTTTGCAAATTATTTTTAAAAATGCATATTGTATATTGTGGCCATCAGATTGAAAATCCAATGGGGTAATAAGGTCTAGGTCTTTAACTTAGATCTGAGTATGTGGCACTTAATACCAGATTTAGGCTTAAAATGCCTAGAACAGTGTGTATAGGTACAATGAAACATCAACAAATAGCAGTCATAATTTAACAGCTGGTTATTGACATTCCTCTCCCTTTGTAGACATACTAAATGAATAACCGTGTAATTAGTTTTGACTAGTTATCAGAAATCTGTCTAGAAACTATGGATGAAAATGTTTCAGGAAATCCTAGAATGCTGGTGTTTAGACACTAAAAATTTGTAAGACCAGAAATAATTCCACTTCTTGCAATTACTCTTGGATTCCCTAGCTACATTTACAGGTAGTCATCTCTATACTTCAGGGAAAATATAAGTTGTAAGAATAACTACTTTGAGTTTTTTCCTCATTTACTAATTCCAAACTTACTGGTTTAACCTCTTTGCTGAAATTTCTGACAAATATTAATGCTGAATTAATATTAATTCTATTAATTCTATTATTTTACTAATCAATTCATATAGTAGCAAGTTAGCCAACTTTATTAAAATCTATAATACTATAAAACTGGGCTACCTACTAATGCAGGAAATTATTTAATTACATTATTTGGGGAAATAGTTGTAAATTGGAGGTCTCAATTACTATCATAACTAAATCTCTTTTGCATGCAAAAAATAAATAAATAAAAACAAAAGAAAACCAGAAAAAAGCTCCAGAAGGAAAACAATCCACCATTTCCCACCCTCCCCCACCCACTTTCTTCCTTTTCATATGGGAATAGGTCCCCAACTGCTTTCCATTCTAGACTACCCCAGAATATTATAATACTACTTCTTAGGGTAGTTTTATTTAAGCTTCCTCTTTAAGGTACTCAGGAAACAAATTAGAGTAGGTGGTTTTATGAAGAAATAAACATGCTTTGTAATAATATTCTCAGTTTTAAGTAAGAAAACCATTATTAATCAGGGATGTCGTTCAACCCAGAACTCTGGTACAGTTGCTTTACTTTGCTGAAGGGGAAAGAATTCCCAGGGACCATGAAAATGGCAAGAGAAACAGGGGAATTAGAGCAACACCCACCTCACTCAAGAAGTGGCTGTGGGATCAAGAGTCTGAACTGGACCTGAACATATTCAAAACACCAGGATTTTTCCAGCCCAGACCCTAATCCCTGGTACTGCCTGGAATAGACTTGGCTTCTGGGGGTGTGCTGCCCCCTAGGCCCCTTGGGTCTCTTTCGCTGGACTTTCACATCCTGGTGTAGTGTCACTTCGTCTTGAAAGGTAGGGGGCTTCCACTTCCTTTCTGTAAGCAAGGAAGATTGGGTACAAGGGAGGTAAAAGGACAAGAGGGGGAATCTGTGAGCAGGGGGAATCTTGGACAACTTAAAAGAAAAGGGATACAAAAGGCTAAAAATTTTAAAACTGAATATATAAAGTTGCATAATGAAGGCCTACCTTCATTGTCATTTGGCATTTAAATTCTTCAAGAATTGAGAGTATTATTTTAGAGATTGGGCTTTTCGACAAACTTTGAATTCCTAAAGCTGCTCTTAGCTGAAAAAAAAGTTTGGTACCACTGATTTTGAAGGTCCTCTTTCTAGGCAATGAATATTATAAAAAACAGATGACATTGCTCTCCAGTTTTCTACGCCAAATGTCAGAAGATCTAAGCAACTCACCCACATAAAGTTTCAGCCCCTTTATTCTAGAACAATGGGAAGTACATAGGAAGAGGACTTCAAGGAAAATCAGCTGGAAAGAACACCTCCTTATCTCCCTCCATCAGAATAATTATTAACTCAACACAAGTAGGTAGTGACACCTACTTTATTTCATCTTCCCCACCCATCAAAACAAATGAAAACATAATCCTTACTTTGTTTCTATTCTTCATTTACCTAGAAATCCTTTTCTTAAAGCTCTTTTCCTCCCCCTTCTAATTTCTTTTTTCCTCCAGCTTCTATGGGGAAGAGGGGAAAGGTCTAATGGCATTTATAGTGGGGCTTTAGTTAAGAAAATACTACCACATCTTATTAGCTACCCACAAGAAAGTTGTTTCCACAGAAACTGGTAATGTACCTACTATCCAAGAAGTAGCACTTACTCTGATCCAGCAGCCATATCGGAGTATGATGTATCTGATGTGGTGACTTCCAGAGGGATTGCAATGCTCATGACGTCCAACACAGCAACGATTGGAAATCACGGGGTCCAATTAACGGAGATTGACCACTCTGAGAGTGGGGGTGAGCTGCAGAGCCTCAGCCAACATGTTATGGACATGAGGAATCCTGCCACAAGAAAGGAAAATATCTAGTAAAATACCAAGTATCAGATAGCTTTTAAAATTTATCCTAAATGATACTGAGTGTTTTCCTAATCTATTTTCGACAAGGCTTTCTTAAGGGATAATTTTAACACAAGTATAGCTACATTATCACATATATACTATATATTTCCTTAATGTTCTTCAAAATGAGGTAGCAAAAAGTTATGCTTATCTTTTTAATTTTTAATTGTTTCTTTTCAGTAGTTCAAGGGAAAGTAATAGTCTCCCCACCTCACTAACACACACATTTACCCCATTCTACAATCACCCATCAAACAAAATTTTCTATCAGCCTAGGATTTAGCAAGCAGTTTTAAGTTACTGGCTAGTTATTTAAAAAAATCCTAGTTTACATAAATTCCTTAATAATTTGAGGTCTTCATTTAAACTTTTTCTAGGTCATAAATAAATGCAGTTTTACAAGTTATGTTATCCCTTCCAAATTATTTATACTTGACTAGATATAGCTATTTTTTTTTTTTTTTTGAGACAGAGCCTCAAGTTGTTGCCTTGGGTAGAGTGCCGTAGCATCACACCTCACAGCAACCTCCATTTCCTGGGCTCAAGCAATTCTCCTGCCTCCACCTCCCAAGTAGCTGGGACTATAGGTGCCTGCCAGAACGCCCAGCTATTTTTTTTTTTTTTTTTTTGGTTGCAGCCGTCATTGTTTGGTGGGCCTTGGCTGGATGTGAACCCACCAGCTCAGGTGTATGTGGCTGGTGCCTTAGCCACTTGAGCCATAGGCACCGAGCCAGATATAGCTATTTCTTACTGCCTTCTTTTGTCATAGAACACTCTCTTCCTTCTTTGGAGTACTTTATCATTTGGGGGCAAAATGCAAATATCTTAACTATTATATCTGTGAGGTGACATATACGGCTACATTATACTGTATTACACTGTTCATATACTGAACATCATAAACCATAAGAGAGCAAGTGCATGTGCAAAGGGTATAAGGGAAATCTCTATCTTCAGAAGCTTAATTGTGCTATGAACCTAATGCCGCTCTAAAAGAAAATAACACACACACATGAAATCACAAGAGAATAGTTTTAGTTTTATGACAAAGATTAGAGAATTTTGTATGGGAAAGTCGAGAGGATAATTTCCACCATAAACCAGTGGAATTTGGGGACAGAAAGACTCATGAATCTCTAAAATGCTTTTTTTTTTTTAAAGGCAAAAGTGTTGCTTAAACAAGTTGGAGGTATGTTGCAAAGGGAAGAAAGTGTACAATGCATCATTTTAATTATAATAATGTAAAAAAGGATGAAACCAGAAGGATTTTATATGGGAGGGAATAAAGTTAACATGAACGTTAAAGACCAGGTTAATAAAGATTTTTGCCCAAAAAAGAACACAAAATGAGTCTTGATTGACATACTGATTCCATAACAAGACAAATAAGACAGTTAGAAAAGTGTAACAATTCTTATTTCTCTTTTTTAAACAATTCTTAATACTAAAAAAACTAAATGGAATGAAAAGTTCAAAATATTGAGTCAATCAAGGGGTTAATGCAAATTTTAAATGGTATATGGCATGAGATGTTTGAATAGAGTCTTACTATGTTGCCCTGGTAGTGTGCCATGATGTCACACTTGCAGCAACCTCAAACTCTTGTGCTTAAGTGATTCTCTTGCCTTAGCCTCCCAAGTAGCTGAGACTACAGGCACCTATTACAACACCTGGCTATTTTGTTGAGAAGGGACTGGTGGACACTATGTTGCCCTGGTGGTGGGTGGTGATATCACGCTTGCAGCAACCTCAAACTCTTGTGCTTAAGTGATTCTCTTGCCTAAGCCTCCCAAGTAGCTGAGACTACAGGCACCTGTTACAACACCTGGCTATTTTGTTGAGAAGGGACTGGTGGAACTTTCTGCCTCTGGGTCAGCCTAGTTTCCTTTTGCTTTCATCTTTCAAGCCTTTTGGAAATTGAAATAAAATGTGCAAATGAAAAAACTGAGAATATGTATCACCTTAACCCAAAAGGGCATAGTTCAATACTATATGCTGCTGGCTACAATTCTTTAATTTTAGTATCAGTGTATAATTCATATTTGTTTTTAAAAAGCCCAGGAGCTGCTGCCTAACCAAGTAATCAGAAGAAAGTCTCATAATGATCATACCCCACCACCCCCGGAAAAGTAAAAGGAACTGGATATTCTACTTTTAGTAAAGGACTTAAAAAACAGTCACTCAATACCACTAAAACCCTGTTACAACCATTACTAGTATATGCTCATTTTAAAAAAAAAATGTAGGCTTCTAGATAAAAGCCAACTTATAAACCTAGTTGATAATTTTTCCTAGAGCAATTTTTAAAATGAAAAGACAGAAAAGTTACTTCAGATATTATCTTCTTTAATGAAGTCCCAACTCAGCTGTTTTGGATAGCTGATAAATAACTCCAAGAAATATTAAGTGGCTAACTATGAATTAATTTCTCTCTCATAAACTCTTCAATTTTCCTCTGTCTAGTTTTATGTAATCCTTCCACTCTTCTGAAAGCAATCATTTATATAGGTGCCTTAGTAATAATGATGCTTAATTCAAATTGTGATCAAACCCCCCTATTTTTCATATATAATCCTGAAAATAGTTCCTTCTCTAAATAATGTGTAAAAAGCAGCTCTTAAAATGTTAGTTCAAGAATCATTAATAGATCATCCATATGCAATATTTTATTATAATATTCTAGTTTCATTAACCGAGCAACAGGTTCCTAGGATGGTTTACCAAGCTTAGTAGTTATACCAGTTATTTTAATATATCACCGAGTTTGGAGAGAGTGGTAAGAATTAACTCTTCAGGTGTACCGATTTCAAGATATATTTTACTAATTTGTCTGTTCATTCCTAACAGAATATAAACTCTAGAAGAGGGATTTTTGTCTCTTCTCTGCTGTATTTCCAATGGCCATTACCATACCTGACACACAGAGAATGTTTAAGAAATATTTGCTTGAGTTAATTATGGTCACCATTACTACAATATCATTTCAGCATTCATTAAATTGTAAAAAATAAAAAGAAATTAAAAGCATTTGCGTCACCTTTATATAGACCTCTGAATATGAAGTCCCCCAAAATTATCTGCCAGTAACTCTGAAGACCTAGAAAAGTTGAAATACAAATTAGTACAGGAAGATAAAACACCAATGAATACACAGAATGGAATGCTACAGAGATATTAATAGTAATTTTGGTTTATTCGTGTATAGTGCCTTGTTCACTTCCCTATGTTCTATCTGAATTATTGTCTTTTAATATTTATATCTTATTTTCCCATAAAGCTAGAAAGTAAATAAAGTATGAAGAAGGAAATCATCTTTACTTGACTTCAGAAGTGGTGAAGTACTTATGTCACTGGCTAATTTTCCCTCTTTTACAAGGTGCTTCTCTTTTCCACTGAACCTTTCCCAAATTCAGAGTCATTTCTTTAACTAAATGTCAAATTTACTCTGTAGTCAGACAACACACTCCCTTCTCCTACATTACTCCTTTCTTCCCCTCATTCCATGCCATCTGTACTCTCGTGCCACTACAGATAAAGGTGAATTAGTTATATTTGTGGTCAACTCCATAAAGGAAACAAAAATAGTTAAAACTTCCAAAAAGAGAAACTAGGTGATCCCAGAGCTTTGAAGGAAAATGAAATTATTTTCCTGACTCCTAAGAAAACCTTGAGAGGTAGCCTCCCTAAGTATGAAAATCACTCTGAAATCTATCACTTAATTAGGAGATTTCAAAGTTGAAAACCCTTTAGGTTTTTAGTGTTTTCTCCAAAAAGTCAAATTTAACATTAGTCAGAATGAGTTATTAACACATAAAAAGTTGTATCATAAAAATGAAGAGTTGTTTATGAAATTCCAGCTACCAAGCATTACAGGGACATTATGTTGTTCTATGATTTCTAATTAAAAAAAAAAAAAAACTGGAACATAAAAGTATTCTTTATGAACAATTTGGAAGAGCACACCCCAAATTACAAAAACAAAAAGCATGGAAACAGTAAAAGGAAAGAAGGAATAGAGTAAATTAAGGAAGAAGCAATAGCAAAAAGAAAGGGCAGGAGGTAAAAAGAGAAATAAGTATGTGAGTACACAGTTGGGGGGAAACGCATGCATCAGAATTTCAATTTCTTATTAACTATTACAACAATCCATCAAAGCCCATAGGAAATTCTTGGATTTAGAAGCAGAACCAGCTTGTCTTTGGGTAGTAAGCACTCTTTTAAGGAGTTACTATCTACATACTGTTTCTAAGGATGTTATACAGAACATGCCATAACTGTTTTTTATTTACCCCGTCTTTTTAAATTGAGTTCAGAAATGGCCAATAGTCACTGTAATATTATTCTGACAGACTCTTCTCTACATTCTCTACTTGCTGAAAGCACAAGACCTGTAAGATCTGTGTAGTCATTCTTAGAGAAAACAAACAAAAAGTGCTTTAAGAAAAATTTCAACAGAGATTTCAGAAGAAGAAATTGCATCAGACAGGTGAGCCGGAAGCAGCTGAGAGACAAGAGTCCAATAAATAGCCAATCCAATGAAAGAAATTCAGAACAAGTCTGCTTCAGTAATCCTGTGAAGAGGACTGGCAGGAAGAGGAGTTGCCGCTTCAGAAAGAGAACAGGCCTCATATGCTTCAGACAGTCTTTGTACTGAGGCTGTGGACCTTGGCCATTCTCCCAGAAATGATGCAATCCTGATGAACAAGATCTGCTGCCAGAGAAACAATTGTTAACAGCCTATGCAGACAGCAACTCAGCCAAGGAGCGATCTCTGATCAACACTCTCCATAAATCATCAAAACTCTAAATCTCTCCCTCAGTTTCAGAATCTGACAAAATACAAGTAAGCACAGAATATATTTATATAACAAAAAGCCATTTTCTCAAAATGTCCTTTTTCTTCTAATTCCTTTGGCTTTATAATATCCAGCAGTATCATTAAATTTTAAGTAAAACACTGAGAGCACTTTTATTTTTACAAATATATTTCTCCAAGCATATTAACAGTATTTACATACATTTAAAAACGTATGCTTATTTTCCTGACTCCTAAGAAAACCTTGAGAGGTAGCCTCCCTAAGTATGAAAATCACTCTGAAATCTATCACTTAATTAGGAGATTTCAAAGT
>NW_003852410.1:1662258-1683634 GCF_000181295.1 Otolemur garnettii
AAAAAAAAAAAAAAAAAAAAGAAAGAAAGAAAAAAAATATCCTGCCTTGCAAGGTGGCTCACACCTATAATCCTAGCACTTAGGGAGGATCACTTAGGCTCAGGAGTTTGAGACCAGTCTGAGCAAGTGAGACTCAAGACCAGTCACCACTAAAAAAACAAAAAAGAAAAAGAATAAGAAAAAGAAAAAATTAGCCAAGCATGCAGACGCGTACCTGTAGTCTTAGCTACAGGGAAGGTGGAGGGAGGCAGGAGGATTCCCTTGAGTTTGAAGTTGCCATGAGCTATGATATGTTGCCATTCCACTGTAGCCTGGGAGACAGGGCAAGACCCTGTCTTAAAAAAAAAAAAAAATCAATTTAAAATTCCTCACCAGAATCCTCATCTTCTCCTAGGCCTCGTTTCTCGCTCAGAAATTCTGATTATCAGGTTGTTCATACAGTATTATTAGAAAATTATAATAATCTTTTCTTACTCACTAAATAAAAGATCCTGCCACACACATCTGTTGTCTAAACTCCAACTAACCAGAAGAAACCAAACAACTGAATTTCCTTTTGGAAGCAGTAACTCTTAAGCTGAGATTCACTAAAAACCACAAGCATCTAAGATATATTCTGAAATCAACATCTTTGGCCCCTATCTACTATTCCTAAATTTATACTATTAAATGATAGAAATTAACAGACATACAGAACAGCTCTGAAGCACTAAAAAAATCTTTACTAGGCAAATAAATGAATACATTTAACTCAGGTTAAGAAAAAAAAAATCTCAACAAGGGTTTAAAAAAGCTAATAATTTTGGCTAAGCACCTGACGCACAGTTGCTTACATGGCACCGGCCACATGCACTGAGGCTAGCAGGTTCGAACCCAGCCTGGGCCGGCTAAACAACAATGACAACTGCAACTAAAAAATAGCTGGACACTGTGGAGGGTGCCTGTAGTCCCAGCTACTTGAGAGGTTTAGGCAAGAGAATTGCTTAAGCAGAAGAGTTTGAGTGAGGTTGCTGTGAGCTGTCAAACCACAGTACTCTATCCCAGGGCCACATAATGAGACTCTGTTTCAAAAAAAAAAAGCTAACAATTTTAAGATTCAATTTCTAAACCTGATTACTCAAAATTGTTATACAGTAAATTGAATTTCTTCTGAATAAATACTTCTGTACTTCAAATTCTCTTTTGAATTACTTTATAAAATAATCAAAAGGGGAAATGAGGAAAAATGTTTTTTTCATTTTTTTGTATAATGATTTTTACCCTTAACTTTTAAAAATCACAGAACACTCCAAAATACAATAAATATGTGACTGCATTTTATTTACATGACTAACTCATTTTAAAAACTGATGTGGCAGCTACATCAT
The DNA here is from genome assembly GCF_000181295.1 of Otolemur garnettii. Classification (NCBI taxonomy): domain Eukaryota; kingdom Metazoa; phylum Chordata; class Mammalia; order Primates; family Galagidae; genus Otolemur; species Otolemur garnettii. Next base: position 1,663,626 of record NW_003852410.1, read on the forward strand.
ATGCTTATCTTCCATCTCCAACTCAAACTCAAATGGCTCAAATAAACACAATGCAGATATACCATGACATATAGCTTTTTACTCAGAAGAACTGTATGTTAGGAAAAAGTACTATACTAGGAGTAAGGAATCTTGAATCCTAACATAGAACTTAATTAGTTTGGTGACCTCAGACAAATCACTTTACAAAAATGAACCCTAAATTCCTCAAAGTAAAATTTTCAATGTATTTCTTCCTGCTCCAAATCTGTATGAATCCTGGCACTGCCGCCAACAAGCTTAGGTAATTTTATGTAACCTCTCAAAATCTCAGTTTTTGCATCTGTACAATAGAAATGACCAGTCCTGGGCAGCGCCTGTGGCTCAAAGGAGTAAGGTGATGGCCCCATATGCCAGAGGTGGTGGGTTCAAACCCAGCCCTGGCCAAAAACAACAACAAAAAAAAAACCAACAACAAAAAAAAAACAAACAAAGAAAGAAATGACCAGTCCTATAGACTCTCAGGTGTACATGGACTAGTCTGTGTTGCAAATAAATGACTCTTTGGTCCTTCTAAGTGTATGTGAAGAAGGAGGAACTGCCACTGATAACCTGAATAAAAATTGTTTTCATTTTTACTTTTTTCCAACAGCATGTATTTCGATCATGTTACAACAGATAAATAGGAAAGAAGAAATGTGGGAAACATGAAAAAAAATGTGAGAGAGAGAAGTGGCAGCCATTAAAAGAAATAAGTGGGAGTTATTACAAAATCAAGAGATGACCTTTAAGAAAAGAATACTCAGGAAAACGGTGAAATTTTGTAATTGGTATAAGTTATGTTTACAATCTAAAGTAAGTTAATGCAGGGGAAAGACTTAAGACTTCAGGGCTGAAGAGAAAGAAGAGAAAAGAAAGAGAAACACTAACTGGGGTAAATTTTGAGAGGCTAAAGAACCATCAGGATTAGTAATTTAAAACCAACACAGACCAGGCGCAGGGTGACTTGTGTCTATAATTCTAGCACTCTAAGAGGCAGAGGCAGGTGGATTGCTTAAGCTCAGGAATTCAAGACCACCCTGAGCAAGAGTGAGGCCACATCTCTACTAAAAACAGAAAAACTAGCTGGACGTTGTGGCGTAAGCCTGTAGTCTCAGCTAGTCAGGAGACAGAAGCAAGAGGATTGCTTGAGCCCAGGAGTTTGAGGTTGCTGTGAGCTATGATGCTATAGCACTCTAGCCTCTAGCAGGGACAACAAAACAAAAAAAACAAGATCACATTTTCCTTTTCTTCTACCTCTTCCTAAACCAGTTTACCTCCTGGTTCCATTGCCTAAATTTTATATTCCATCTATAGGCTTCTGGGCTTGGAGAATAAACTAATTTCTATAAGAGTTCTAAGTTTATTAGAAGAGGAGGCAATTAAAAGCCAACTTTTAAAAAATTCTAATTTGGACAACAGGATTTCTTTCTCCATGATAAATGTCACTGATAATAAATACCACAGAGGGCCAAGTCGGACTTAGTAGTACTTGGAGGGGGAGAGGAGATTGGCAGCAGGATGAGACTATGTACCATAAATAAGAGAACTAAATACAGTACTGTGATCTTAAATTATTTAAAGTTGACAGTGAAGAAAAACAAATATTTACAACCCATGTAACAATGTTAAATATTCACTGCCAGACTAAATAATGACACACAGATTATGTACCCTTAACAAGAATCAGCAAGATTTCAGGATTCAAATAAAGATGATGACCACAAAGACTGAGCTATACAGTCTTTCTAAAGAGTTTGTCCTCCTGTGTCCTAAGGCTCAGAGCATGCTTTAGAGAACTCTAACCACATCCGAGCAGGAAAAGAACCTCTCATATCTCTCTCTAGACCTGCCTCTTTTGCGAGTTCAGACCTTTCTCTCTCTCTCTCTCTCTCTCTTTTTTAAGACAAGAGTCTCACATTGTCACCCTCAGTAGAGTCCCGTGGCATAACAGCTCTCACAGCAACCTCAAACTCTTGGGCCCAAGCAATTCTCTTATCTCAGCCTATAGAGTAGCTGGGACTACAGGCACTCACCACTATGCCCGGCTATTTTCACAGACTTTCACAGACTGAGTCTCGCTCTTGCTCATCAAGGTGATCTTGAACCTGTGAGCTCAGGCAATCTACCTGCCTTGGGCTATCAGAGGGCTAGGATTACAGGTGTGAGCCACTGCACCTAGCCAAGACCTGTTTCATTTTTAAACCCTGAAATGGAAATCACTTTTACTTACTCAGATGAAGAGAGCTGTGTATATTTATGAGGCATTAATATCTGAATTTATACTTTTACTAGGTTAGGCAAAATTTCTCCAATTGAAAAAAAAAAGTAGTGTTCTAGAGTTTAATTCGTTATTTTACAGATAAAGAAACAGCTACAGAAAGTTTAACTTGTAAAAAGTCATACACATCGTAAAGTTCAGAAGGAAATTAAAATCTCAATGTATAGTCTCTGTTTACAAAAGTAATTACTACTGACTTAAGATAGCAACATCTGAATTAAAACTAATTGTTTTTATTAGGTGAGGTACTAGTAGACAATAAGACCGGATTAAAATTCCTAACTCTCTTGGCATTAATATGTAGATATGCCACTTTTTTCTGTGTTCATCACTCATTCATTCAACGACTGTGAAGTAGCTACTATACATATAAAAAGTATGTTAAGTGCTATTTTAAGATGTTTTTCTTATTCAAAGTAGGAGAGGGCAGGCAGTTTGTAAACTGTTTAGGTTTGACTACGTGCCAAGTATTGTATTTTCACAACCATAAAGGGAAAAAAAATCCTAAAGTGAGCCTCTACAATTAATGAGTCAAAATTCTAAAAGGAAAACACCACCCTCTCTCCAAAGGAAGAAAACTCACATCCACTCCACAGTTTACCAATGAAAGAGTCTCTTACAGAAAAGGATTTTTTAATAAACCCCTTAAATTATTTAAGACAATGCTTATCTGGCTTGGCACCTGTAGTTCAGCGGCTAGGGTGCCAGCCACATATACTGGAGCTGGCAGGTTCGAACCCAGTCTGGGCCTGCCAAACAACAATGACAACTACAACAAAAAAAACAGCCGCGCATTGTGGCAGGTGCCTGTAGTCCCAGCTACTTGGGAGGCTGAGGCAAGGGAATCACCTAAGACCATGGGTTTAAGGTTGTTGTGAGCTTTGACGCCACAGCACTCTACCAAGGGTGACACAGGGAGACTCTGTCTCAAAAAAAAAAAAAGGCAACACTTCTCACTGATTAGTTTCATGGAAAAAATCTATTAAGAATGAAGACAAATGGGCAGCAGGAATCCGTAAAATACAGAAAAGAACCTGACCATACATGTTCTGTGATCACTTGGTGGACTACATGGCTAAGTACAAGTAGTAAAGAAATTTAAAGCTTAATTCTGATAGTGGCAATAGAATTTCCCTTTCCCCTCAACGGTTGTATTAATAACAATTCTTGTAAAAATAAGTGTTTGTAAAAAACACATAAACACTGCTAAAGCTAAACTTAAAAAGTTTAAGTAAAATTGTCATATAACTTCCCCCCCATCCACCACCACCCCTGCCAAAGATTCCTCAAAGATAAAAAAATGATAACTCCTTTTTTATTTTTTTTGGAGACAAAGTCTTACTCCTTCACCCAGGCTAGAGTGTCATGTTCACAGCAACCTCAAACTCCTGAGCTCAACCAATCCTCCCACCTCAGGAGTAGCTAGGACTACAGGCACATGCCACCATGCGCAGCTGATTTTTTTTCGATTTTTGGTAGCGACAGAGGTCCTGCTTTACTCAAGCTCACTTGGAACTCCTGACCTCAAGCGATCCTCTTGTCCCAGCCTCCCAGAGGGCTAGGATTACAAGCATGAGCCAACTGAGCCTGGCAAAAGTGATAACCCTTTATCTTTGCTCTATAAGCTCCTTTTTAAAAAAATTTAGCCTAAGTTTTGGATATCCTTCTATTAGCATGTACCAATCTACTTCTTCCTCTTAAAGGATGTTGCACTGTTGTGTTCTGTGGGTCTACTATAATTTAAATCAATCCTCTGTAGGTGGATGTTCAGGTTGTCACTAATTCCCAATAATACATGCAATGCTGTACTGAATGGCCATGTACTTACATCTTCCTTTATACATCTATGCAAACACTTCCTCAGTACAAATTTCTAGAAGCAGAATTGCTAGAATAGGAAAAGAATATCTGTGGTAACAAGCCACCCTTCAGAATGTTAAAAATAGTCTTCTGGGCTCGGCGCCTATAGCTCAATCGGCTAAGGCGCCAGCCACGTACACCTAAGGTGGCGGGTTCGAATCCCCAGCCCGGACCCGCCAAACAACAATGACGGCTGCAACCAAAAAATGGCCAGGCGTTGTGGCGGGCGCCTGTGGTCCCAGCTACTTGGGAGGCAGAGGCAGGAGACTCGCTTGAGCCCAGGAGTTGGAGGTTGCTGTGAGCTGTAAAGCCACGGCACTCTACCCAGGGGGACGGCTTGAGGCTCTGTCTCAAAAAAAAAAAAAAAGACTCTTCTGCAGATTTTCTAAAAGAAAACCCTAAATGAAAATTAATTGCCAATTCCTAACAACTATGTGATTCACTTTTAAGACTGCTACTGATTAAATGTGTTATTGTCCTCTAACTTTCTTATATACTAAACAGTAGGTCTCAGTTACTTTTTCACTAAATTTGAGCAGGGACTTTCAAAATAATGCCTAGAAAAAAAAATATTTCAGATCCAAAGTATTTTCTTATAGTGACCCTTGAGATAATGTTTAATTCTTTTAATAACATACATCAGGCTCTAAATTTCTCTGTTTAGTAAAGAAAAAAACAGATTAGAGTAGCCATCTGTAACCTAGATGGCATCTGTAGAGCTCTGACTGGAAATCTGAGTTTTTCATTTTCAAACAGATTATTAAAACTCGTGTTCTAGACATCTCCTTCTGGGGTATAAAATATGACACTTCATTTTAATCAGCTTCGGAAAGAGACCTAGACAGTGTAAGAGGCTTACCTATACTTATTTACTAAAAGATAGGAGACAAGATATTGACTTTGCACTTTAAGTACAAATTAATTTGGTATACTCCATCATGACACCTGACACCCACTATGCCCTAGCCAAAAGGAAGTGGGGAACCTCTCCTTTTTGTTGTGCTGGCACTAGCACCTTACTCAAAGCTGGGATGTTCTTTTCCTTTGAAATGTTTCACGGACCATCTTTTAGGAATCCATTCACCTCCTTATTTGATGGTTATGTTACTGCAATGAATTGGTCTCACAACCTCTAGGGTTTCAACCTTCCAATCTACTCTCCATTCTTCTGTGCTGTTAAATGTTCTAGAACAGAACTTTGATCATTATCATTCCACTATTAGGAATCTACAATGTCTCCCTTAATGTTTACTGGATTAGTTCAAACTCCTCTGCCTGAATGGAACAAGACTTTGTTAATTAGCTATTAACGCACTTATTCCTCAAAATTTTGTTCACACTATCCTACCTGATATGGCCCATCTTATTTTATCTATAGTCTCTCCCTCCTCAGGATCATTTTACAACAACCAAAACTATCAGTTGTATTTGTTACATTAGCTGAGTGTAGCTGTCCCTTGTTTATCATACCAAAAGGTGATAAAATGTGTGAGAGGGGCATCCTTATCATAATGAGAGGTGATAGGAACAAAAGACTATCATTCTTTTGCCAAATGTTAAAACTGATTAAAAAGCTTATGCATTTAGGCCAGGCAGGGTGGCTCATACCTCATAACCCCAGCACTTTGGGAGGACAAAGCAAGAGGATCAGAAGGATCACTGGAGGTCAGGAGTTCAAGAATAGTCAGAGCAAGAGCCAGAACCCATATCTACAAAAAATAGAACAGTTAGCCATTGTGGTGGCACACAACTGCCGTCCCAGCTACTGGGAAGGCTTATGCAGGAAAATCACTTGAGCCTAGCAGTTTTGGTGTACAGTGACCAATGAGGCAACTGCATTCTAGCCCAGGCAACAAGAGTGAAACCCTGCCCCCAAAACAAAGAGAGCTTATGCATTCCATCAATTGCTAAGTTTGCTTAGTAAGCTTAGATTTTGCAATTACACACTTAAATGTTCATTTAAAACATTCTAATCACCTAAAACATCTCAAGAAAAAAAAATCACTGTAAACAAAAATTTTTAAGACATGAATTTGTTGATAATAAAATTATTTGCATTCTTGGGAATGCAAATTTCTCCTTGTAGAAGAACTGCAAGTATATACCTTACCCACAGCTCTGACACAACACTCCTATATGCTACATGCCAATATATAAAAGTGGGTGAAACATAGGAGAAACACCCTAAAGCAAGCGGATAAAGTAAGATATGCCATAAACCTAAGTACTAAAGGACTGATTACATTACACAAGTGATAGCTCCCATTTGAGGTAGGTGACCATCTGTTATTTTTAGTGAGCTGTCTTTTTAGAGTACTAGAAGAATCTTAAGAGCTGTGACAGACTTAGGGCAAAAAAGGCTCACCTACTCTGACCCCCAGTTTACAGTGGAAAAATAACTCAGTAACAAGTAAGTAGCATAGAACAAAAGCATTTTGGATGTATATGGATGATTCCAACTTGAACAAATAGCACACATAGTTTAAAATCCAGTGAGTGGTGACTAATTCCAAAATCTAATGGAAATATACACCTCTACAGTCTATTACCCAATATTTATTATAAACTATACTGGTAACAATGAAACTAAACATAGAATAATTTGTAAATTAAAAAGTAACACCTGTAATCCTAGCACTCTGGGAGGCCAAGACCAGCCTGAGCAAGAGGGAGAACTCCATCAGCCTGAGCAAGAGGGAGAACTCCATCTCTACTGAAAATAGAAAAACTAGCTGGGCAACATGGCAGGTGCCTGTGGTCCCAGCTAGTCTGGAGGCTGAGGGAGGAGGATTGTTTGAGCCTAGGAGTTTGAGGTTGTGGTGAGGTGTGACACCTGGGTACTCTCGCCAGAGTGAGACTCTGTCTCAAAAAAATAAAATAGTAACAGCAGACCAGACTTGTAATCCTAGCACTTTGGGAGTCCACAGTGCTGGGGCCTGGAGACCAGCCTGGGCAACACAGCAAGGCCATCTCTCTAAATGAATAAACCAACATATAAATTAGCCTACCATAATGCAATCAGGCAAGAGAAGGATATAAAGAGTATCCAAATAGGGAAAGAGGAAGTCAAACTCTCTTTGCCGATGGTATGATCTTATGCTTAGAGAACCCCAAAGACTCAACCACAAGACTCCTAGAAGTAATCAAGAAGTACAGTAACATCTCAGGGTATGAAATCAGTATCAACAAATCAGTAACCCTTATATATGCCAACAACAGACAGGTTGAAAAGCTAATCAAACACACAATTCCCTTCACAGTTGCTTCAAAGAAAATAAAAACCAAGGAATACACCAAACCAAAGAGGTGAAAGACCTCTACAAAGAGAATTATGAAACCCTAAGAAAAGAAATAGCAGAAGACATTAACAAATGAAAGAACACACCATGCTCATGGCTAGAAAGACTCAACATTGTTAAAATGTCCATACTTCCCAAAGCAATCTACAGATTCAATGCAATCCCCATTAAAATACCTTTATCATACTTTGAAGAGTTGGAAAAAATAGTTCTTCACTTCGTATGGCATCAGAAAAAACCCTGTATAGCCAAGGCAATTCTAAGGAATAAAAACAAAGCAGAAGGCATCAACCTACCAGACTTTAGGATATATTGTAAGTCCATAGTGATCAAAACAGCATGGCACTGGCACAAATACAGAGACACAGACATCTGGAACGGAACAGAAAACTAAGAGATGAAATTAACATCTTATAGCCACCTGATCTTCGATAAACCAAACAAGAACATGCACTGGGGAAAAGAATCCCTATTCAATAAATGGTGCTGGAGGCTCAGCACCTGTAGGTCAGCAGCTAGGGCGCCGGCCACATACACTGGGGCTGGTGGATTCAAACCTGGCCCCGGGCCTGCCAAACAACAACGACAACTACAACTACAACAAAAATACAGCCGGGCATAGTGATGGGCGCCTATAGTCCCAGCTGCTTGGGAATCTGAGGCAAGAGAATCACTTAAGCCCAAGAGTTTGAGGTTGCTGTGAGCTGTGATGCAATGGCACTCTACCGAGGGTGACATACTGAGATTCTGTCTCAAAGATAAGTAAATAATAAAAGGTGCTGGGAGAACTGGATAACCACATGTAAAACACTGAAACTAGACACACACACTCCACCACTAACAAAAACTGATTCAAGATGTATAAAAGATTTAAATCTAAGGCATGGAAACAATAAAAATCCTATAAAAAAGTGTGGGAAAAGATCTTAAAGATGTTGAACTGGGTAAAGATTTTATGAAGACTTCCATGGCTAGAGCAATAACAACAAAAATAAACAAATGGGACTTTATTAAAATTAAAAGCTTCTGCACAGCCAAGGACACAACAATCAAAGCAAATAGACAACCTTCAGAATGGGAAAATATATGTGCATATTACAAATTGGACAAAGGGTTGATAACTAGGATGTACAGAGAACTCAATCAACAAAAAAAGAGCAAACAATCCCATCTATCACGGGGCAAAATACATGAACAGAAACTTCTCTTAGAAGATGGATGAACGGCTATCAAACATATGAAGAAATGCTCATCATCCCTAATTACCAGAGAAATGCAAATCAAAATCACTGAGACATCACCTAATCCCAATAAGATTAGCCCACATCTCAGAGTCCCAAAACTACAGATGCTGGCTCAGAAAAAGGGAAACACTTTTACACTGCTGTGGGACTGCCAACAAATAAAACTTCTTTGGAAAGTATGGAGAATCCTCAAAGAGCTCAAATTAGATCTCCCATTTGACACTGAAATCCCACTACTAGGCATATACCCAGACAAAAAAAAATCATTTTATCATATGAACATCTGCACTAGATTGTTTATTGCAGCTCAATTTACAACGCCAAAATGTGGAAACAATCTAAGTGCTCACCAATCTAGAAATGGATTAACAAGCTTTGGTATATGCATACCATGGACTACTATTCAGCCATTAAAAGAGATAGAGACTTTACATCTTTTGTATTAACTTAGATACAGTCAGAAGGTGTTCTTCTCAGTAAAAGTATTACAAGAATGGAGAAGCAAGACTCCAATATGCTCAATTCTAATATGTAACGGTCTGATACATGCCCATATAAGAGGAAAACTCAAATAAATTCAAGGTGGGGGGTGGGAGAAGGGAGGAGGGTGAGGGACACAATTATAAGAGGGGCTTTACTTAACAAACGCAAACAATGTAACCTAATTTGTTCTACTCTTAAGTAACCTGAAACAATTAATTAATTAATTAGTCTGGCATGGCAGTATTTGCCTGTAGTCCTAGCTATCCAGGAGGCTAAAGCAGGATTGCTTGAGCCCAGGAGTTGGAGACAGCAATGAGCTGTCATGATACAGCTCAGGCAACTCCAGCCCAGGCAACAGAGCAAGACTTTGTCTCCCCCTACCCCCAAAAAAAGTGAAAGAAAGGAAAACAAAAACCTAGAGAAACAAAATAATCTAGTTAGCACTAATCTAATATAGCACATTACTAAAACAAAATGAAATTTTGGGAATGGTGAGCAAATTTATTTTCCTTGAAACCCACGAGATTGAAGATCTTTGGATCCTCTATGATAGCTAGAGGAGCTTGTTAAGCAATTCAGGATCTTCAACAACTGCCATCATCCAGAGCATTAAAAATATCTAACTAGGGATTGCAAAATTTTTCTGTGGAGATCTTAATAGGAAAAATGAGTTTAAAGCCTAACACAAATGCTCATCTTTGATTCAGTTTCAGTAAACACTTCATCTGTATTTGGACCCAAGCGCTCATGTAAGTAATACTTATAAAAAATTAGCCCCAGAACACTGATTGATAAAATAGTACTTTTTAGTAAATGATACAACTGGCACAGTAAGGCACTCATAATTCTTATATGGAATATAATCACAACCATAATATGATGCCAAATGTTCCCAGTTATTTTACTATCTCTTTTAATCCTCTTTCTAAAGGTTTTCCTATCATATCAGAGTTTGACCCTAGGCAAAACCCAGAATTCTAGCACTGAACAGAGTGGAGTAAAATATGAAATATCTTAGGTTTTCATTTATCTATTTTCATTAAAACATAATTTGTTGGCTGGGTGCAGTGGCTCATGCCTATAATTCTAGGTCTCTGGGAGGCCGAGGTAGATGGACTGCTTGAGCTCCCGGGTTCGAGACCAGCCTGAGCCAAAAGCAAGACCCCGTGTCTACTAAAAACAGAGAAACTGAGGCAAGAGATCACTTGAGCCTAAGAGTTGGAGGCTGCTGTGAGTTATGTATGATGATGCCATGGCATTCTACCCAGGGTTACAACTTGAGAGTCTGTCTCCAAAAAAAAAAAAAAAAAAAAAAAAAGATATGAAGACTTTCTTCAGGAAAAGGTAAAGACAAAATCTAATGTAAACATTCTAGGGATTCACAGACCTCTGCTCTATATCCTTTCCTGAAGTGTAGCCAGTCTGGGATAAAGGAGGCCCCAAAATGAATGAATAGTAGGATATGGGTATTTGTAAAAGGTCCATCTACTTTTAATTTTATTATTTTTTTGTGTGGTGTATCTTGCAGACACATTTATTCATGCCACGTAGCATACAGCTCTTACAGTAGTACACAAGGGTGTTCCATGATTCCGCATGACACAGCTTGCTTATTATTAGCTCTACAGGCAGGCTGATGGTCCATCTCTTGTGCACTCCAAGTGAGGGTGGTTAGTGATGACCATGAGCAGGTGCGGGAGCTTTCAAAGATTTACTTCTTTTATCAGCACAGCAATTTTATTAATGATGAGGCGTGGCATCACAGCTCACAGCAACCTCACTCTTGGGCTTAAGCGATTCTCTTGCCTCAGTCTCCTGAGTAGCTGGGACTACAGGCGCCCACCACAATGCCCAGCTATTTTTTGATTGTAGCTGTAACTGTCAGGCCCATGCCAGATTCGAACCCACCAGCTCTGGTGTATGTGGCTGGTGCCTTAGCTGCTTGAGCTACAGGCGTCGAGCCTCTTTTTTTCTTTTTAAAAAGACAAGGTCTTGGCTCTGTCACCCATGCTAGAATGTACAGTGGTACAAATCATAACTCAAGGCAGCCCTAAACTCTTGGGCTCAAACAATTCTGCCTCAGACTCCTAAGTAGCTGGTACCATAGGTGAGCAACCCCATGTCTGGGTTTTTGTTTTTCATCTTCCTTTTTAAGAGACTAAGTCTCTCGATGTTGCCCAGGGTGCTCTTCAACTCCTGGCCTGGAGGAGCAATCCAGGAAGCAATCCCTTCCTGCCTCAGCCTCCCAAGTTGCTAGGATTAAGACATGGAGCTTGTACAGACTTTCTTATAATGTAACATAATTTCCCTTCTAGTACAAAGTCATTATATACCTTTGTAGGTGACTCTATTTTTCTAGTAATTGGAAATACCATGTGATAAGAGAAATAAGACTCAGGGCAAGCAGAGTACCAACAGGGAGAGACTAAAGGGGTGTAACCTTCTAAGGCAGGGATCTGATTATGTTTACTTATATGCTTTATCAGATAAGGATACTTTTATTTTAAATTTTAAAACTTCTACTCTGAAAAATCAAATTAAGTATTAAAGTAAAACTGTTTAAAGAATTTCATTTACTTATCTAGTTTCAACAATTACCAACTTGACCTTATTTCATCTGTATTTTCTCTTCATTTTAAAGCAAACCCCAGACAATGTATCATTTCATCCATAAATATAATCAGCATGTAACTCTACAGGTAAAGATTCTTTTAAAAATCAAAATGTGCTTTTTAGTTCCTGGTTAGCTTAGAGGGCAGTGGGGGGGCAAGAAAAGAGGTAAAATACAATTCATTTTATCTCTCTTCAATCTCACTCCAATCCCATTTGGCTGGGGGACAAAAAAAATCCCAAAAACCTGAATGAATGAGAAATCTAGTGTTACATAACTTTAAAAATTCTACAGTGGAAAAAAAAAATCCTGTAACTCTGGTCAGCATGCCTTATGTCCTAAAGTCACTTCAAATAATAGAATTTCTAATAATGTTTAAAAAAAAATACTGTCCTGAAAAGGAGGCTTGTTTCATTAAGGCTTTCTTTGATATTAAAATTTTAAATGTGATTTTATTTAGAAAGCACTGGTATAAATAAAAGTCAGAGGCCTCAAATTTCAGCTTAGATACCAAGTACTCCTTTTTTAACAAGTTCTTTTCATATAACCAATGAAGTCTTGAAAATCAGGTGTTATTTATAGCATAAGAACATTACTTATACTAAGTAAGGTTCAGATAGAGACCTGATCAAATATTCATAACAATAATAATCTGTCAAAATAAGAGGTAACATTTACTAGGTGCTTATTTTGTATCAGCCACTTTTTTTTTTTTTTTTGGAGACAAGGTCTCACACTGTCACCTGGGCCAGAGTACAGTGGTACAATCAACCATAAGCTCACTATAACCTCAAACTCCTGCACTCAAGTGATCCTCCTGCCTCAGCCTTCCAAAGAGCTTGGACTACAGGCACACACCAACCATGCCTGACTAATTAAAAAAAAATGTTATTTCTTATAGATGGGGGGGGGGGTGTCTCACTATGTTGCCCAGGCTGGTATGGAAGTCCCAGTCTCAAGTAATCCTCTTGCTTTGGCCTCCCAAAGTACTAGGACTACAGGTGTGAACCAGCATGCCACCCAGACACTGTTTCTTTAATTGCTTTATGTGCATTAGCTCATGTAATGCCCACAACTTTAGAGGAAGGTACTATTCCTATTTGGCCAAAGAATTAAACTCAACAAGAAACTTGACCAGGGCGGTGCCTGTGGCTCAAAGGAGTAGGGAGCCGACCCCATGTGCTGGAGGTAGCAGGTTCAAACCCAGCCCTAGCTAAAAACTGCAACAACAACAAAAAAAACTTGGCCAAAGCCAGAACAAGAAAACCACAGCTATAATCTGAATGAGGGTTCACCCAATTCAGAACCCTCATATTCCTAATCACCATTTCTTCACCATTTATTATATCTGGATTTAATATTTTTAGCCCATATACACATGAGAAAGTGAAATATTGTTAAAATATGATACTGTAACTTAAGATATTGTAATTAGGAAAGATAGAACAGATTTAATATTTATCAGGTTTGAGATTTTATAAGACTTAATATTTTATTTAAAATGCATAAAATCAAGTAAGTTGCACTTTAAATGACAAAGTTAAAAAATAGATACCTTTTTTTTTTTTTTAGAGGCAGAGTCTTATTGTGTCGCCCTCGGCAGAGTGCCATAGTTGATTCTCTTGCCTCAGCCTCCTGAGTAGCTGAGACTACAGGCGCCTGCCACAACGCCCAGCTATTTTTTTGTTGTTGTTGTTGCAGTTTGGCCAGGGCTGGGTTTGAATCCACCACCTTCGGTATATGGGGCTGGAGCACTATTCACTGAGCCACAGGCACCACCCAACAGATACCCTTTATAAAGAATACCTAAATTTCAGGACTAAGAGTGAACTGTTCAAAAAATATAAATTGATGACCTCTCTATTACAAGTAGCACCAGTGTCCAGGTATAAATAAAATCACCAGTGGAAAAAAATAGGATCTAGCATTTCAAAAGAGAATTTTTACTACAGAAAAGAAGCTTCATATCTCAAACTGCTAATATTAAGCGGAGATCCTGGTTCCTAAAACAGAACAGAAAAGTCAGTGCTCCTCTTGTATGGCACAAAAAAACTTACTAGTTATTGAAAAATCTAGGAGATAGTTTGAGAAAATGAACTATCTTAAATGTTTCTACATAAAAGAAGTTATCATGACAAACTATCACTCCGAATATTTATAATAATTCTATTGACTCTTCTAGCCAGGGAAAGGCCCGAGTAGAAGAGTAAGATAGAACCTTGATTTTTCTATTGCCAGATTTGTAAATTTTACTTAATAACCATAAAAGTATTTTTACAAAATTGTAAAACCAAAAGTAACCCATCATGAATCCAGTTGGTGGCATAACCACACAGAGCTAATTGAACTGATTTCGAAATACTGTAGTTTGACTGCAGGCAGTCGCATACCACATAATGACATATAAAATGGACTGCCGATATGATAATGGTCCCATAAGGTTACAATGGAGCTGCTCTATATGTGTACCATTTTTGTCTACTATACCTTATTTTTACCATATCTTCCTATGTTTAGATGTTAGGTACACAAATACTTACCATTATGTCATAAATGCCTAGAGAGGCCAGTACAGTAAAATGCTATACAGGTTTGTAGCCTAGGAGCAATATCCTATACCATACAGCCTAGATGTGTAGCAGGCTATACCACCAGGTTTGTGTAAGTGCACTCGATGATGTAAGCACAATGATGAAATCTCCTAATGACACATGCCTGTATCTCTAAGGACAAACAAAACAAAACCCACCACTTTCCAGTAATCATATTGTTCTGTCACATTAAAACTGTTGTATGTTGGGGAGACTTCCAGTTTGGGTATTCCCCTTTGCCAGAAGCTCTGGTGCTTTTCTACTCCTGTATTCTTTTCTGTCTAATAAAATCCTATCTGACCACTTAAAAAAAAAAGGAAACTGTTGGATATTGTGACACAAATGAAAGAGATACTAATTACATTGGTGTTAATGAAAACTGAGATTTTAGACATGAGAAGGATTAGGTATACATAAAAATCCCACAGTACTGAATCTGAAATGGAAGTTATCAGGTACTAACAGGTATTTTTTAAAAGAAAGCATTTTTTTTTTCTTAGAGGTTGAGGTGTATAGCCTGCCTGAGCTCACAGATTGGAGACCAGCCTGAGCCAGAGCGAGACTTCATCTCTCGGTCCCAGCTAGTTAGTGGGAGGCTGAGGCAAGATAATCAGTTGAGACCAAGAGTTCGAGGTTGCTGTGAGCTGTGATGCTACAACACTCTAATGAGGGCAACATAATAAGACTCTGTCTCAAAAAAAAAAAAAAAAAGAATTTAAGAGCCCAACAGCCAAAAAGCAGGACAATCTGAATGTCAAAAATAATAACTTCAAGAGACTATAACATATCAAACATTTAAAATCAGGAGTACTTAATAATGATACTTCATCACCTTTGGAGGTTGCTAAATTACCAATCCATTATTCTGAAAACTGGTAATTAAGAGTGGGGAGGGGGCAACATATACTCATTTTGCCTTTTGTATACAAAGGGTATCTTATAGTAGCCACATAACAAATAAGGGGGAGTATTCCAAATAGCAAAAGAAGACAAACAAGAACTGAAGCCACTATCAAAACGTGTCAAAAATTTTACAGAATATTTATTACAAAAAAATTACAAAGAGTGGCCAACACATAGAGAATATTTTGTAATGAATATATTATAAATAAAGGGACATTTAGCTACAATTTCCCCATTTCTTATGTATAGTAACTTTTGGGACACCCTGTAGATTTTTCAGAGGGTAGATTTTTCTTTTTTTGCCTTTTTTAAATTAAATCATAACTGTATATTAATGCTATCATGAGGTACAGTGTACTGTTTCTGTATACAATTTGAAATATTTTCATCCAACTGGTTAACACAGCCTTCATGTCTTTTTCTTAGTTATTGTGTTAAGACATTTATATTCTACATTTAGAGAGACTCACATGTACCCTTATAGGATGAAACATAGGTGTGATCCCACCCACCCTCCCTCTCCCCATATTCCTGGGTTAAAACTGGGTTATAGCTTTCCTATGAAAGCTATAAATTAGTTTGATAGTAGGCCTGAGTACATTGGATACTTTTTCTTCCATTCTTGGGATACTTTGCTAAGAAGAATATTTTCCAGCTCCATCCATGTAAACATGAAGGAGGTCAAGTCTCCATCTTTCTTAATGGCTGCATAGTATTCCATGGTGTACATATACCACAATTTATGGATCCATTCATGGATAGATGGGTAGATTTTTCCAAAGGTGTTCTCTTTCCTGACCACATCATCTGTACTATGCCAGATCTTCTTCATTCTTGAACCAAAACAACTTATTACACCAGATTAAGCACAGAAGCAGTTATGAGAAAGCAGCTGTCTTCTATTAAAGTCAAATACTAAAAAGATTTGCACAATGCCACTTTTAAAAAACTGGGAATAGTTTGTTTTGAGACAGTCTCATTTTGTCACCCTCAGTAGAGTACCATGGCGTCATAGCTCACACCAACCTCAAACTCTTCAGCTCAATGGGTTCTCTTGCCTCAGCCTCCCAAGTAGCTGGAACTACAGGTGCCCACCACCATGCCCAGCTATTTTTAGAGACAAGGTCTCGCTCTGGCTCGGGCTGGTCTCCAACCTGTGAGCTCAGGCAATCCACCTGCCTCAGCCGCCCAGAGTGCTAGTATTACAGGCATGAACAACCATGCCCAGCCGGAAATAGTTATTTTTCATAAAAATCATGTTATTTATGCTAACAAGGTTTATTATTATCTTAAATTAACAGTTTTTCTTGGCTTTAGTATGTCAGATATGGTAAATCTCAATATAACTCACACAAGCAAAAGCTCTTTGGAACCTGCGATTTTTAAGACCATACAGTCTGATATAGGTAACGAATATCAATAGCTGCTTAACATCAAATAGACAAACAGATATCATATAACTCTTAATGGAAATACACGGTACTATCATGAAGTATGCTTGCAATGTAATTACTAATTTATACCAAATATAGGCAGGGTTGGGTGGTTGTCTAATAGTGGAATGTGTTAAATGATGATCCAACCTTCAAAATCCAAAGAGTACAAAAACAGTAAGTTTGTCCAGTAAGCACTCTACATTAAAACAGAGAACCTAAAAATTAACCATCAAACATCAATCAACTGCAATATATGAACCATACCTTGATCAAACAGAATCTTTTACACTATGGTTTAATAAGCTCCAAAAGGAATCTATCTTTCTATTCTGTTTAGTAATTAGAATTTTTCATAATAAATTTAAAAATTAATCAAATTTATACTCTTCCCCTACCACCATCTAAAAGGAAAAGGCATTTTAAAAACTGCTTATTTGGAAATTAGGGTTCAGAGGCAACTCCAGGATCAGAGGAGCTCTATAAAGAAAAACCTGGTTGCTAGCCAATGACTAAAAGTTCTGCAATCCTCTATAATTAAAGCAAGCATATAATTTATGGTCTAAACTGAGACATTTTTGAGAGGTGCTATTACTAATTATGCTAGGACCTACATCAGAACTGTCCCAGAGAAAGCAAGACGTGCAGACAATATTAACGATTAAAATTTTAAAATAATTTTCACAAAAGATGTTCCAGTCAATCCTTCAGTTAACTATTTTCTATAGAAACACGTTCCTAGTATTATAGAATTAAGAAAAACTGACACACACAAAATAACTTTTCAATTCTCTTGGCTGGCAGTTATTTCATGAAGTATACTTTATGCTTATTTCTCTTTCTGCTGCTCTGCAAACTTCCAGCCATTCCTTTTCATACCAACTGTTCATGATAAACTATAAGTGGAAGGTTACACCTACCCAGAGCCTTGCTTCTCTAAAAATACATTATCTTCCCATGGGACTTCACACATGGCCTTTCAAGAGTATCCAACCTTTTTCCTTCTCTGGTGAACACTGGACTCTGCCCAACTCTGTTGGGCCACACATTAAATACACAGACACTAATGAAAGCTGATGAGCAAAACAAAACAAGGTCTGTGAATAATTTTCGTGATATCTGCCACCAGAGAGAAGCAAAAAAGTCCTTATATAATCTGTATGTGGCCCACAGGCTGCGTGTTGGACACCCTTGGTAGGGTTAAGCAAGGAAGAATGGTATGGCTGCCATAACTTCTGAGCTCTATATATGATGTTAGTACCCCTGTTTAATCTGTGAATATTTTACACCACTTCATTTTTAAAGGTTTTTTAAACACTGGGTAAACTTTTCAATGAAAGTAGCCCAAATATGAAAATATGTAACAATTTAGTATAGACCATTACAATTTTTAGCTTCATCCTAATATGTGCATTGACATGCCAACCTACCCTTACTTTGTTCTATTACTAAGCTGACATTAAACATTTGCCACAAAACTAAGTTCATCTAGAAATGGCATTAAAAAACAGACTTTGAACTTTGAAACTTGGTCTTACATTTTTCTCAAATCTGTTTCTTTTTTAAAAAGGCATTCCACCAGCTCGGCGCCTATAGCTCAGCTGGCTAAGGCGCCAGCCACATACACCTAAGGTGGCGGGTTCGAATCCCCAGCCCGGACCCGCCAAACGACGATGGCTGCAACCAAAAAATAGCCAGGCATTGTGGCGGGCGCCTGTGGTCCCAGCTACTTGGGAGGCGGAGGCAGGAGACTCGCTGGAGCCCAGGAGTTGGAGGTTGCTGTGAGCTCTAATGCCACGGCACTCTACCCACGGGGACAGCTTGAGGCTCTGTCTCAAAAAAAAAAAAAAAAAAAAAAAGGCATTCCACCTAATACTTTTCAAGCTATGGGAATAAAGATATACTTACTTTCATGGTCATAGTAGTCCGCACAAGAAAAATCAAAATAAAAATATACGCATTCATAGAGCAATCTAATGCCATATTCAGTATGTAGCCAATCACATTGCCTCAAAAATCCGTCTTTTTTCTGTTTTAGGAGGCTGACCTAAAATAAAGGTTTGTCTTTAGAACTAAAAGTTTGTTAAAAATATGCCCTTTAGATTGTATCCCAAATGTTATCATACTGAATACATTTATTTTTTAAGTAACCATATATTACTGTGATTCTTCCTTGTCAATCTGGTTTCTGTTACAAAACAAGTCACCTCTCAACAGCCTACGTTAATAAAAGAAAATGTAACAAATGCAGAGACAATCTAATCACCAACAGGTCCTTCCAGGTTCTTCCTTGTAAGAATAAAACCTTCCCTGGATACCAAGAATGCTCAAACAGTTGATTATTAACTGTAGGACATTCTCCTTCACAGAAACTGTAATAGTACAAAATGTATGTGTGTTGTGGCAGGCAAAGACTGGTGGTAAGAAATTTTTTTTAACATAGGCCAAAGATCATAACAGGACAAGAATTTAAAAAACCACAGAGACAAGGGAGAGAACCCAACAACGAGAACACCCACATACAAAATGACAAACAATGGGTATGAATATAAAACAAAGAGATCCACTTTGACTTTTATTAAAATTAACACACCAACATTATTAAAAATGCTTACATGATACTGGAACAGCCTAACCAGTTCATAGTATCTACAAATTATGAAATAATCGTCTTACTAAATTCAGCAGCGCACACACCTTATTAGATTACTGGGTTTTATTTTAGTCTTCAAATTGCAAGGGGGGGGGGCATTCTCAGAGTCAGGAGACAACAATAAAAATTATAAAAATAAAATTTCTCATTTTGGAGATGATAGTAGGTTTAGATAAAGAAGGCTTGAAGAGACTGGGTGCCTGTAGTACAATGGTTACAGCACCAGCCAGGTACACCCAGGCTAGGTGGTTCAAACCCAGCCAGGGCACGCTAAAGAACAATGACAACTGCTAACCAACAATGACAACTACAACAAACAATCGCACCAGTGTTGTGGTGGATGCCTGTAGTCGCAGCTACTTGGGAGGCTGAGGAAAGAAAATCAATTAAGCACTAGAGTTTGAGGTTGCTGTGAGCTGTGATGTCAAGGGCACCGTACCAAAGGCAACACAGTGAGACTCTGTCTCAAAAAAAAAAAAGGAAAGCGGCTTTAAGAACATAAACTATGGCTTGGCGCCTGTGGCTCAAGCGGCTAAGGCGCCAGCCACATACACCCAAGGTGGCGGGTTCAAATCCCCAGCCCGGGCCGCCAAACAACAATGATGGCTGCAACGAAAAAAAAAAATGGCCAGG
>NW_003852410.1:1683958-1687605 GCF_000181295.1 Otolemur garnettii
AGGAGACTCGCTTGAGCCCAGGAGTTGGAGGTTGCTGTGAGCTATGCCACAGCACAGCACTCTACCCAAGGGGACGGCTTGAGGCTCTGTCTCAAAAAAAAAAAAAAGAACATAAACTATGCAATGCAACTTGAAACCTGAAATCTAAGGTATGGAAAATTTATTTTCAAATAGGTAATTAATTTCACCTCCTCTAAAGTAAAAGATTGGTAAATATACACAAAAGTTTAATTTTTAACCTTATTTTAGTCATAACCCGAGTTACACAAATTTGTAATTTCTGATACAAACTGCAAATTGCATCTACAGAAGAGATTCCGCTTTTCTTCAAGCTAATAATATGGTAATCATGACTGTGTGAACAAGCCAATGAAATTTTTTTTTTTTTTTTGAGACAGAGCCTCAAGCTGTCCCCCTGGGTAGAGTGCTCTGGCTTCACAGCTCACAGCAACCTCCAATGCCTGGGCTCAAGCGAGTCTCCTGCCTCAGCCTCCCAAGTAGCTGGGACCACAGGCACCCGCCACAGCACCTGGCTAATTTTTTGGTTGCAGCCGTTGTTTGGCAGCTTGGGCTGGATTCGAAGCCTCCATCTTAGGTATATGTGGCTGGCACCTTAGCCACTTGAGCCACAGGCGCCAAGCCCAAGCCAATGAAAATTAAGTATACTTAAAATGCTTCTTTCTGTAAGTCTAAGAATCTAAAATGGCTCATCAAGAAAGAAAGCAAAAAATGCCGAAGTTATAAAATCTCTACCACTATACACTTTTAACAAGCCAAATTTGGACAGTATTTAAGAACAGAAAAATAAACCTACAACCTAACCATAATAAAAATCAGATTAGACCTTCCAATTTTCCCCCTTTGTCCTAGTTTCTTTTTTGCTGGGAAGAGGCGCTGAGGGATAATAATAGCAGGGAAATAAGGTGGAGCAGCTGCACAGGCAAGATGAGGTACAGTGCTTGTGTTTCACCTCCATTCTAACTACTGCTTGCTAGATAGAGCTTACTGAAAATGAGATTAGCTGTTTAGAGAGCTGAAAACCTTTAGAATCAAAATGTTGCTCCCTGCTCTCGCACTTTTGCTAGGAACTTCTTAAGGCCTCTAGCAAGATTCAGGTTAATAGGTGCAAAAGAAGCCAAACCACACCGAGCAGATTTCTAATTTTTTGGGAAGGTGGAGTGTGTATGTGTTTATGTGTTGCAAACGATGTTTAAACTAGCAACGTGCATCTTAGCACATGTAGAAAAAACTGGTATGGAGACCAAAGCTTGGCTAGATGGCTTCTATTTCAGTCCCACACATCTAGGGAAACAATCCATTTGAATATACTATAAAGAGAAGTGACGACTACCCTAAATTTCTATAGTGACATAAAATATAGCTCACTAAATTTTCTGTTAAGGCTGCTGCTATTTTACTAATGAGAAACTTCTAACTAATAGTAATGATAATTTAGTTACTCAAATTTCCTTTTTCAAGTCAAATTATATCATTACTGCCAATACATAAAAATGCAGTGCTAAGCAGCAACACATCCAGTTTTCTCTTACAAAGAGTAAGGACACAAAATTTAGTCAGGTTTGCTTAATATTACAATGTATATTAAAAGTGTTTTTGTTATTGTTGTTGTTTTTGCTAATCCACAAGAAGAAAATACTACTCCAGTTTCCTTTATGGACAGAAGGAAAAACTTTAAGGCTAGTTCAATAACACTCCAATACAGGTGGAACTTTAACAGAAGCAACAGATGTGATGTTAGAAAACTAAGTTCAAACCAATTATCTCCAAATGTCACATTCTCTTAAAATATATTAATTATTTAAAAGAACCCCGGCCCAGCACCTGTAGCTCAGTGACAAGGGCACCAGCCACATACACCGGAGCTGGGGGTTTGAATCCAGCCCGGGCCTGCCAAACAACAATGACGGCTATAACCAAAAAAAAAGCCGGGCGTTGTGGTAGGCACCTGTAGTCCAAGCTGCTTGGGAGGCTGAGGCAAGAGAATCACTTAAGCCCAAGAATTTGAGGTTGCTGTGAGCTGTGACGCCACAGTACTTACTGAAGACCACAAAAGTGAGACTCTGTCTCAAAATAAATAAATATATAAATAAAAATAAGAGAACCTCATCATATATTCCTTTATAAAGGAGGCATCCTTCTGCCATCCAATTAATTGCCATCTAATTTGTCTCTGAATGCAATTCTTTAATTTCATTACAAATACTGGGCACAAAACATTTTTTAAAACTTAACTAAAAATACTGATCCTTTTTGCTTTAAAGGGCCAGATAACCAACAGATCTCTTGCAATTTTATGATTCATATTCAGTCTAATAAACTGGACAAGACCACTCCACTTTCAGCTGGGAGCAGAGCACAAATACATCAAACAGGCTGCTCCTACACTAAAAAGTGGGGGCAGGGAGTAATCAATCTCCAGGGAATATCATGTTCTCTAGGAAGTAGGGATGAAGCTGAAACAAAAAGTAGCCCTTCTTCAGTTAGCATTTTACAGGATGGCAACTCAACACATGAATGCGCTAAAGTGCTGAATTTTTTTACTGAAATAAATTTGGAGCTAACAATATGCAACTACTTTATTTCACAACAGGAAATAAATTATTCTACAAGCTCTGGTCTAATCCCAACCCAAGTAAATACAGTGTATATACTGAAATGGAAGAGCTTTATTCAGACAGAATGTTCTTTTCCATTTCTTAATGAGAAGTCAGCTGGCAAATGCTCTAGAACTGGCCTACTCAGGAGGTGACTTGTACTTAAGGGAGCAGAGCGCACGGGACTTATTTTACTGTAACCTATACAAAGCTTTATTTTTTTTTTTCATTTTTTCCTTGGAAGAGAGGAGGGATCCCTATCAAATATTCCGAAACATATCAAATTTGGGGATAACAGTACATGGTTGGCAGAAATTCAATGCTTGAGTGGGAACTAAAAATGATTTCTTTAATTGTATGCCAAACGGAATAATCTCTCAGGGAAAAGAACCTCCTCCTCCTGCCTTTTCTACCTCCCGCCCCTCCCCCACCAACACTGTCTCCCTGCTGTGCAAAGAGCCCTTTGTCCTGCCCTGCACTTATCTAGCTGTTTGGCCATATTGACAGGCCTACTGGAGGCATAATAAGGGAGTCAGTCTGACATAAGCAGCCAGCAATTTGAAACTAAAATCTTCCTTCTCTACTCTGACCAAATCCTCCTGCAGAGGTCTCTGGCTCATCCCATGCTTCTATCTATTTCTCAAACAGAGCAGCAAGAAATTCCGCAGTTTCCCTCCATTAGGTAGCACAAATCAAAAACTTGATTCCTCAGATAGAAACCAATTCCGCATAAATTCCTACAGCCACTGTTTTTGTGATTCCTAACATACGCCATAAAAGCCAGCTCTGGGTGTGTGTATATGTAACTAACAAGGCTAAGGAAAAAATTCTAATTACTTCAATTTGCCAACAAAACTCTGGGAATCCTCAACACTGCAAGGAAGCCAGAAGAAAAAGCAACAGACAATTCATTAGGCAAAACTGGCCAACAATCTTAGTGTTTTAAAAATACTAAAACTTATTTCAACATCCCAAAAAGTGGAAAATTCCTTTTCCCTGTCTGCATATCAAAGATACTTTTTTTTTTTTTTT
>NW_003852410.1:1688533-1708522 GCF_000181295.1 Otolemur garnettii
GGATTCGAACCCGCCACCTTAGGTGTACGTGGCTGGCGCCTTAGCAGGTTGAGCTATAGGTGCCGAGCCGGTACACTTATTTTCTAAGGTATGCCACTGAAAGGATGTTTTAAATCAGATTATAAATATTCTCTTACATATTTTTCAAAGAAAGTTTTTCATCTAAGACAAAATGAAACTTCCAAGAAATTTTCTGTTTTCAACACCTAAAACACAATTTTTATGAACAAAATTCACTTCTAGACGTTAATTTCAAATTAAGCAGATAAATCACCAGAGTTCAACCAAAAGTTATGTAAAAAATTTATTCTCATGATCTGGTTTTTCCTCTAAGATGTAACCAGTAATCATTGACTGTTAATTATGGCCTAATATATTATATGTTATCTCAATACAAAGAGGATAAAGCAAAAGTAGCTATCTGCACATCTGCATTATGCACTTTATTATTTTCCCAGTCAAAAGCAAAAATAAAATAGCCTTTCTCCCCAGAAAAGCTAGAATAATTTCAGAAAGTCAGTCCTTGGACATAAGAAGCATCAAAAGATATAAAATCTTTCAAACATATTAGTTTTCTATGTAAAGCACCCCATGATCCTTCAGAAAATGATTGTATGACCACCACAAAAGGTTCCAAACAGGAAATACAAGTGAAAAACACTTACTTATATGGAAACTTTCATATTATATAGTAGTTTAAACCAGAAACATTTATACCTTAAATTTTAAGTGTCAAACAGCCAGTACAAGTGAAATCCTATTTATTTGACAAGGCATCTTATATATCATAGTAATAAGAATTAGAACCACCTGAAATATTATCCATTAAAAGTTCCGTTTCATTGGTTTGCTTTTATCACTGGGAAAACAATGTGAGCCACATTTGTGAATGACAAAACTGATTTCCATTTGTTTTGGTTCCCTGCCACAAATGCCAGAGTCATACTACAAATTGGAGATGCTTGTAGTATTTAAGTACATTTACACAAAATTGAACAAATCAAAATTCTGAGGGGAAAAAAGTATAGGATGCAAGAAGTAGGGGGAAGACACCATATGTTAAGTATTGCATGTAATTGTTGGTATATCTGAATAGTAGTTCTCCTTCAGGTAGTTTCATACTCAGCAGACCTTTCTGCTTAATCAGAGATCATCCTAACAGGAGTTGTGGGGGAGGGGAGATGGCTCAGAGGGCTTCTGGTTGGTATCCTAAACCAGAATTACTCAAAATCTACATATTCCTTCTGGTCTGTCCCACACTTCAGATGGATCACTACCAAAGATATGTCAGAAGACCATATCCAACATGTATATAATGGATCGATTTTGTTAAGACAAACTCCAAAGAAAATATCTAATCTGCAGAAGTCTATTACCAATACAAAAATTAAGAATATTTATATTTGAAAATCACTCCCCAAATGGTAGCTCTTTAAAGTTTAATATTCCGAGTTTAGTAAAACATTTAGCAAACATCTATTTAATAAGGTAAATATGTCCTAATCAATGGAAGGAAGGAGATACACAACAAAAAAATTTATTCACTAAGGAGATGGTGGAAAACATGTCAGTTGTAGGATGAAAAAAAAAATCCTCCCAATCTAATTCTCACGAAGATTCTTTAATTTTTATTACTTTGGTTTTAAATGGATTCAAAAACTAAAACTCTAATGGAACTTTCAATCCTATCCATGCACAAACCCCCAGGTAAAAACAAAAACCTGTAAAAAAAAACCAAAACCAAAACCAAACAAATTAAAAGACTTTAACTATGATCCACTTTCCAGATGCTGATACCCATAAATGGGTAGGTTATAAATTGCTAATTCTCATCTCCCCACCAGTAAGAGGCAAACCAGCTCAGCAGTGAAAATCCCAGGAAAGCAAGGTTTCTTCTTAGTCCTAAAGCAGCCATCGCCTAAGTGCAGCTCCCTGCAGCCAACAGCATTAATGGACGCTGCACTGCTGTCCTTCCCTGGAGACAGCAGCCAGCACTACTCAAGCTTCTCACGTAGCAACCAGAGCTCCAGAGCCAGCAGCTGCTGCTGCCTTGTATACTTACCCCTGTGATCCAACCCAAAGGAACAACCTTCTCTGTACCCCACCCCCACTCCTTACACACTTTTTTTTATTTTGGACCAGTACTCCAATGCCAGGAAGGCTGGAATTGCGCTTTTAGAAATACACAATCCTAAACTCACCCTATAAAACTAAGACCTTTTATTAGAAAAACCAACATTTACTAAATTTCAACTATCTATGTTAATTAAGCCAGCAATTTATAAGTGAAAATTAAGCTTTGGTCTTTAGAATGCCAATTTTCCAAGCACTCTATAGTAGAATTTAAATTTGCAGCTAGAAACTAAGCCTTGTGTCATGCCCTACCAAAGGACATAATTCATTTTTCTACACATAATGACAGTCTCAGTAAACCTGAAAGACGTTAATCTTGTAACGGGCCAGAATTTTTGGCTACAGAAGAAAACTAATGATCCTCTAGAGAAAACTGGAAGAAATCCAATAAAAAAAAATTTCCCTGTGTCCTCCAAGAGAAACCTCCAATTATGTATTCTATGCTTTAGACCTAGCTCAGATTCCACACATATAAAATTACCACTTCTAACTTTTTATCTCAATGATCCCCCAAACATTAGTAATATAAAATTAGCCATCAAAAATACATTTTTTCAAATAGGGACTACACATTATTTTGAAAACCTCACAATACTCAATTCAGCTGGATCTTGCCCAATCAAAAGTATAGCTATGTAACATCTACCCAACAAAGACAGGTAAATATGACCTTGGTCAAGTGATGAAGAAAATTAGTAAAGAACCTGGAAGAGTATTTCAGCTCTAAGAGCAACAAGAAAAACTGGAGAAATGAATTTAAGTATAGACAAAGCCCAGTAGAACCCAGAGCTCTTGGCAAAAATTGAGTACTGGTGAACACATTGCACAAGTAACATGAGAAAGCAGAAAATGCAGGTCACACACGCACCCCTGACCCAGACCAGTAGAGCTGGCTGCAGCATCAGTATCCAAGAGAAAGACCACTTATGCTTGAGAAATGAGACAAGCAAAGGAGCTCTATAGAATAAATTAGCATAGAAGGGGTTTTCCCAACAGTTAAACTTTCCCTATCACGCGATTTACCTACTGGAACCAGGGCTTTTTCCCACCATTCACTTCACACGCCTGGCTTACACGCAGAAGGAAAGAATTCATAATGGGTAAATTTTTCTGCCTTTAAAGACGTTTTCAAAAGATCGCTCTCCACGCCCAAGGCAAAGAACGACACAATCTGGCTCAAGTCCAGGCTTGAACCCTACAAATTCAATGGGGGCTATCTCAGACACTGGGGTATGCGCCATGGGGAGCCCGAGAATGTGAGGTGGGGGAGCGAAGGAAACGTCTTTAATGTGGGAAAGGAAGCAGCCATCAGAGATGGGAACCCAAGAACGAGAGGGAAGGCGCCCAGGAGGATCATGGAGGGAAGATCGCGGGCCCCAGAGCCAGCAGAGTTGTCTGTCACAAGGCCACGAGAACCGACTTGGGGAGTGGGGGATCGAGGAGAGGGAAAAAAGTATGCCACTGTATTCTGAGTGGAGGGCAGCAAGAGGCCTATCCTCAAGTAAAAGATAAACGTGGAGTAGGCAGTTCCCAGGAAAGAGGTGAGGAGGCGTGGGGGAGGGGAAGCGTCCTGACCCAGGAAAGACGTGAAAGAGGCAGTGGGCTAGACCAGGTCACAGAGCAGCCCTCTCTCCCCGGAAAGAGCGGCGCGCGGCGTGTGGGGGACGAAGAGGGGCAAGAGGTGTAACATCCTCCTCCTAAGAACCCAGGAGGGCCAGGCCCGCGACCCGGGAGAGTGAGCTGGGGGAGGGGGGCCGGAGGTGACCCTTCCCTCCCGTGTGGCCCAATCGTCAGGGTCGGCCTCTCGCTTCTATCGGACCCTTACCTTGTCCCAGGCGCTGCCGGGACCTGGGCCCGGGCTGCGGCGCACTGCACTCCCGGGAGGCGGCAGGACTCGAGTTAGGCCCAACGCGGCGCCACGGCGTTTCCTGGCCGGGAATGGCCCGTACCCGTGAGGTGGGGGTGGGGGGCAGGAGGGCGGAGCGAGCAAAGGCGGGGAGGGGGAGGGCCAGGGAAAGGGGGGGGCCGGCACTACAGTGTTGGCGGACTGGCGGCACTGGGGCTGCGTGAGTCTCTGAGCGCAGGCGGGCGGCGGCCGCCCCTCCCCCGGCGACGAGAGCGGCGGCGGCAGCGGGAGCTCACTCAGTCCGCTGCCCGAGCGGAAACGCCACTGACCGCACGGGGATTCCCAGCGCCGGCGCCAGGGGCACCCGGGACACGCCCCCTCCCGCCGCGCCATTGGCCTCTCCGCCCACCACCCCGCACCCATTGGCCAGATCGCCGCCAATCAACGGGAGCCGCCGGGGCCGCCTAGAGAAGAGGCTGTGCTCTGGGGCTCGGGCTCCTCAGAGAGCCTCGGCTAGGTAGGGGAGCGGAACTCTGGTGGGAGGGAGGTTTGGCGGGGGGGGGATGGGGTCCGAGCTCACCGCCCGGCAGCTGGGGGATCGCCTTGTCCCGTGGGAAGGCGGGCATGTAGCGTTTGTTGCGGTCGAAGGGTAAGGGGTGGTCGGAGGCAGGATGGAGGGAGGCCCGCCCTGCGGCAACCGGAGGAGGAGGGAGAAGGGAACGGAAAATGCTCGAAAGCGGACGGAGCCATTGCTCCCGCAGAGGGAGGAGCGCTTCCGGCTCACCTCTTGTAGCTGATTGGCCGTTTATCCTCCCGCCGAGTGTGAAAACACAAATGGCGTATTCTGGTTGGAGAAGAGCGGCTGTCAGTTACAGCCTTGGGAGTGCGCAGCCGCTGAGCGACTCTCAGTGGCCCCTGGGTGGGGCGAGTAGGTAGGTGGGGTGGGGAGAAAGCTGGACGTGCGGGCGCGGTCGGCCTCCCGCGGGTGGGGGAAGGGAAGGTCAGTGAAAGTGGCTCCTGCGCGGGCGGCCTCCCACCCTCCCCTTCGGGGGAGTCGGTTTACCCGCCGCCTGCTCGGCTTCGGCATCTGATTGGCTGCTGAAGCCAGGGAAACGGGCCCTTGTTATTGGCTCGTGTCCCAAATGAGCGAAACCACTGCGCGGGTCGGCGGGGAAGCAGTTCTTGGTACGATCTTCCCTAAAGCCCAGCGCCGCAGTGTCTGGCCTGGTGCCCCTGCGCAACGTGGCAGGAAGCGCGCGCTAGAGGCGGGGGCGGGCTGCCGGCCGTGGCTCCTCCCCGAACACCCGCCGCCTGAAGGGCTCCTTTGCTCATATTAGCCTGACCTGCTCCGGGCACCCGTGGGGGCGGGAGTCAGACTGGCTGGTTTGGGGGCGGGAGGCGCTTGGTCGCCGAGGATCTATGGGAGCTGCTTTGGAGGAGGCGGAAGGAGGCCACACCCTTCTGGGCTGGAGGAGGGGAGGGGAGTGCCGCAATACCTTTATGGGAGTTCTCTTCTGCCTCGTCTTCTAAGGACCGCCCTGGGTCTAGAAGAATCCCTCCCCCACACCCCACCCGGTGACTCGTCATCGCCTCCATGTCGAGTTACTTCTCGATTATGGGCGGGATTCTTTTGCAAAGGCTTAAAGGCTAACCTGGTGCCTGGGCGTTGTCCTGCAGGGAGTTGAGCTGATGTAAGATTTGAGTCCAATCTGTACCTTCTCACGGACTTGAACTGGTATCAAAAAGTGATTATAATAGGGGTGGGGGAAAGGAAATGGGAGTCTAATAATTCACCTGGGGCTGATTTTATGCAACGAGACTGCAGGTTATTACTACTTCAAATCATTTTCCCTAGAGGTAAAGGGAGATAAATTGAGGCATACTCACCCCATTTGAGACCCTTGATCACCACCAAAGTATCTTAGATTAAATCTTAGCAGTGAAATTTTAATCTTTGCTTGGGAACCCTGTGCTTCCTTCCCTCCTTCCACTTCCCTCCCTGCTCCTCCCTTTGCATCCCTACAAGGTATCTTAGCGATTCTCACTTTGCTTTCATCTCATCTTCCATTTGTGTACTTGCTCATCCGATCTTGAGACATACCACACTGGCTTTCTCTCTCCTGATCTTAGGTAACCTGGTGAGTCATAAAACCAGACAGATTGGTTCCAGCACAAATTAAGGCTTGAGGGAAGCTTCACTCTTACCCATTAATGCTTTCATTCCTCCCTAATATACTTCCTTGAATGTTTACCTAGGTTTTCATGTTATCCTTTTTCTTCTGCTGGGATTCTACCCCCTGACCTTATTCACAATCCAGATGACCTTGACTACTGCTTTATTGAGAAATGGACCTGAGGTTCAGCAACATCTCCTTTCTCCTTTGAATACCTCACAGTTCATCCATTCATTTCTATTCTCATCGGTAACAAGAGCTCAGATCCTGTATGATAAAACCCTCCAAACTGCTGTCTCTTGTCTCCAGTTTTATCTTTTTTTGAGACGGAGTCTCAAGCTGTTACCCGGGGTAGAGTGCTGTGACATCATCATAGCTCACAGCAACCTCCACCTCTTGCGCTCAAGCGATCCTCTTGCCTCAGTTTTTTTCTATTTTTAGTAGAGACCCTATTTTTAGTAGGGTCTCGATTTTTGCTCAGGCTGGTCTCAAACGCATGAGCTCAAGCAATCCACCCACCTCAACCTCCCAGAGTGCTAGGATTACAGGCACGATCCACCCGCCTGGCTTCCAGTGTTGTGATCCATATTACATCTTTCTGAGGCAATAGGAAAGATGTAATATGGATTCATGAGGAAATAGAGCATGAAAGTGACAGATGAAACTCTATTGCCAGTTTTTTACTGTTACAGGATGAATTCTGTCCTCATAAATGTGATACACAGGGTCCCTCAATGAGCTAACAAACAGCTTTTACATTTGTGACTATTTCTGCATATACACAAACACCACTTTTCAAACTCAAGTCTATGGAATTGATTGCTCTTTACTCAAATCACAGAGGCATTGTCATGCGTCTTTGTGGGATGATTCCTTCTGGAGTAGTACCCCTGCTGCTGCTTTCATGTTCTTCTGGTCTCACCTTCCATGATGTATTGTTCTTTGAGATCCTTATAAAAAAGTTAGCGGTGTTCTCACCTGGCTCCTTAGTGGTTTGTATTTGTTTGAATACAAATATTTCTCAGGTTGTTGTTATTGCTGGCTTAAATAATCTTAAGTATTCTGGGCTTCTTGAGGGCATAGTCTGACTAAGATAAATTCCCACTGGACAGTGTAGTTACAGCCAGACTTGTGTTTGTATTGGGGATTACAAAATACATAGATATTGATAGTTTTTTCTTTATTTCAGTGAGGACATAAAAGTTGGACCTCTCTGGCCCATTTCTTTCTTTTTTTTTTTTAATTGAGACAGAGTCTCACTTTGTTGCCCTCAATAGAGTGCTGTGCCATTACAGCTCACAGCAACCTCAAACTCTTGGGCTCAAGCAATTCTCTTGCCTCAGCCTCCCAAGTAGGTGGGACAACAGGCCACAACCCTGGGCTATTTTTTGTTTGTTTTTTGTTTTTTAGCAGTACTGGGCTGGGTTCAAACCCACCAGCCCTGGTGCATGTGGCCAGCACCCTACCCACTGAGCTATGGGCTCTGCCCCCCATTTACTTATTTTTTTAGCTACTTTTTATACTTCAGCTGTATATAGCTAAAAAGTAGATCTAACAAACCATTACAGTGTTTTGAGAAAGCTAGTGTTGATTAATTTTGGATTTCAACAAAAAATGCATAATAAATTTTAGGAAGGTAGGATTTCATTAAACCATAATGAAAGCTGCATAATCAGAAGTCACAGAAATGTAATGAGAAATGACTATATCTGATGTTAAGCCCTAAATTTCAGTCCTCCAAGTTTTCATTTTTAGGAAAAACTTCAACCTATATTGAGTTACAGAAAATGATCACAAAGTAAATTTTATCCTGAGAAAGTATCAATACCAGCATTTTAATTTGAACATACTTTTTGATTTATGTGCTAATATACCATCCTATAAATTTCAGCCAGACATTTTAGGGGGGTTTTGATTTGTTGTTGTTTTTTTAAGGCAAGTCAAGTGAAGCAGTATGAGTGGAAAAGAATAGGGGTAAGTTTTTAACCTTAAAAGTTTCTCCCTAGAATGTGAGACTACTGGGCCAGTGGTGTTCAAATCTTTGTTGTGCCCAGACACAATTGCCTTATTAATGCACACTCCCAGTCAACCTAGAGGTTATGAACATGACAGGGCAGGCTTTAGAATTTGGTATCCTTTGAAGTTTTTCATTGCAAACAGCTCCAGGGCTTAGTGTGCCTATTTACCTGACAAATGATTACAACAAAGAAACACTCAGTGATTCTGTGTCCCTTGTACTATGTCCGTCAATTTTTCCTCAAGTGTTTCCAAAAAATGAGAAAACTTTTTTTTTTGGAAACATGCAGGTGAGGTTAATTCTTTTAAAAGATGGTAAGGCAGGGCTTGGTGGCTCACACCTGTAATCCTAGCACTTGGGGAGGCTGAGGCAGTTGAATTGCTTGAGTTTAGGAATTCAAGACCAGTCTCAGCAGAAGCAAGACCCCTCTCTACTAAAAATAGAAAAACAAGCTGGGTTTTGTGGAGGGTGCTGGTAGCCCAGCTAGCTAGCTATTCAGGAGGCTGAGGCAGGAGGATCACTTGAGTCCAGGAGTTTGAGGTTGCTGTGAGATAGGATGCCATGGCACTCTACCCAAGGGACTCTGTCCCCCCAAAATAATGGAATGTTAAATCATTCCAAATATTTTTTTGATTCCCCAGTGCCTAAGCACAGAGCTGGGAATGCAAAATGTTGGTTTTGTTGATTTATATGTGAAATTGGTTCTCAAATAATAGTGAACCCCACAAAACCATAAAAACAAGGCCCCTTTCATGAAGAAACTTTACGGTCATACTTAACCTGTGTATACTAATGATCTATTCCAAGAGGAAACTGATGCCTCATGGTCTCTGAATACGTCTACCTTTCAGCTCTTAAGTTTCATGCACTAACCATAGCAGTTCTCCTCTTCCTTGGCCTTACTTCCTTGAGCCATTTGTTTGTTTAAATAAACCAGCAACCTATCTCCTGTCAAAGTAGCTCCATATTATTTCCTATACTTAGGAGACAAAAATTTAAGTATTTGAGACAGTTGTATTGTTGTGAGAAAGTTGATAAAAGTTTTGTGAAGGCTTGTGGGATTTTTAAGATTTGCAAAACTTGGACTATCTAAGGTTCCACATATTTTTGTGAATGCAAAAAATGTTTGGTATAATTATATAAACATGATTTGTAGCTGTTAATCCAGAATATAATAGTTATTAACACCACAAGAAAGACTAGTTTGACCACTTTAGGCCAATCTTAATTGTAGAGCACCCTTTAGGTCACAAATCCTTAAGTCTTGTACTTGACTTTGCAGATTGAGAACTTTTGATTTTGCTAATTTACCTAGTGTCATACTAACTTAAATGACTGGCCTGTTTCACCAAAAGACATTTTTTCTTGTGAATGACTTCCTGTTGTTGATTAAGAAATTGTATTGGAGAACTGTTAGTATTGAATCAAACAGTAAGGTGTGGTTACAGCGCCAGCCACATACACTGAGGCTGTTGGGTTCAAACCCGGCCCAAGCCAGCTAAACAATGACAAGTACAACAACAAAAAATTAGCTGGGCATTGTGGCAGGCGTCTGTAGTCCCAGCTACTTGGGAGGCTGAGGCAAGAGAATTGCTTAAGCCTAAGAGTTTGAGGTTACAGTGAGCTGTGACACCAATACTGGGGTGACAAAGTGAGACTCTGTCACAAAAAAAAAAAAAAAAGTAAGGTTTGTTTTATCTAGGAGAGGGTTAAACCTGATGAATTCTTGCTTTGTTACAGAGTGTTCCTTCTTGATAAGAGAGAGAGAATTCTGCCTCTTGATTTTATCTCACTAATGATTGCATTTAGTAATCTCGTTTCCAGCTTTTTTCCTAGAGTTCACAGTCTTTAGTGACCTTATTTGTTCTGATACTTCATCACCCTTTGTTTTCTAGTTTTAAGGAAACTTTATTGTTTTGTGCTTTCTTTTTTAAACTAGTTTAAGATGGGCTTTTCCTGCTGACAGCAGTAATACATTTTCAGATCATATTTATAGAATTGGTTATATTTTAGTACCTAATTCTACCTCTTGTGTATGGATTCTGGTCACTGTAGTCAACAGTCTTCACAGCCTTTCCTCTTTTTACTCACATTGGTTTAAAATGTCTTCCCGGGTTTAGCACAGTGGTTACAGTGTCAAGCCACATACACCTAGGCTGGCGGACTCAAACCCAGCCCAGGCCTGCTAAACAATGACAACAGCAACAAAAAAATTGCCAGGCATTGGGGGGGGGGCACCTGCAGTCCCAGCTACTTGGGAGGCTGAGGCAAGAGAATCACTTAAGCCCAAGAATTTAAGGTACTGAGGTGCCCTAACATGGCGGGAGAGCCATGTTAGGAATGAATCAGCAACTCAAGGAACCTTCTTTTCTGGGAACCAAATTCCCCGCCCCCCTAATGGCACTTGTGGCGCCAAACTCCCAACCAATGTGGAAAGTCCCTCTGTACCATATGCCTTATACAACCAATCACTTATTGCCTCATCCTTTCTTTTGTTCTGTACCCCCATAAAAGGGACAAGCAGCCATAACTAGAGGCTTTTCTGCGCGGCACGCTGTGCTGAAGAGTCTGAGCCCGGGCTTGAATAAAACGGCCTTTTGCTTTTACATCGGTGTGATCTCATTCCTGGGTTGGGGGGAATGGGGGTGCGGGGAGTTCTGGACCCTACAGTACCTGTGAGCTGTGACACCATGGCACTCTACCAAGGGAGGCCTAGTGAGACTCTAAAAAATAATAATAATAATTAAATAAGTAAAATGTCTTCCCAGACTTTGAGGTATTAACATACTATGACAGTGACAACATATTCTAGTGCATACTATAGGCAAAAGCTAATGGAAACAGGTAGAAGAAATTAAGTAATAAGAGTCATTGATTCTTTTGTGTACAAAGAGTTGTAGGTGTGGAAATAGCAAGAAGTACTAGAAGTGGTACCTGACGATGTGACTCAATTGCTACAATCTCTTGATAAAACTTGACTGCATGAAGAGTTACTTATAGGTGAGCTAAGAAAGTGGTTTCTTGAGATGGAATCTACTGGTGAAGATGATATGAACATTGCTAACATGACAACAAAAGATTTAGAGTACATACATAAACTTAGTTGATAAAAAGCAGTGGCAGGGTTTGAGAGGACTGACTCATTCTGAAAGTAGTTCTGCAGTGGGTAAAATGCTCTCAAGTAGCATGGTATCTACATAGAGGTCTTTTGTGAAAGGAAGTCAATGGATGTGGCAAACTTTATGGTCTTGAGCAATTGCCCTAGGCATCCTAGCCTGGGACAACAACCCTCAACTTTGAGGCAGGACATTCTACCAACAAAAAGCTTAGATGTTCATTAGCATACTTTTAGCAATAAGGTATTTTTTCAGTTAGACATGATGTTCTTGCGTACTTAATAGAGTGTAACTGTATAGCTTTTCTGTATTCTGGAAACCAACAAGTTTGTGTGACTTGCTTTATTGCAGTGGTCTAGAATTGAACCCGCAGTATCTCCAAGATATTCCTGTGTACTCAGTGTGGCCTTTACATATAGGGTGTCCATAAAGTTCACATGCAGTTTAACATAGTTCTACTTTTGTAAGCATATGTGATAGAATTCATAAAAAAGGTTAGGTGGCTTGATTTATCTAGGTTTTCTGTCTTGAGAAATATCTAGAAATTAACCTAAAAATTACTTATTTTTCAGAATCATTGTTGACTCGTGGCTTCACTAGAAGAAGTAAATTGTGTTCTTTGGTTGAACTAAAATCTGCTGCTGTCCAAAGGTTTAGAACCCATTATAAGAAAGAAGAAACACAGGAATTCCATATCCAAGTGGATGAAAAAACTGAATGAAACAGGCTCTGCCAATGATAATCCACTGTCTGGTAGGCCACATGTTAGTGAAGAAACTATAGTATCCCCTAAAAGGAACCTTTGAGGCAAGTCCAATGAAGTCATTAAGAGGGGCATCAACTAGAGCTGAGGCTTTCAAAGTCTACTGTACATAAGATTCTGCAGACAAGACTTCACATGAAAGCTTACAAAATTCAAGTGCATCAAATGTTATAAGAGGATTATCATGCATTACTAACTTTCTGTCACCAGTTCAACAAAAACTTAGCAACGATGATGCATTTTTGAGTAATTTAATGTTCTTGGATGAAACAACATTCCACATTAGTGGCAAGGTCAACAGGCCTAATTGCCATATTTGGGGAACTGAAAATTCACATGAGTCTGTTGAACATGAAAGAGGTTCTCCCAAAGTTAATGTGTGGTGTACTTTGGGGAAAAAATGGAGTCATAGGTCCATTCCAAAAGTATATGGCTAATGGTGATAGCTATTTAGAAATGCTGCAAAATTATTTTATTCCTCCATTTGAGCAGTTAGGACTGGTAGAGAATATAGTGTTTCAACAAGATGTGATCC
This sequence comes from Otolemur garnettii, assembly GCF_000181295.1. NCBI lineage: Eukaryota > Metazoa > Chordata > Mammalia > Primates > Galagidae > Otolemur > Otolemur garnettii. Next base: position 1,701,118 of record NW_003852410.1, read on the forward strand.
TTATCACTTTGCTTTGTATGTCAGACAGTTTCTGCATGAGAAATTCCCTAACAGATGGATTAGAAAAGGTGGACCATTTTCTTGGGCCAGATTTGACTCCACTGGATTTCTTTTTATGGGGACATGTGAAAACTAGTGTTTATTCAACCAAACCTCAATCTTTGGAAGACCTGCAAGCTAGGATAACTGATGTGATTGCTGGTATTACTAAAAATCAGCTTGAAAATGTTTTCAGAGAACTACAGAATCAGATTATCCTTTGTATTAGTAATGATGGTAGGCATGTTGAAAATTAACAAGAATAAAAAATGTTTCTTTCTAATCCTTTTATAGATACTTACAAAGTTACAACTATTTTAAGTTACACACAAATTTTATGGACGTCCTGCATAAAACCCTGATTTACAGAATGAGAAACCAAGGCTCAGTGAGGTTGAGCAATTTTCTCATGGACAACTTCAACAAATTGACAGCAGAGGATTCAAAGTCTGATAGTTGGTATTCCTAGTCATCTTGAAGTACTACCTTTATCTGATGGAAACATTTCTTTAGGAAATTTAATCTGGTTGCAGGATACAAGATGGATTGTAGGGATAGAGAGATTTGAAAGCAGAGAGACCATTTAATAGTAGTCCAGACATGAAGTGTGGAAATCTAGCATAAGGGTGATGACAATAAAAACAGACAGGTGGTAACTGTAATTCTTGTTTTATTCTCTACTTCTTTACTTGGCTCCTTGAGGGCAGGACAGTCCTCATTTATGGCTATATCTCTATTGCCTAAAAACAGGGAAGTCTTCCTGGTCAAAACTATTTTCATAGTAACAAGATACCATAGTACTTTTTTCATTATTGCAAGTGTACAGAGGCCACGTGATAATGACATCTTCATTGATATTAATGGTGCCATATATTACTGGATTTTCTAAGGTGGTGGGTAAGTTTAGGTACATACACTTGTTTTTAGAAATTTTTTCTAGTTTTGGTAAGAAATTAACTCAAGCTCTTTAGGTAATAACCTTCTGAAATCTCTGCAACCTCGATATCATGTGATTGGTTATCTTAAAATCCTATAGTTGTCCTTAGGTCTAAGCATAATCTTATTTTGTCTTAAGTATTTTTCCAAAACTTACAACATTTTAACTTCATTCAAAACTAAATTTATATTTTCCTCATATTTAAGAATGGATCATTGTTAATCTTGTGATCTTAAAGACAAGACTAACCTTCTTTGTCTGCTATACCATCTATGTTTAAAAATGCCCCCAATACGAAGATTGTCTCAAAAAGGGTTAACTCAAAAGAAACCATCAAAAATGAATATATAAAAACTAACATTACATGGCACCTGTAGCACAGTGGTTATGGCGTCAGCCACATACACTGAGGCTGGAGGGTTTAAACCCAGCCCAGGCCAGCTAAAAACAGTGATAACTGCAACAAAAAATAGCCGGGCATTATGGTGGATGCCTCTAGTCCAGCTACTCAGGAGGCTGAGGCAAAAGAATCGCTTAAGCCCAAGAGTTTGAGGTTGCTGTGACACCATGGTACTAACATAGGTTTTGGTCTTTGTGTTTTGAGACACTGTCTCACTTCATCACCCTAGGTAGAGTGCTGTGATGTCATAGCTCACAACAACCTTAAACTCTTGGGCTTAAGTGATCCTCTTGCCTCAGCCTCCCAAGTAGCTGGAACTACAGGCACCCCCCACAATGCCCTGCTTTTTTTTTTTTTTAAGAGATAAGGTCTCACTCTGGCTGGTCTTGAACTCGTGAGCTCAGGCAATCCACCTGCCTCGGCCTCCTAGAATGCTAGGAAAGCGTGAGCAACCATGCCTGGACCCAACATTACAGGTTTTCAAAATAGAAATATTTGAATAAGCTACTGAAATCTTTTTTTTTTTTTTAAGCTACTGAAATCTTGAAGGATAAGTTAATTATATTGGAGAAACAAAAAATAGCTGAGAAACTTGAAGTTCACATTGCTGAATGTCTGGTGTTCACAATTGTGCAGGCCAGAGTGGCTCACATCTGAAATCCTACCACTCTGGGAGGCCAAGGCAGGTAGATCCTTTGAGCTCATGAGTTCTGAGAGCAGCCTGAGCAAGAGACCCTGTCTCTACTAAAAATAGAAAAAAAAATCAGCCAGGTATTGTGGCAGGTTCCTATAGTCCCAGCTACTCTGTTGGCTGAGGAAGGAGGATCAGGAGTTTGAGGTTTCTGTGAGCTGAGCTGACAACAGACTGGGTAACAGAGTAACAGACTGTCATGTCCAGACATGAATTCTGAGTTTGTAGCTCATCTACAGAGTATACACTTTTCCCTTCCTATCTGTGGGAGATTGGTTTCAGCACCTCTGGCAAATACCATTGTTCAAGTCCTCTCTCTAGATTATAACACTTAATACAATGTAAACACTATGTAAATAATTGTTACACTGTTTATTTTTATTTGTAGCAAAGTGTCTTTTCCACTTTTTTTCCCCACATATTTTCAGTCCACAGGTGACTGGATCCACACCTGGGGAACCTGAGGATACAGAAGGCCAAGTTTTTTTATACCTTAAAAATGTCTAAGTCAGTCTGTAAATGTGGCTGGACTAGTTACGTCAGTTTGCCATGCATCAGCATCAACTAATCAAAGATACTCTTATGTGAAAGCTTGGCGGCAGACACATGTCCTGACATAGTCCAAGTGTGGAATAATTTTTTTTAATTTCATAGTTTATCCTAAACAGCTGTTATCTTTGTACTAGTGGTAGAAAGGCAACAGTGGGGGAAACTTGAGGAACCTTGGCACGAATCAAGGCAGTAGCATCAAACTAGAAGTTATTCTTCATAGTAATGCATTTGGAGTATGAACTCAAAAAGAAAAAGACAGGGTTTACTTTAAAATGTCCTGTGAAAGGAGTAAAACTATGTTGTTAAATCTAGCCCTCCCCCCCAACAAGTGTGCATAAAGTGGAGTAAGATGGTTGTCAAACTGAATCAGCTACTGTTTTTTTTTTTTTTTTTTTTTTTGAGACAGAGTTTTATGCTGTCCCCCTGGGTAGAGTGCCGTGGCATCAAACCTCACAGCAACCTCCAACTCCTGGGCTCAAGCGAGTCTCCTGCCTCCGCCTCCCAAGTAGCTGGGACCACAGGCGCCCACCACAACACCCGGCTATTTTTTGGTTGCAGCTGTCATTGTTGTTTGGCGTGTCCGGGCTGGGGATTCGAACCCGCCACCTTAGGTGTACGTGGCTGGCGCCTTAGCCGGTTGAGCTATAGGTGCCGAGCCAGCTACTGTTTTCTTAAAGCTTAATTTTCACTTGAAGGAATGACAAGATTTTGGTTATAAGGAGTTGGTTATTGATCAGATATTTTCTCAAACATCATGGAAGTGAGCCTATCAAAAAGAACTAATAGTCCATAATAAAATCTAAACTTTGAGGTGAAAACTCAGAATTTGGAGGAAACTTGTGTCTGGTATTGGGAATCTGACAGCTTCCCAAAGCCTTTTTTTTTTTAAACAGCCCCAAGCTTTCGCCCTGGGTAGACTGCTATGGCATCACAGCTCGCAGCAACCTCCAACTCCTGGGCTCAAGCAAGTCTCCTGCCTGTGCCTCCCAAGTAGCTGGGACCACAGGGGCCTGCCACAACGCCTGGCTATTTTTTTTGGTTGCACCCATCATTGTTGTTTGGTGGGTCCAGGCTGGATTCGAACCCACCACCTTAGGTGTATGTGGCTGGCACCTTAGCCACTTAAGCCACAGGCACCAAGCCCTAAAGCCTTTTTTTAAAAGATAAGTAGTGATATTGATGAATATATTTTTGATACTTACATAGTGAAAAGGGTCAACTTTTTTTATAGTTCCATGAAACTTAATAATGCATGTTACTATAATATTTAAAATTAAAATTATTTGTATTCTAATATGGTAAAATGTCGGTATGTAGGGCCCTCAATTTTAAGAATGTGAAGGGATCCTGAGGCCACGAATTTTAAGATATGACTGCTCTAGCACAATGCACATAATAAACACTCAAAGCTGTTGAATGACGAGGTGGAGCTAAAAGATAATTCAAACTATTTAGACCTGGATGACTAGGATTATGGGCATGCTAAGACACGTTGAAAGAATGTTCATGTTGAATTTTAGGTGGAACATACAAAGCAAACTAGTAGTAGGCAGTGAGAAATACAGAATTGGGGCTTGAAATAAAATACCAAAAGGATTTCTTCTTTCTGTTAAAAAATTGTTTCTACCATAACTTCAGTGAATAGTTGTAACCAGCCACAACTGGTTAACAAGTTATCTATCCCTAAGACAGAAATAAAAAAGGATTGAGCATTATAGCATGCCCAGCCTTCTGACCACATGATGGCCCATGTTGCCTCATTATTATACACAATCTTCCTCATCTTTTCACATTCTTACGGTACAGGATACCTACTTCAAAGGTAAAATCCAAGGCTACACAAGAAGTAGGTGTCAGATGTAACTCAACTGAAGGCTATCTGAATTCTGCTTCTAGCTCATTACCTACTTATTCTAGTTACCAAACATACTAGGGGGAGAGGATGGCAAGCTAATGTCTATCTACTACATATATTTGAGTGGTTACATGTCTGGTTACATGTTAATTGCAGTATTTGACAGAATTAAAGCCATGTTGAGTCAAGTACAAAACTGATTATTTCCCTAAAAACTAAGCTATTTTACAGAAGTTCACTCGTTTCTTCAACAAATATTAAATGCCCAGTCTGGCAGGTATTGTGCAAGTCACTGTAAAAACTGATGAAAATACATGGTCCTTATTCTTTTTGGGTTTGTGAACTGCTGACCAACTTTCACATATTTTGAGGTTTAAATGGTTTCTTTTATCAGAAGTGAAAAGTTATTTGCAATCTACCTATAAATACAAGTGTGCAAGATGACAATGGCAAAAGCATGCCATCTGCTTCCAATTCGTTGTCAAATTTAGGGTAGTACATCATAGAAAAAATAGACTACATGGCTAAAGTGAACTCTTCCAAAGGAAAGAAGTACTATGCCCCTTTTATTCTAAATAAGTGGTTCTCAACCTTCCTAATGCTGCAACCCTGTTTTCAGTGTTATGTTATATACTAACAACACTGAAAATCTAAGCTGAATGCAGCCAGATGCTTTAGACTAGACTAAATGAACTCCACATAAAACTTCAACTGTTCTTTGTCCTAGGGAATCACCATTTTCGTAAGGACAATGTTGAGGTTATTTTATTTTCCACAAAGTTATCTTAGAAAGGACAGGATACAACTGTAAAAATTAATATGAATAGAAATCCAGGAGAAAATAACCCAAAAAAGGTACATGACTCTCAAAAAGTTTTTCATTCAAATATATATCACTTTTTCCTCTAGCTCTTGTAAGAAACCAGGCACAAAAATACAGGTTTGGTTTTGAGAAAACAAATATGGGGGGGGGGCTTTCCACTTGGATTCCCCCCCTCCACTGCCACAGGTTCTGTTCCCCTTCCTTTGCCTATCAATCTTTCAATAAACATCTTGTCACTGAAAAAAAGGAAAAGAAAAGGGAAGGGCAGCGCCTGTGGCTCAAAGGAGTAGGGTGCTGGCCCCATATACCGGAGGTGGTAGGTTCAAACAACCCCGGCTAAAAACTGCAAAAAAAAAAGAAAACACACACCTTTGTGTACTGAAAGGAAGAGTTTTTAGTTTGGCTTGTTGGTCCCATACCTCATCTACCATTGTGTGTGGTATTTACAAAAACCAATGTTCCATAAAACTACTAACAGTGAACTATCTTCGCAATCTCTTTGATAAATCCTGGTACTATTTTAATTGTATATACTTATCTAAACACCAGATATGTATTTTAATTCTTAAGGCAAATGGTAAATTTTGCTGTAGGTTTATGAAATTCTGTCATGGGGCAAACCCTGTTCATAAAATGTAAAATGCTTCATTTTTGAGATTAAAGTAAAGAACTTGAGCAACTGAATAGCAAAGCTGATAAGCGTGAAATGTAGCCTAACATGTTTTCTAATTATGTTTTCTGCCTTTCTTTTAGGCTAGGGTAGCTTTGAACTTGCTACAATAGATAACAGGCTATGAAGCCCAAAAATAAGATGTTCTAAACCCAAACCCCACAGCATTTCTCTAGGCTTTTCAGTATATATCTTTAAGGTGTTTTAAGCAAAACACTAATTGCCTGGCTACCCTTTTAAATAGCTTCAAGAAAAAGCTTTGCTTTCTTATAAGACTTTTCAATTCCATCACACCCTTTGCTAACTAGTGTGAAGCTTTGTACTGGTTTTAAGAGTACACACTACATTTTCGTTAATACTATTTTTCTCAAAAAGCAGGTTTTTTCATGCTCACGTTTCCAGTGTTGTCAAGTACTATAGTCATCGTCATTCTTTGCATTACCAAGGAGTTCCTTGTTCTACAGGATGTACAAAAGGCTGAGGTGTACGTCCCAGAACATAAACTGCAGCACGAAGGCCCCCAATGTTCACCCAGACTGTATCCACCTTTCGCCATACATGTCGCATTCCAGATAATGCCTGTACACACAAAAAGCATAAAAGCAATTAGACTGACAGTCTGCTTCTGTATCTCAGCTGCCAGCTATGAACCACTAGGCAAAGACAAAACATATCCTATTCCAAACTAGTATCTCCAAGTCTACTTAAAAAGATCCTACAGTTGCCACACGCTGAGATTTTGACCTAATGTTGAAATGTGTAGCACCTTGGTAAAGCACTTCGTGTCCTGAGTAAGAAGTACAGCTCTGCCTGTTGCAGGCGTGCAGACACGGCTCATCTCCCGTAGGCAAGCTGGATAAAGGTTCCAGTTTCTCTTCTTGGAGCCCATCCTATAAAAGAAGGTCTAATGAGTCAAATATTGTTGCAAAAGGTAAATGCCTAGGACCATATGAAATGGGAAGATAGTTTCATACATCCTGAGGCATGAAAAATACTTGTATTGGCTCAGCACCTGTAGCACAGTGGTTGTGGCACCAGCCACATACACCAAGGGTGGTGGGTTCGAACCTAGCTGGGCCAGCTAAACTGCAACAAAAAAATGGCCGGGCATTTTGGCTGCCCAAAACTGGTGGGCACCCGTAGTCCTAGCTACTTGGGAGGCTGAGGCAAGAGAATCGCTTAAGCCCAAGAGTTTGAGATTGCTGTGATCTCTGACACCACAGCACTCTACCAAGGGCAACATATTGAGACTGTCTCAAAAAAAAAAAAAAAAATGTGTTTTTAGAAACCAGAGCTTTGTCATTACATGTCAATGAAATAAGCTGAGTGAGGTAACTGCTTAGAATTCTGAACCAGAGGCTCGGCACCTATGGCTCAACCGGCTAAGGCGCCAGCCACGTACACCTAAGGTGGCGGGTTCGAATCCCCAGCCCGGACC
>NW_003852410.1:1709227-1710400 GCF_000181295.1 Otolemur garnettii
ATCTGTTACAATAATATCCACTGAGCCTGTTCTTAAGGGCAGATTGCAGATATCCCATTGAACAGCATCTATGGGCAAACCCCACGATGGTTTCCTGTTGGGAACAAAGGAAAGGTGCTTTAACTTAATGGTGAAGCATGTGATACTGAAAAAATCAGTGAAAACATAAACAATCAAAATTTTAAAAGTGGTATGAAGGAAGAAAATTAAAAATCATAAAAATATTACACTGACTAAAATCTACAAAAAATGACAAATTTTAAAAATATAATAGTTTTTTTTTCAAAAGGATGTCAGCTGGGCCTGTTATCTCAGCTACTCAGGAGGTTGAGACAGAAGGGTCACTTGAAAGCCCAGGAATTTAAGGATGCAGTGAGCTATGATCACACTACTACGCTCTGTGACAGAGACCCTGTTTCTTAAAAAAAACGTTAAATAGAAATAGCACAAACTAAATAGACAAAAAGTGAAGGAATATAGTGTCTGAACAAATATTCAGAAACCAGGAAAGAATTTGTTTAAAAATGTTTATCAAGTTTGGAAAAAACAAACTTATCTATACAGGCCTCAAAACTTTAATAAAAATGAAACAGGTTATACTACCAGAATTCATTACAAAGTAATATTAAGAAAATAACCTTCCAACTACTTATATACATAAAATCTGAAGCTGATCCATAGACCCACAATATCAGCAATTCCCAGGAGCTTGCTAGAAAATGCAGACTCACAAGTCCCATCCAAACAAATAGTGAATCACAATGTGTGTTAGCAGTACTCCCAGGTGATTCACACCTACATTCGTGTTTGAAAAGTACTATCCTAAACAACTAGATCAGATACAATGAGATATACAACCAATGACTTGCACAGTAACAAAAACAGAAAAGGCTGTATAAATTAGTATTAGTACATTAGAATATTATGCAGTCATTAAAACAGACCCTAAAAACAGTGTTTAAAACTTGCAAGATTGGCTCGGCGCCTGTGGCTCAAGTGGCTAGGGTGCCAGCCACATACACCTAAGGTGGCAGGTTCAAATCCAGCCGAGACCTGCCAAACAACGATGGCTACAACCAAAAAATAGCCGGGCGTTGTGGCGGGCGCCTGTGGTCCCAGCTACTTGGGAGGCGGAGTCAGGAGACTCGCTTGAGCCCAGGAGTTGGAGGTTGC
>NW_003852410.1:1711297-1714971 GCF_000181295.1 Otolemur garnettii
GGCTCCGTCTCAAAAAAAAAAAAAAAAAAAAATTTTACCCTTCTTTATTTTGGCTCTTGGTCAATAAAGATGAGATGTTATTTGCTGCTCTATTTACAGCCAGTGGATTATTATCGCCAGCAATATGGTAACAGTCAGACCATTCAGTCGCTCCCTAAAAGATAAAAAATCCATATTAAAACAGAAGTAGCAAACTGTAAACAATAATTATTTCAATCAATTGCCAAAAAACAAAACAATCCAGTGCTTTTCTAAAGTGGCAAAACATTGCATATTATCAACTGTGCTCTTCCCTTTGCTAAAAGCAGGGTCTCTGCTTAGAGAAAGCAGGGTCAACCTGCTCAACACCTACCTTCCTTTTGAGACCCTGCTCAAATGTCATGTCCTCTCTTAACATCAACCCTAACTCTCCAAGCTGCCTCTCTCATCTTCCCCTCCCAAACCACTACACACATACATACCCCTGCCACTGGGCTTGTTCTATTTTATTTTTTTTAGTTTTTGTAATTTTTGGCTGGGGGGGGTCAGGTTTGAACCTGCCACCTCTGGCATATGGGGCTGGCACACTACTCCTTGAGCCACAGGCGCCACCCTCGCTTGTTCTATTTTTAATAATTTATATCCCTGTGTGCCTCCCAACTAATCTGGGAGCTCCTGGAGAACAGATCTAGTATTTTATTCTATCTCTCACCTAGCAGTGTCTGGCATACTAAGTAAATCCTAAATAAACATGTTATAAAGAAAATTAACCAATTACGGGTCAGCACCTATAGCACAGTGGTTATGGTGCCAGCCACATGCACCAAGACTGGCAGATTAGGACCCGGCCGGACCAGCCAAACAACAATGACAACTGCAACAACAACAAAAAATAAATAGCGGGGAATTGTGGTAGGCACCTGTAGTCCCAGCTACTCAGGAGGCTGAGGCAAGAGAATTGCTTAAGCCCAACAGTTTGAGGTTGCTGTGATCTATCCAGGGCAACAAAGTAAGACTGTCTCAAAAAAAAAAAAAAAAAAAAAACTAATCATATCAAACTAACTAAACCTATACCTTTTTGTGGTTGTAGGAATTTATGTAACTTGATATATTAGCCTATTTGAGAATTTCAAAATGCAATTTCCCTTGTATCATGGGGTTCTGAATGCTAACTACCATATCAGTAAAAGGATTTTCTAACTTTAATCCAAAAACATGACTGGAATATAAATACAAAGCTGTCACATACCATTTGTGGGATGCTGTGACATGTGACCCCAGGCCTGAATAAAGTTCCATCCAGATTAACTGAGGTTTGTGATATGAAAGCAGAGAAACTTTCTGCCTCTGCTTAGGGATGAGAGGCAAATACCTCTCCCTTTGTAAATAGTAATACACCCCTGAACCATGATTATATAGCACTTTCATGTCTTCTGCCCAGACACTTAAGGATGATGACATACTCCTGTCTATAATCCTGTAATGACTTCAAACAAAAGCAAAATTGAAATATGCCAGAATTTACAGTGGGTGGGTTTACAGAAAGAACTAACAAGAGTTTGATAAAAGCCTCAGTAATTCTGAATCCCCTAACTTTTTTAAAAAACTATTTGCATTTTCAGCATCAATAAGAGTTGGGGTTTTTTTACAGTACTCCCAAGTTTGAAAAAAATATTCTAGGGTGAGTGTAGTGGCTCAGGCCTGTAATCCTTGTACTCTGGGAGGCTGAGGCAGAAGGAATGCTTATGGCCAGGAGCTAGAGACCAGCCTGAGAAAGAGCAGACCCTGTCTCTACAAAAAATAGAAAAATTAGGTGGGGAGATGTGTCTATAGTCCCAGCTACTTAGGGGGCTGAGGCAGAAAGATCTCTCTCTTTTTTTTTTTTTGAGACAGAGTGTCACTATGTCACCTTTGGTAGAGTACCACGGCACCATAGCTCACAGAAACCTCAAACTCTTGGGCTTAAGAGATTCTCTTGCCTCAGCCTCCCAAGTAGCTAGGACCACAGGCGCCCACCACAACACCCACCTGTACTTTTGTTGCAGCTGTCACTGTTGTTACCAGACACAGGCTGGGCTCAAACCCACCAGCTTCACTATATGTGGCTGGCACCCTACTCACTGAGCTACCGGCACTAAGCTAAAAGGATGAGTTCAGGAGTTCAAGGCTGCTATGAGCTACAATGATGCCATTATACTCTAGTCCTGGTGACAAGAGTGAGACCCTATCTCAAAAAAAGAAAAAAGGGGCTTGGCATCCGTAGCTTAGTGAGTAGGGTGATGGCGACATACACTGAGGCTGGCAGGTTTGAGCCCAGCCTGGCTGGGCCTGCTAAACAATGACAACTGCAACAAAAAAGCAGCCAGGGCGTTGTGGTGGGTGCCTGTAGTCCCAGCTACTTGGGAGGCTGAGGCAAGAGAATCTCTTAAGCCCAAGAGTTTGAGGTTGCTGTGAGCTGTGATGCTACAGCACTACTGAGAGCGACATAGTGAGACTCTGTCTCAAAGTGTTTTATACTTTGGTGAACAAATCTGTGTATATATATCCTATCAATTCCTTTCATAATTTTATTCATTTTGAACATGTATTAATTTAGACTTTCCTACACTGACAACCTCATGACTAATCTTAAGTAGAAATGGCTCAAGTTTTTAGCGGGGGTGGCCTTCTTTTTGACTCCACTCTCAAGCTGTGTTGTGTATTTCTAAGGTCACATGTGGTGACCTTACCTGTTATTTCATACATGTATTATGGTCTAATGTTGGAAAACAACACTGCTTTGTTCCCAAAATCCTTTTAAACACAAGTGAGTTTCCTCTGTGTGAGTCTCTCTTTTTTTGGCCAGGGCAGGGTTTGAATCTGCCACCTCTGGTATATGGGGCCGGCGCCCTGCTCCTTAAGCCACAGGCACTACCCTCTCTCTCTCTCTTTTTTTTCTTTTTGGGACAGTTTCACCTGGTCATCCTTGATAGAGTGCCATAGTGTTGTATCTCACAACAATCTCAAACTCTTGGGATCAAGTAATTCTCTTTCCTCGGCCTCTCAAGTTGCTGGGACTATATGTGCCTGCCACAATACCCAGCTATTTTTAGAGACAGGGTCTCGCTCTGGCTCATGCTGGTCTGCAACTTCTGAGCTCAAGCAATCCAGCCACCTTGGCCTCCCAGAGTGCTAGGATCACAGGCATGAGCCACCTCCCTGAGCCACTGTGTAAATTAATCTTTAGCCAGATTAATTTACACTAGCGGTCACTAGCCTAGCCAAACATGGTAGGTACACAAGAGTTGTTCTTGGATTTTAACTCCCAGATCGCAGATATCATTTCTAATTATGGTTTGGATTATTTTTCCCTCTGTGAGTTGGATTTTCTCATCTGTCCAATTTCTGCCCACTCCTAAGATCTAAAGTACCTCCCCACAGTGTATTCCAATTGGCTTTCAGTATACGACATGCAAGAACTTGACTATGTTTTAACACAAATATAAATGATTTTACTGGAAGCTCCCTTGTCCAAATTGTTTTTAACATATAGATGATACTATTCTCCCTGAATCAGTATCTACTGTTAAATATCATCCATTTAGAAAATGCCTTTCCATGTCCTGCTTTGCTTTAAGCAGTTTTCATGAGTCCTCTCAATATCACAGAAATTTTGAAAACTGTTTAAGAGCATTTGGTATGTAAACTTGTCAGAC
>NW_003852410.1:1715067-1716112 GCF_000181295.1 Otolemur garnettii
AATGGAAACTGCCTTCCTACAGTTTATGCTTATGCCTTCAACTATCCTTTCCTGTTCATGTCTACCAGCTTGTCTCTTACAGAAAGGGGACTCAGGAGCAGTTTGCAACTCTTAGCTCTGGCTGTAATCCTGTGAATGGATATGACTGACTAACTAGACAAAATTTCCAACTTTACTATTACAAATTTTTTTTTTTTTTTGAGACGAAGTCTCAAGCTGTTGCCTGGGGTAGAATGCCCTGGCGTCAATAGCTCATAGCAACCTCAGACTCCTGGGCTTAAGCAATTCCCTTATCTCAGCCTCCCAAGTGGCTGGGACTATAGGCTCCGGCCACAATGCCCAGCTATTTTTTTTTTTGGTTGCAGTTGTCATTGTTGTTTTAGCTGGCCGGGGCCAGATCTGAACCCACCAGCCTTGGTGTATGTGGCCGGTGCCCTACCCACTGAGCAACAGGCGCCACCCTACTATTATAAATGTTTTAAGACTCTTGGGTCCAATGACCCAAGCTCAGTGATTTCATTATGTCTAATTTGCCCATTAGGTTTATAACATTCTGTATATATATCACTTGCATATCTAAAAATAAAGGAATTTTATTACCTCTATTGGTATTGCCCCTGTTCCACACATTGGATCGACTATTATATCATAAGGCAGAGGATCACAGAGCCTGGAGGAAAGAGAAGAGCCTATGTGAAGAGACTCACTAAAAGCTTCTGCAATGATTCCTGAAGCTATACTGAAGACCTGTCACACTAGTACATGAGGAACACCAATCTACAATCATTTCAAAAAACCAATTTATAATTATATGTTGACGCCATATCCTACCACTGGAAAACAAAAATTACATACAACTTAAAATCTCCTTTGACTATCATCTGAAATTCCATTTCATTTCTATTCATTGCTGTTTGTTGAGGAGGAGGAACAGGGAGGTAGAGCAATTATTGAAAACTGTTTAAGAGCATTTGGTATGTAAACTTGTCAGACATCCTAGAAAATTTAAGTAACATTCATAGATTTTCCCTTTTCACAACTATAC
>NW_003852410.1:1716698-1722545 GCF_000181295.1 Otolemur garnettii
AAAAAAAAAAAGACTACTTAAAAAATACTTAAAAAAAACCAGTTAAAAATGTAACCAGCTCAGCACCTATAGCTCAGCAGCTAGGGCACCAGCCATATACACCAGGGCTGGAAGGTTCGAATCCAGCCCAGGCCTGCCAAACAACAATGACAACTACAACCAAAAAATAAATAAATAGCTGGGTGTTGTGGTGGGCGCCTGTAGCCCAAGAGTATGAGGTTGCTGCCACAGCACTCTACCAAGGGCAACAGACTCTGTCTCAAAAACAAATTTTAATTAATTAAGTAATTAATTTAAAATAAAAGTAACTGGCGGCACCTGTGGCTCAATGAGTAGGGTGCCAGCCCCATATACCAAAGGGGACGGGTTCAAACCCATCCTCAGCCAAACTGCAACAAAAAATAGCCATGTGTTGTGGCGGGCACCTGTAGTCCCAGCTACTTGGGAAGCTGAGGCAAGAGAATCACCTAAGCCCAAGAGCTGGAGGTTGCTGTGAGCTGTGATGCCACAGCACTCTACCCAGAGCGACAAAGTGAGACACTGTCTCAAAAAAAAAAAAAGGTAACCAACCAGTATTACATTAAAAAACTCAAATATGTCTCAAGTAAAACATGTATCACTGCAAGTTTACTGGCAACTAGACATTCTATATTCCTTTACTATTGAATTTAATTTTAAAGATAATAGCATTGATATAAAATAACTGCTTTACTTTGAGCATTTATTCTTTGCCACACATGGATTTAAGCTCTTTCCATGCATAATCTCTTTAAATCCTCAACAACAATCCTGCTACGCAGATTACTGTAATTATTCTCATTTTTAAAGATAAGCTAATAGAAGGCAATACTAAGTTACCTGTCCAGGGACACAAACCTGGTAGGTAACAGACTCAGGATTGGAGGCTGTTTCTGTTACTGTTAGTAGCTTAAAGTGCTATTCCTTCTAGGAAACATCCCAGCCTGAGAAGTCACTGGGTTTCTCTTACCTTTTCCTGGCCTTCCAACTTTTCCATATTCTGTTAATGGAACTTATCACATGTATAATTATTTATCTCCCCAACAAGACAGATTATTGGGGACTAACACTGGGTTCTCATCGTAATAGTTGTCCCGCTCTACCTCCCTCTTCCTCCTCCTCAACAAACAGCAATAGAATCCTTGGCAACTATTTTAGGGTAGTAAGCAATTGTACTCCAGGTAAGCAACCAATGCTGATAGGTCAGGGGTGGACACCTGACCAAAACTATATTGATCAGATCTCCTCTTTCAGAAATTTGGAATAAAGAGCTTAACACCCAGCTGGTATGGGTTCTTCATTTGAAATCAGAAATATATTTTTAGATGAGGAACAGCATGTGTGTGATGAACAGAGACAGAAGTACACAGGCCCTAAGGGGAAGGAAAAGTGGCAGCTTAGGTTTCTGGTGGTTTTCCAAGCACCCTTCTTGAAACACAGCATTCAGTTTTTCTGTGGATTCCCCAAGATTTCTCCCTATCTTTCCAATAACACTCCCGTTTGCACAATCCTAAACTAGCTTACTTAGCTTTCTAATATTTGCACCCAAATAACTCTCTGTATTCCTGGCTTCTTCCATATTGCTTGGCAGAAAATAAAAAACATTTGTTAAATAAATGAAGACTACAAGCTTTTCCTTATTCAAATGGGCCTAATTTTCTATTATCATCATTGAATTAATATGCTCTAATTGTGCTGAACTGTTACTCCCTGAATGAGAATGATAAAAGAGGAAGCAAAGGAAATACAATAAATTAGTCATGTACCCCATAACAACTTTTCAGTCAACAGCAGACCAAATATACAAAGGTGGTCCATAAAGTTATAATAAAAAGTTATAACTTTTAATGTATCCTTCCTATATTTAGATACATAAATTCTTACCATTGCATTACCACCGCCTACAGTATTCAGTATAGTAACACACTAAATAGCAGTGGTTCTCAACCTTCCTAGTGCCGCGACCCTTTTAATACAGTTCCTCATGTTGTGGTGACCCCCAACCATAAAATTAATTTCACTGCTACTTCATAGCTGTAATTTCGCTACTGTTCTGAATCGTAATGTAAATATCTGATATGCAGGATGTATTTTCAATGTTACAGAGGGGTCACAACCCATAGGTTGAGAACTGCTGCATAGGTTTGTAGCCTAAGAGGAATACTATCCCATGTGGTCTAGTTGTGTAAGTAGGCTATACCACCTAACTTTGCGTGAGTACACTCTATGATGTTTTCACAATGACAAAATCACCTGATGACACATTTCTCAGAATGTATCCCAGTCCTTAGGCAATGCAAACCTGTATTTAACTACCAAGACATGCCAGGTACTATATAAAATAGGTATTTTGTGTATGTTCCTGCATTTACTCTTAATAATTCTTTAAGGATAATATCAAAACCATTTTGTAGTCTCGAAAATAAAAGCTTAAAGAAGATAAACTTGTCCAAGTGGTGGAAAGAATTACCCAATAAAAAGGGGCAAAAGAGCAAAATTTACTCTCCTCTCAAAATACAGTATTTCTTTTGTAAATGAGAATGCAATAACCCTTGTTATTGCATGAACTACTATCTCATTTTAAAATCAAGAAAACTGAGACACTGATTAAGGGATATTTTCAGATCGATATCACAAGGAGTCAATGTACTGTCAATGTTAGATTTAGGGGAAACAAATAGATCATTAGCTTTTTACCCTGTTCTTTATCCACTAAATTCCAACAATATTTCACACACACACAAAATCAGAGTTTTGAGCAGAAAAATTCAACTCAGGTGCCACTTTAATCTGAACAGCAAATTCATTCTCTCACCTGAGCATCCCATAGGCAAGAGTTGATCTAAGAGTTGTAGGTCCAAAATGTGTGATATTTCTTCGGTGGAGACTCTCTTCAGTCAAAGCAATGCCCACAATGATTTCATTACCATGGATATTCAAAAGAACCTATAGTAAAGTTGAATAAGACAAAACAGTTTTAGAATTGTCCAAACTACAATTTATTAATAAGACTTTTTGAGGCTTTAATAATTGCAAAGAATTTAAATTTAGGGCAGTGCCTATGGCTCAGTGAGTAGGGCACTGGCCCCATATACCAAGGGTGGCAGGTTCGAACCTGGTCCTGGCCAAACAAAAAAATAGCCGGGCATTGTGGTGGGTGCCTGTACTCAGGTGGGTGCTACTCAGGAGGCTGAGGCAAGAGAATCACCTAAACCCAAGAGCTGGAGGTTGCTATGAGCTGTGACGCCACTGCTCTCTACCGAGGGCAATAGAATAAGACTCCGTCTCAAGGGAAAAAAAAAAAAGGAACTTCATGGTTTTTTAGTAGCAAAGCTCTGCAACCAAGACACACGAAAACAAAGTATTGTTTTAATTCTGCCTCAATTTTATAATTTGAATGTCCACATAATGTAGTAAAAAAAAGTACCAGATTAGAAATAAAATCTTGACAAAAAAAAAAAAAAAGAAATAAAATCTTGCCTGGGCATAGTGGTTCATGCCTGTAATCCTACAACTATGGGAATCTAAGGCAGGTGGATTGCCTGAGTCAAAGACCATCCTAAGCAAGAGTGAGACCCTGTCTCTACCAAAAATAGAAAAAACTAGCTGGGCATAGTGGCAGGTACCTGCAGTCCCCACTACTTGAGAGGCTGAGGCAAAAAAAATTGTTTAAACACAGGAGTTTGAGGTTGCTGTGAGCTACAATGACACCACTCTCTACCTAGAGTGACAGAGACAGACTCAGTCTCAATAAATAAATAAATAAATAAGAAAATCTTGATAGTTCCCATCTATTGATTACTTAGTATTAATACATGCCAGATAAATGTGTTAGTTACCTCACTTAACCTTCAGAATAACCTTAAAGTTATATGCCACTATTGACTCCATTTCAAACAGAGTCTTAGAAAGACTACCTTAGGTAAAGTTATACAGCTGTGGAGTCAAAATTTGCCTCTAAAGCTCTGTCTCCGTAGCCTATGCACCTCTTAACCATATCCTACCAGCTCTATTGCCTCAGTTTAATTGTCCATAAGACTGGGTTAGTCTGGAAATAAATCTACGACAGCCTTCTTGAATCATGATAATCATAGAGGTACATACCTCCACATCAAAGTTGGTCATGTCAGCCTTCCACTGAAAATAATCTTGAATAGCACCTCCAAAATCTCTTGCAGCCTCATTGGAGGTAAAGCAATGTTTCTCTCCTGCCCTGTTGCATGTGACTCTAAATTTTAGCACTTGAGGCTCAGTTTCTTGTTTTGCACTCTCATCAGTCTCATCTTTGCAAGATGCCAAATCATCACCTACCAATGTAGATATCTCCTCTTTGATGGCTGGATTTTCATAATAATCTAAGATATGTGAATCTAAAGCATTGCCAGGCAACTCTTTTTTAACATCGGCCTCATCTGTTTTGTCTTCTTTTCCATTATCAATCTTCCCTTTACTTGAATTTTGATTTATCTTTTTGCGCTTTGTTTTTTTTTTCTTAAAAGTGGTGTTAATTTTCCATACTTTCAAAGGCTCTGACCATGGGAGTTTTCTAGCCAAGTCTTCAAAATCCTTTAGAACTTCTTCCTATAATAGACAGAATGAAATCCATTCACTTCTCATCACTTTAATTAAACAAATAAAACCCTTCTTTGATCTTACACAGTCATTATCCTTTGGGATTAATTCCAGGTCACCAAAACGCAAGGTTGCTCAAAAGTCTCTACATAAAATGGTGTAGTATTTGACTACAACCTCTACCCACTAACAGCTGGTGGCTACCATAGTGGATGCACAGACACAGAACATTTCCATTATAATTCCCTCCAATATACTTTTAATCATCTCTAGATTATTTAAAATACCTAATAAGGCTCAGCACCTATAGCTCAGTGAGCAGAGTGCCTGCCACATACACCAAGGATGCAGGTTCAAGCCCGGCCCGGGCCAGCTAAACAACAATGACAATTGCAACCAAAAAACAGCCAGGTATTGTGGTGGGCGTCTGTAGTCCCAGCTACTAGGGAGGCTGAGGCAAGAGAATTGCTTAAGCCCGAGAGTTTGAGGTTGCCATGAGCTGTGATGCCATGGCACACTACCAAGTGCGACATACTGAGATTGTCTCAAAAATAAAATAAAAGACCTAATCAAATGTAAATGCTATGGAAATAATTGTTATAATGTATATAGGAAATAACAACAAAGAAAAAAGTCTGTACGTGTTCAGTACAGATTCAGCGACTGTAAGACTGTATTTTTGATCCCTGGCTGGTTGACTCCACAGATGCAGCAGTTCAGCTGTACACTGATCATTATGTTAAAAACAAAAGAATAAGTAATATAATACCTGCAATTAAAAAAATTCAAATCTCAGGTGGTGCCCAAAGTTCAGTGGGTAGGGTGCTGGCCACACACACCTGGGCTGGCAGGTTGGAACCCGGCCTGGGACAGCTAAACAACAACTGCAACAACAACAACAAAAAAAAACAGGCATTGTGGCAGGTGCCTGTGGTCCCAGCTACTTGGGAGGCTAAAGCAGAGAATCACGTAAGCCCAAGAGTTTGAGGTTGCTGTGAGCTGGGACACCATAGCATTCTACCAAGGGTGACATAGTGAGATTCTGTCTCAAAAAGAAAAAAAAAAAATTCAAATCTCTCAAATTAAGATATGTAACATTAAGCCACTAAAGAATAATACAGAAAAATACAAGACAGAATGGTAGATTAGAAGTAAGGCTTTGGGCTCAGCGCCTGTGGCTCAAGCGGCTAAGGCGCCAGCCACATACACCTAAGGTAGCGGGTTCTAATCCCCAGCCCGGGCCCACCAAACAACAAT
>NW_003852410.1:1723062-1723544 GCF_000181295.1 Otolemur garnettii
AAAAAAAAAAAAAAAGAAGTAAGGCTTTAAGGTTAAAATTTAAGCAACAAAAAACTATTAAACTTAAAATTTATTCAGTAAGAGCCTACCTCCTGGGAGCAAAAGCAGTAGACGAAAGACATGGTACAGAGAGTACTCTAACTGAATAACTTCCTTTTGGATCTTTTAAATTTTGCACTATGTATGCATGTTATTTAAAAAAAACAAATTTTTAAAAGAAAAAAGAACCTTAAGAAGTTAAAAAAAAGGCTCAGCGCCATATACATTAAGGCTGGCAGGTTTGAGCCCAGCCCAGGCCTGCTAAACAACAATGACAACAACAACAAAAAAATAGTCAGGTATTGTGGCAGATACCTGTAGTCCCAGCTACATGGAAGCTGAAGCAAGAGAATCACTTAAGCCCAAGAGTTTGAGGTTGCTATGATGCCACAGCACTCTACTGAGGGCAACATAGTAAGAAAGACTCTCAAAAAAAAAAAAAA
>NW_003852410.1:1724284-1725799 GCF_000181295.1 Otolemur garnettii
ACCCTCGGTATATGGGGCCAGCGCCCTACTCACTGAGCCCTAGGCACTGCTTGGGTTACTAGGTTTATGTATTATCCACCATCAGAGCTCCTTCCAGAAGATAAGTACATGCTGGAAAGGACCGTATCTGCCTAACCACTGCTGTCACTGAAAAGTATGTGATTAAGCTTGGTGCCTGTAGCTCAGCGGCTAGGGTGCCATCCATATACACCAGGACTGACAGGTTCGAACCTGGCCAGGGTCTGCCAAACAACAATGGCAACTACAACAAAAAAATAGCCAGGTATTGTGGTGGGCGCCTGTAGTCCTAGCTACCGAGGAGGCTGAGGCAAAAGAATCACTTAAGCCCAAGAGTTTGAGGTTGCTGTGAGCTATGATTCTATATCACTCTAGCTAAGGCAACAGAGTGAAACTCTATCTCAAAAATAAAATAATAAAAAAATAAAAATATGTGCTTACATGTTTTAAAATGGGAGGTATAGAGCCTTATTGTCCAAGATTACAACCACTACCAACAGGTAGCTCTTAAAATGTAAATATTTTTTTTAACTTTATTATCTTTTTTTTTGCAGTTTTGTTTTTTTTTGACCAGGGCTGGGTTTGAACCTACCACCTCCAGTATATGGGGCCAGCGCCCTATTCCTTTGAGCCATAGGCACTGTCCTAAAATGTAAATATTTTAAATAAAATTAAACATTCATTTTCTTAGTGATTTTAGCTGCACTCTACCCACTAACAGCTGGTGGCTACCATGGTAGATGCACAGACACAGAACATTCCCATTATAAAGTTCTACTGCACAGTGCTGGTAAAGACAGTGTTATGTTCCTAAGGATTATGGTAGAAAGAAATCACTACTAGCTAATGGAACTGAGACTTGAAAATACAAGTGAATGAAGGCTTTGCTAGTACTTAAAACCTGATGAAGTAGTGTTAAACTTCAGGATTAGCAGATTCAATTCTATTTACAAATAGAGGTCCTTTCCTACAAAATGTTTCCAGAAAACTGGTAAGATTTAAGATGCTAAAATAACACTGGTATAACCCCTTTCTTCAGAAACTTCTAAAAGAAAAAAACAATCTACTAGATTAAAGCTTTTAAAATAGGCTGGGATAGTGGCTCACAACTTTAATCCTAGCACTTGGGGAGGCTGAGGCAGGAGGACTATTTGAGCTCAGGAGTTCAAGACCACCTTGAGCAAGAGACTTCCACCTCTACTAAAAGCAGAAAACATTAGCAGGTATTGTTGTGGTAAGCGCCTATAGCCCTAACTACTCAGGAGGCTGAGGTAGGAGGATCACTTGAACTCAGGAGTTTTGAGGTTGCTGTAAGCTAGGCTGATACAATGGCACTCGAGCCTGGGCAACAGAGTGAGACTCTTGTCAATTAAAAAAAAAAAAAAAGAATTCATTCAATGGAAATTATACCTTAATACAGCTATAGAAATGAAGAACAATTCCACCCACAACTCTTGGTCAGACCAGGAAGATTTTCTTCTTCTTTTTTTTTTTTTT
>NW_003852410.1:1725853-1727697 GCF_000181295.1 Otolemur garnettii
TGGCATTACAGCTCACAGCAACCTCCAACTCCTGGGCTCAAGAGAGTCTCCTGCCTCTGCCTCCCAAGTAGCTGGGACCACAGGCGCCCGCCACAACGCCCGGCTATTTTTTTGGTTGCTGCCGTCATTGTTGTTTGGCGGGTCCAGGCTGGGGATTCGAACCCGCCACCTTAGGTATACGTGGCTGGCACCTTAGCCAGTTGAGCTATAGGTGCCGAGGCGAAGATTTTCTTCTAATATGGAACATGATCCTAACTTCTCCCACCACAAGTACGTCATAAATAGCAGGACAAGAGGAACCTACTTATTCAATGATGAGAAATCATCAAAAGTTCTCAGCATGAGATTTATGTGAAAGTAATAAAAGCAAAAAAGAGGAAGCACAAATTAAAAAAAACAATAGCAGACCAAAAAAATCAGCCAAAAACTGCCACAGAGCAGTTAAAAACTGTGATCAAACACAACATGACATCAAAAAAATGTAATAGGAAATACCTTTGTGAAAGAAGAGTTCAAAGCAATGATATAAAAGTAGAAAAAAAAGATGAAGCAAGCCAGGAGGAAGAAATTGTAGAGTCAAAAAAATGTGAAAGAAAGAAAGAAAACCCCAACTGGAGGCTCGGCGCCTGTGGCTCAAGTGGCTGGGGCGCCAGCCACGTACTCCCAAGGTGGTGGGTTCAGGTCCAGCCCGGGCCTACCAAACAACAATGACAGCTGCAACCAAAAGATGGCCGGGTGTTGTGGCAGATGCCTGTGGTCCCAGCTGCTTGGGAGGCTGAGGCAGGAGACTTGCTTGAGCCCAGGAGTGGGAAGATGCTGTGAGCTGAGATGCCACGGCACTCTACCCAGGGGGGCAGCTTGAGGCTCCTGTCTCAAAAAAAAAAAAAAAAAAAAAAAGAAGAAGAAAACCCCAACTGGAATGGCTGGTGGCCAGGATGGCAGCTGAACATGGCTACTTGGCTAGATGCCTCTTAGGCCCTGTAGGTCTGCAATGCTGCTCCAAGGCAGGCTGCTCCAGCCCAAAGGCTCCCAGGGGTCCTGGGTCTCTGTGCCACACAGCAGGAAGAAAACCACCAGCCCAGCAACATCAAATGCAAGCACAAGCACAGCTAGATCCGGCACCTGAGCATGCCAAGCAGTGTCCAGGACATGCTTCCCCACATGATCAAGGACTGCCAAGTTGCTGAAATACTGAGGAACACAATGCTGCCCATAGGACCCCCATTAAAGCATTTCCCCCATCTCAGAACTCACTTGGCAATGTTTTTGCAGACAGCTGGAAAAGCAAGAATGACTTGGATATGAGTGCCCTCTATTTTTTTTTTGAAACAGAGTCTCCCTCTGTCTCCTTGGATAGAGTGCCATGGTGTCATAGCTCATAGCAACCTCAAATTCTTTGACTCAAGACATCTTCTTGCCTCAGCCTCCTGAGTAGTAGGGACTAAAAGCACCCACAACTAGTTTTTTAGTAAAGACAGGATCTTGCACT
Organism: Otolemur garnettii; assembly: GCF_000181295.1. Classification (NCBI taxonomy): domain Eukaryota; kingdom Metazoa; phylum Chordata; class Mammalia; order Primates; family Galagidae; genus Otolemur; species Otolemur garnettii. The sequence goes on from NW_003852410.1 coordinate 1,727,343, forward strand.
TGCTCAGGCTGGTCTTGCAACTCCTGAATTCAGGCAATCCACCTGCCTTGGCCTCCCAGAGTGCTAGGATTACAGGCATGAGCCACTATGCCCAGCTCATGAGTGCCCTCTAACTTGTGGGGTTGACCCAGGGGTAGAAGTGGGTGGGAGTGGAACTCAGACTCTTCTAAGTTCCTTTCACTTTTAGTGAATTAGTAAGAATTTTGAACATAACAGATCACAGGCTATTACAACTAACCACCATGGCTCGGCGCCTATAGCTCAACCGGCTAAGGCGCCAGCCACATACACCCAAGGTGGCGGGTTCGAATCCCAAGCCCGGGCCCGCCAAACAACGATGATGGCTGCAACCAAA
>NW_003852410.1:1727816-1729156 GCF_000181295.1 Otolemur garnettii
GAATTTGTGAAATTTATTAGCTTAACAGATGGAAAAAAAAAAAAAAAAAAAACAACTAACCACCATGTACCTGTTGCGCAGCTCTGACTACCAAATAGCCACAACCCATCCTGCCTCATCGTGGTTATTTTGAAGCTGATCTCAGGCATTAGGTTATTTCTTCTGTAAATATATCAGAATGTATCTCTCCAAGATAAGGGCTCTTTAAAATATAATCATAGGCAGGTGTGGTGGCTCACCCATGTAATCCCGGCACTGTGGGAGGCTGAGGTGGGAGGATCCCTTGAGCTCAGCTGTTTGAGACCAGATTCGTCACTACTAAAGACAGAAAAATTAGGTAGGCATTGTAGTGGGCCCCCACGGTCCCAGCTACTTGGAAGGCTGAGGCAGGAAGATTGCTTGAGCTCCAAAGTTTGAGGTTGCTGTTAACTAGGCTGATACAACAGCACTGCAACCTGGAGTAACAGAGTGAGACTCTGTCTAAAAAAAAAAAAGAAAATCACAAAACATCACACATCAAAGAATTATCAATTAACAAATAACCATTGCAGACCAAATAGAAAGCAGCACATAGAAAAGACAGTACTGGCTCAGCACCTGTGGCTCAAGTGGCTAAGGCGCCAGCCACATACACCTAAGGTAGAGGGTTTGAATCCAGCCCAGGCCCGCCAAAAGCAACAATGACAGCTGTAACCAAAAAATAGCCAGGCATTGTGGCGGGCGCCTGTGGTCCCAGCTACTTAGGAGGCTGAGGCAGGAGACTTGCTTGAGCCCAGGAATTGGAGGTTGCTGTGAGCTGTGATGCCATGGCACTCCACCCAGGGAGACAGCTTGAGGCTCTGTCTCAAAAAAAAAAGAAAAGACAGTACTGAAAACATACTACAAGTATGTGGATAAAGAGCAAAGCAAATAAAATTGAATGAGTAAAATGAAAAAAGGATAAGAAGGAAAATGTTAAGTATGAAAGACAGTCAAAACAGATCCTACATATGTATAACTGGTATGCAAAAGAAGAGATTTAAAATAATAAAACAAAAAAGAAAAATTTTTCTCAAATAATTCAAGAAGAGTTTCCAGAAATGTAAGTGGCCTGATATGTCCTAACATGGAGTTATCAACAATGAGACATATTCTAGTAAACTTTAATTAGACTTAAAAAATTAAAAATAAAGGGTGGCACCTGTGGCTCAGTGAGTAGGGCGCTGGCCTCATATACCAAGGGTGGCGGGTTCGAAACCGGCCCCAGCCAAACTGCAACAAAACAAAACAAAACTAAAAATAGCTGGGGGTTGTGGCGGGCGCCTACAGTCCCAGCTACTCAGGAGGCTGAGGCAAGAGAA
>NW_003852410.1:1729523-1730805 GCF_000181295.1 Otolemur garnettii
CCAAGTAGCTGGGACTACAGGCGCCCGCCACAACGCCTGGCCATTTTTTGGTTGCAGCCATCATTGTTGTTTGGCGGGTCCGGGCTGGATTCGAACCTGCCACCTTGGGTGTACATGGCTGGCGCCTTAGCCGCTTGAGCCACAGGTGCCGAGCCAACTCCAAATTTTATACCTAAATTATTAAACAAATGCAAAGATGAAACACAAACATTTCTGAACTCATGCCATTCAAGGGACAAAAACAAAAACTTTAACAAAAGCACAGGTAATGTGCCTATGATCTATTTAACTGTAGGACTACAATGAAAACAAATGTTACAAACTGGAGTGTAGAAGGGAAGGTAAAGAGAAAATGGGAAGTAATTTAGACATGCTGATAACCTCATCGCTTATATCCAAAAGTCAAGTTAAAGATGATAAATGAAATATAAGTATACTGGGTGGCACCTGTGGCTCAGTGAGTAAGGCATCGGCCCCATATACCAAGGGGGGCGAGTTCAAACCCAGCCCCCGGCCAAACTGCAACAAAAAAAGGGTGTTGTGGCGGGCGCCTGTATAGTCCCAGCTACTTGGGAAGCTGAGGCAAGAGGAGGCAAGCCTAAGCTCAAGAGTTGGAGGTTGCTGTGAGCTGTGACGCCACAGCACTCTACCAAGGGCAATAAAGTGAGACTCTGTTCCAAAAAAAAAAAGAAATACAAGTATACTTGAAGGCACAGGGCCAAAACTAAGAAAAATAATAAAGTTGGAACACAGAGGGAAAAGTACAAACAATTGTCAGTTTCATCATTGCTCTTAGTAGGGATTCAAAAAATATTGTGTAGGCTAGGTATGGTAGCTCAAACCTATAATCCAAGTACTCTGAGAGGCTGCAGTGGGAAGATTACTTTGGGTCTAGAGTTTGAGACCAGCCTGGACAAAATAGGGAAACTCAGTCCCTATAAAAAATTTTTAAAAATTAGCCAAGTGTGGTGATGTGCCCTTTAGTCTTAGATACTTAGGAAGCTGAGGCAGGAGGACTTGAGCCAGGACTTCAAAGTTATAGGGAACTATGATTAGGTCACTACACTCCAGCGTCGATGACAGAATTAGACTGTCTCCAAAAAAAGAAAAAAAAATTCAAAATACTTAGCAGTGGCTCGGCGCCTGTGGCTCAAGTGGCTAAGGCGCCAGCCACATACACCTAAGGTGGTAGGTTTGAATCCAGCCCGGGCCCTCCAAACAATGATGGCTGCAACCGAAAAATAGCCAGGCGTTGTGGTGGGGGCCTATAGTCCCAGCTACT
>NW_003852410.1:1732182-1734305 GCF_000181295.1 Otolemur garnettii
GGCACCCTACTCACTAAGCCACAGGCGCTGCCAAGGTCTGGTCTTACTGTTTCTAGCCTGTGAGTTCATATTGCTTTATTTATTTATTTATTTATTTATTTTGAGTCTCACTGTCACCCAGAATACAGTGCAGCAGTGTCCTAGCTCACAGCAACTTCAAACTCCTGGGCTCAAGCGATCCTACCTCAGCCTTAGAAGCAGCTGGGACTATAACAGCAAGCCACTATATCCCCCTTACTTTTTCTATATTTTGTAGAGACAGGGTCTTGCTTTCTCAGGCTAGTCTTGAATTCCAGACCTCAAGCAATACTGCTGCCTCAGCCTCCCGGAGTGTTATGATTACAGGTGTGAGCCACCACACATGGCCATGACTAGGTTTTAAATAATGTTTTGGAAATCAACCTGTTGCCAATAAATAAGTTGGAGAATTAGGCAGCATATTATAGTTGTTTTTTAAAGAAAGTATCTCTAAGACAGGCAATAAAATTGATAGGAAAAAAGTTTTTAAGCAGCTGAGTCTGGAAACACGACCAAAAAGCAATGTGGAAAAATCCTAAAGGCTTGCTGCAATCTATTTTCAACCTTCATTTTAAGGCAGCAGCAGAATATTTAGGACTCAGATGCTAAAATGCTAAATACTCTTTGGAGACAAAGCTGTTGTCCTAACAACTGAAGGAGTGTTTAGACATTACTTTGACTTTATTTCAAAAAAATGAAGTTAGCGAAGAAAGCAGGGCAAAAGCAAGATGATGAAAAGTTATTGTTTGCAAAAGACATAAACTGCCAATTTGTCCTTTGGTTCACACTCTAGAAGCAATTCTGTTTTAGAACCATATGTATATATATGTAAAAATATCAACAAAGCTAATCTAAGCTTTATATATATTTGTAAGAAAATCGAATAATTTGATTTCTAAACCTTCATGTTTTTCAGTGTTTTTTGTTTTTTTTTTTGAGACAGAGTCTCACTATGTCACCCTCAGTAGAGTGCCATGGTGTCACAGCCCCCAGCAACCTCAAACTCTTGGGCTTACGCAATTCTCCTGCCTCAGCCTCCAAAGTAGCTGGGACTATAGGAGCCCACCATGATGCCTGGCTATTTTGTTGTTGTTCTTGTTGCAATTGTTTAGCTGGCCAGGGCCAGGTTCAAACCCATCACCCATGGTGTATGTGGCTGGCACTGTGACCACTGTGCTACGGGTGCTGAACCACTCGATGTTGATTTTTAAAAAACTTCTGCGATAGACGGAGCAAATCTCTGGATTTTACTGGAAAGCCTCTCAGTATTCTCTATTACAAAAGCAACTGTAATGCTAAATGACAGAATGTGAAAAGTAAAATACTCTCCTTGGAGAAGACATTTGAGAAAGACATCCGAAAATTAGCCCTAATATTTGGGATAGCTCACCTTTGTTTTTTTGAACTCGTAGTCTTCAAACTCCTGAACAACTACAAATAAGTTGTCAACAGATCTCAGACAATGAACCTGGGGAGAAAACAAAAAAATGTGAGAAAACAAATTCTGAGAAAGCTTTTAAATAGCACTAGCTAGCAAGAATATAAAAAAATTAGACATAAGAGTTTTAAAACAGCTACTACCTCTATTTTGTATTTTAAAATCTTCCCACCTCGGCTGGGCACAGTAGCTCATGCCTGTAATCCTAGCACTCTAAGAGGCTGAGGCAGGTGGATTGCCTGAGCTCATAGGTTTGAGACCAGCCTGTGCCAGAGCGAAACCTGTCTCTGAAAATATCCAGGTGTTGTGGCAGGTACCTGTAGTCCCAACTACTTGGGGGCCTGAGGCAAGAGAATCACTTGAGCGAGGTTGCTGTGAGCTACGACACCACAGCACTCTACCAAGGGTGACAAAACGAGACTCTGTGGAGAGGGAAGGGAAAGGGAAAGAAAGGGAAAGAAAGGGAAAGGAAGGGAAAGGAAAAGAAAAGAAAAGCTCCCTATCTCCCTAGTACTCCATCTCTTTGGTTACCTGTTATCTTCTGCTCCTTCCCTATAGAAAGGAAAGGATAAAAGGAAAGACAGAAACTTGAAGTGTTTTGTGGGCAACATGTGCTTAGGGGAAAAGAGAAAGATGAAGACAATCGAGCTTTATCTTTTTTTTTTTT
>NW_003852410.1:1737890-1740281 GCF_000181295.1 Otolemur garnettii
AAAAAAAAAAGAAATGAGTATAATTTTGATGGATGTGTTACTTAGTTCAATGTAAGCATTTCACATTTGTATATCGAATCAGTACCCTGAACCCCACAGATGCATCAATATACAAAGTTATGATTTAATAAAAAATAAATAGGACTTAAATCAGTAAAAAATAATAATTAAAAAAAGTACGGAAAAGAAAAAGGTATCAATATCACCTGCTTATAGTTCAACTATAATTAAAAACATCTGCTTTGGAAGGCAGGCAGAATAAGGCAACATAAATGATACAGCCATAATCAGTCAACATACCTGAGGAGTATCAACGAAAGTTAAAAAGGATAAATGAATATGAGCATAGAGTGAAAGTTGTAAAACATGTCATTATTAACCAAACAAAGCAGGTATCATGGAAGAAAAGGAGACAGACAAAAAGTATTTCCACAACATGCAATGTTTGGTTTAGAGTCATCTATGTTGATAAAAACCATCTCCTCAGTATGACAGTTACCAACAGAAGCAGTGGAGGACATTCAAATACATTTCTACATTTCTCTTTCCCTCTAGCTAGAGGCTAAGAACATGGGGCTTGAGAGTTTCACACAGATAGGGGTTTGAAGATTAGCCTCCATCACTCACAGATTGAATGACCTAAAGCAAGTTAATTCTCCCAAATCTCAAAATGGAAATTAAATAATTCCTCTCTCCTAGAGTTAACGGGAGACTTAGGTGCGAGTAACACACTTCCAAGGCTAATGATTAAAACTTTAAGAGGGTATCTTCTTCCCTCCCATGAAATGGCCAGCGTTTCATGCATTTAAAAATGACTAACTGAACACCTACTATCTAATGCTATAAATACTTAACACCTACTACACGTACTTGCCAGGGTCTGGGATCCACGGATGGGTTCAGGAAATATTTCGGAAATACCTGAAATGGTAAACCACACTGCCCTTACCCAAACATTGGTGTGTATTTGGATGGGGGTGGGAGGGCCTGTATTAGGGAGATGGGGGATCAATAGCTCTCACTAGATTTTCAAAGGGTTTGTGACTCGAAGGAATTTAAGTGGGCTCAGCGCTGTGTCAGGCAACAGTGTTTAACGCTAGGTCAGTTCCCGTAGGGAGCACACAGTCACTGTCAATACGACGGTATTTAAATAAGACCTTCTAAATCAGACAGCTGTAGTCAGCGAAAAGACGTGTCCAAAGGTCAGACAGCCAATCCGCGCCAAATGGCACAGAACTCACGTCGTCTGACTCCCGCCCACAGGAGCGGGTCAAGGGCCGGGAGGGACAGCTCAATGACCTTAACTGTGGGACCGGGGCTGAAGTGAGGCCCGGCGCCGGTCTCGGCCGCAAGACAAAGGCCGCCCCTCAGTCCCGAAGCCGAATGCCGGAGGAACCACACCCGGCCATTCCCACCCGCGCTCAGTTACCGGCCACCAGCGCAGACCCTTCCAGCTCCGGCACCACGGGCCTCGCACAAACTGGTCACGCCGCCGGAAGCCGCCCGCCAAACCCGGAAACGGAAGTCAGGCCAGAGGTCGCGGCAACTCGGAGCTCTGGGTGGGTGTCCCGGCGCAGTCGGAAGGAAGGGAGCATGCGCGCCAAGCTCCGTGCGGTGGGGACGGGAGGCATCAGCTCTTTCGAAACAAATGTCATTTTGAAGCTGGGTCACAAAGAGGTTAAATATGTTGCCCAAAACGTCATGCAACTTGTTCCCGATTTCTATGTTGCGTTCACTATTTTTACGCCATCGTTTACTTAATATTTTTCTTTAAATAGTTTTTAGGTGAGAAAAGAAAAAACCGTTAAGAGCAGTCTACTTGAGGTGTGCAATATTTATCAGGACCACAGAGACTTGAGCCAGAGACTTTATTCATGTCCCACAGCTCCTCAAACGCAATTACCTGGAGGTAACTGCAGAAAGTCAGTTTGTTACTAAGTTCCTTACTCATTTTCCCCACATTGCTGAAATTTGTGATGATTGGAGTGTATTCAGGGCAACTTAAATGTAAGCTCTCCGGGCTTGACCCAAATAAACTTTCCTTTTTTATTTTTTGGAGACAGTCTCAGTTTGTCACCCAGGCTAGAGTGCCTTGGCTTGGCCTAGCTTCACAGCAACCTTAAACTTCTGGCTTCCAGCAATCCCCTTGCCTCAGCCTACTGAATAGCTGGAACTATAGGCCACTGTTATCACACCTGGCTAATTTTCCTGTTTTTAGGGGGAATCAGGGTCTTGCTCTTGCTCAGGCTGGTCTCAAACTCCTGAGCCCAAGTAAAAATCCTGCCTCAGCCTCCCAAGAGTGCTGGGATTACATAGGTATAATCCTACATGCTAGGATTACATAGCCACCATGCCAGACATTCTACTTGTAATTTTGCCTCCACTTCTTCC
>NW_003852410.1:1740547-1741683 GCF_000181295.1 Otolemur garnettii
CCAGTGCCCTACCCACTGAGCCACGGGCACTGCCCGAGTTAACTTACTTTAAAAAGAAACTGTTAGAACTCAACAAAAGGACAGCCCAACATAAAAATGGGCGAAGAACTTGAATATGTTACTGAAAGTTTAATACTTGTCCTGGAGGCTGAATGAGAGAGAACAAAGAAGGAGGACAAGTGGTTTGAGGAAAAGGAAAAAGAAGTTGATTAATTTGCCAACAAATGAGGAGGGCAATGTACTAGTCTGTAAGACTACCATCCTGGCTTTAAGTGGAAAAGCAAGGCTTTTTAAAAGGGGTAGGAATTGGCAGTGTCACATGTCCTGGCTTTAGGCTATTGTTGTCTAACTATAATTGGTGATTTGATAAACCTTATCTCTGAGATCTTGTGATCCTCACCTTGGTTCAGACAGCTCCGTTAAACTATCTCCTGTGGTTTAAGATACTAGAAAACAAACACCAAAGAACATTTTTCTGCCCCTTGACTACTGGCATCAGGCAAGAAGGCAAGGTCTTAACTCCTAAAACATTGAGTTGCTCTTATTCAGACCTTTACCTCTGTTACAAATAGAGATTTCTCCAAAGATATACAAATGGCCACTAAATGAGACTGAGCAGATAGCCCTCTTAGGTGCCTGCTGAAGTGGGGGTGGGGACCAAGCATGGAAGTAAAGAAAAAAATCTTGAATCACTTCAAGGGAGATCCAGGCAATTAGCCAGGGTTGAAAAGTAAATGAGCAGGCAGGTTGCAGTGGCTCACACCTGCAATCCTAGCACTCTAGGAGGCTGCAGTGGATCCCTTGAGCACAGGAGTTACAAACCAGTCTGAGCAAGAGCAAGACTCATCTCTACTAAAAATAAAAGAATTATCCAGGCATTGTGGCAGGTGCCTGTAGCCCCAGCTTCTTGGGAGGCTGAGGCAGGAGGATCTATTGAACTCAGGAGTTAGAGGTTGCTATGAGCTAGGCTGATGCCATGGTGTTCTAGCCTGTCTCAAAACTAAATAAATAAATAAAAGTAAGTAAGTAACCTTATAAGCAAGAAGATAGTAACAATAATACTTCTCTAACCAAGCCAGAGTCAGCAGGGATTTTAGCTTCCTATGAAAACTAAAAGATAATATCTTTTTTTTTTT
>NW_003852410.1:1742104-1748121 GCF_000181295.1 Otolemur garnettii
ATTGTTGTTTGGCGGGTCCGGGCTGGGGATTCGAACCCGCCACCTTAGGTGTACGTGGCTGGTGCCTTAGCCGGTTGAGCCACAGGCGCCGAGCCGCCACCCTATATCTTAACATGTGTTCTTGAATTGTTCTTCCAGAACCCCTACCAGATGGAAAATGTAGATCAAGAGGAACTGAGGATTAAATTCTGGACACTCTTCTTTGTTCTCCCTGGGGGACCTGGAAAGAGCCACACTCACCTTAATGTTCCTTTCCTATAAGCAAAGAATCTCTGAATTTATTTATGACCACCACCCCCCACCGGCCCTCTTCAGGGAGTTTGAGTGTTAAGCATTAGGTGCACATACTCTTTGCATGGCCCTATACAATAAAATGTCTTTCTCTTCTTGCTACTCTTGGGATCAGTATCTGGCTTTGCTGCAGTGTGGGAGCGGACCCCAGCTTGCTTTGGTAACATAAGCAGGTGAAAGGTACTCAACATCACCAAAAGCACATGTATTGAGAATAAGATGGAGTCAGGCAGGCTAGGGCAGGTTGATTTAGGTCCTGCCTGACCTTCACCTCATCTCCCATTCTTACTATTCTGTGCGTTTAGCTCACGCCCTAAAGATACCTGTCTTGAGGAGTTTAGGTGAATTGATTTAGGAAATTAACTTTTAAACTGAAATGTTGTAATGTTGCAGGGAGACAAGGCCCAATGGAGAGAAAGAGCACCCAAACACCATGATTATAAGAGGAAGGGCTTTACTTCACCCCACAGAGTGAGACACAGAAGAATTCAAAATGGCCACGCTCCCCGACTAACTCAGCTTTTGCTTTTTATCCCCAGTCAAAAAGTTCCGGCCCACAGGTACCTTTCTCATTGGTCAGTTTGAATCAAGCTGGAGAAGTGGGCTCCAGCTGTTATAGAACCATGGGCTTTCACAGAAGTGAGCATCAGCCTCCAGGTCCCAAGAAATGAAGTCTACAAATTCCTAAGAGCTGAGTCACCTGGCTCAGCACCTGTGGCTAAAGTGGCTAAGGCGCCAACCACATACACCCAAGGTGGCAGGTTCGAATCCCTACCTTTTTTTTTTTTTGAGCACAATATGTCTTTTGCTGCAGTTCTTCTTTCTTAGGTGTCTTTTATGATACATTTTCACCTTTCACATTTGACTTCACACTACTTTTCTATAAAATTTAAGGCACGGAGGTATTTCTGATTTGTCCTACAGTTTCTTTCCCAACTCCTTCCAATGCAGTACTTTCTTTCACATGGCGCTGCAGGCATTAAACTTCAGAGTCACCTGGCTGGGCTTTCTTATTTCCCTGGTCTGGACCAGCATTCAGATTTCAGGGACTCTGACCACTCTTGGGTCCTCTACCCAGGCCTTAATTGTACCATGGTAGGGGGTTCTGTGGAGTTGTAATATACATATTCACCTTTCTCTGTGTCACATATTGAGTATTGTATAAGATTATGAGTGCAAGCTCCTTCCTAGGTGCCTTCACATTTACAAAAGCTATGAAAGTGTCACCTTTTTTGTCATATCTTAGTGGTGTGAGTGCACAGATCACATTCTTCCTCAACCTTTCTCAAAGTCCAAAGACCAATTAATTCCCCAAGTCCCATGAGGAATTTCCTCAGGCTTCAGCCTTGCACTGACTAGCCAGTTTCCAGTATGTGGCTGGGCAGAACATGTTGACTGCCTCAAAAGTTACCTTGCAGGGGTTGGCTGGATCTGTTTTTTGTTTCTCATGGGGAGGGGAAGCTTTCTTCAGCCTGTTGTGATGGATCCAGGAGAGAGGATCCCTTCGCTGCTCTGGGTGGTTAGGCTGGTGATTTAGGGTCCTTTCCTCCTTGGTTTGAGGGGATCCAGGTTCTAATCTTTAACTTAGACTTGATTCCCTTGAGAGAAAGGATGTACAGACCCAAAAGACTGAACAGAACATGGTTAATTATCTAAGTGGAGATTTTCCTTGATACTCTTTCTAGGGCTACAAACTGCCTGTTCAATTTAGTCTCTCCCAGTTCTTTTAGGAGTTCCTCTAAATTGCAGGAGTTTCTGCTAAGTACATTATTTCTTAAGGGGAGTACCCTGACCTCTTAGAATGGGTACATTTAATATTGAACAAGACCAGTGGCGAGGCCTGTACCCAATTAAGCTTTGCTTCCTGGCAGAGTTTACTAATTCCTGGTTTTATGGCTCTGTTCATGTGCTCTACCCTGCCAAGCTTTGATCCCTATATGCCACATGTAGTTTCCAAGTGATATTCAAGGCTTCAGCTGTCATTTGCACTATTTCTGTTACAAAGGCCAGTCCACTGTCAAATTCAAACTGGAGAGGCAACTTAAACCACGGGATGATTATTCTGGGCAACACTTTTACTGCTGTAGGCCTGGTGGGGAAGGGTTCCACTTATCTTGAGTATGTGCAGACCAAAATTAGTAAGTACCAGTTTCCTCCACATTTGGACAACTCAGTATAGTCTGTTTAAACATCTTTAAAAGGGGCTTCCCTATAGGACTGAATTTCAGGTGGTAGGGGTAGTCCCTGTTTAGCATTGTGTTGGTTGTATGACATACAATGCTGGCTGACTTTCCTGACAAGGGTGGCCAACAGGGGAATGTAGAAATATTTCTCCAGAAGTTTCTTAAATTTTTTTCCCTTTTATCCTAAGTGCATGCCTCATGCATACAACCTCTATAACTAACCTTAAATTTTTACACAGTAAGCTTTGCTATTTGGTGAGGCATGAGTTGGTCAACGAGTGGTGCTCTTTGGTGTTCATAAGATTGACCCCTGCATATGGTACTCAGACTCTTGAGTTTTGTTCCAAAGTCAACTTATCAGCTTCTTGTGCCAGCATGGTAGTGTCTGCAAGTGTTCTTAGGCACAGGGCCATCCTTTTGAGACCCCATCAAGTTGCATAGAGAGATAAACAACTGATCTTGCCCAGGATTCTACATTCTGTGTGAGTATTCCCTTACCAGTTCTATTTCTTGCTACATACAGTTCAAAAGACTTGGCCAGGTCGGGGTAGCCTAGCACCAGGGCTGCTTGCAGTTTTCCTTTAGTGTCTTGAAGGCTTTTAGTTAGTCTGAATTCTACTCAATTGGTCCTTTTTCTTCCCCCTTTGTAGTTTCATACAATGACTTGGCCAGTATGTATGTTTCATACAGTCTTTCACAGAAATCTCCAGGGCTTTCATCTGGCTTCTGCATGACCTCAGCCACTTTGCATATGTTTGTGGCTTCCTGGCTTTCTTGACAGGAATGATGTCAAGGTGGGACCCAGGGTAAGAGAATGAAATCATTTAGCAGTCACCTGCAAATATCTACAAGTTCTGGATTTTGAGGCAAAGGTTTGCACAATGAGAACATTTTACAATCTTAGCACAGTTCTTAAGATAGCACCTAGTTTTAAGTGTTCCTACAGAACTGATCCAAAGTTCTGGGCAATTCAAGTAAATATTCAGGTTCCGGTTTTTCCTGAGATATCTATATAGACACAGCAGACAGCATTTAACACTGCACAAATTTTCCCAATGTATCCAATAGGTGACCTTGTTGAGCCTTAAGGCTTCAGAGCACATGTAACTACTATATATAATTCTATATTCTTTGGCCAGTCTCTTAGTCCCATTTAACAGATTAGTTTAGTTAGACAGCTATGTCTCATTTTATGAGCTAGTGTGGCAGACAAGGCTGGAATCTAATACAGGTAGGCCACAGTTTGATTTCTGTTTTGTTTTGTTTTTTGAATGATTTTTCTCTTTCTAATTTCTTTACTAAAAGCAAATTATAGCAGAATTAATTTAATTGCCAAATAAACTGTACTTACAGTGTATAGATTATTTGCATAAAGTGCAGCAAGAATAATTATTAGCCATTTAGGCTTTTCTTCCTTTTAAAATTGACTTTGCTGGAATCTTTTATAAGGACTCACAGGTTAGATTTGAAAACTTTCCATAAGCCCAGGTTTCATCTGTGCCATTAGATGCTTGTATGCATTGGATAAATTCTTTTTTTCTTGAGGTCCCAAAGCAAATTATGATTCCCGGACCCATCAGAAAGTGACATCTTTACTCACCACAGACCAGGAAATCTTATTGGTGAAGTATTTGGTTACTATTTCTAATGGGCCTTTTTTTGGCCTTATAAAGTTAACTTTAAGTCCTTAATGCAGTCTGGACACCTCTAAAAATGCTATTCCAGTCAAAGCCTTGGTGAAATAACCAATGTCTTTCATTGTGTCCTATACAACAAAACAGATTCTTATTGAACTCATGCAAATAACTGTATTGTCAGAAATTAAGAATATTTACAAATGATTTTCAAATTCTGCAAAAATCAAGGGGAGAGAAAAATAATAAATGTTTTGAATTTTCCTCATAAGTACATACATTGCCAAAAGCTACAAATAGCTTAAGTCTCACATGGCCATGTGGCATCAAAGATGGCCACAAAGGACAGAACCTGTGTCTTCAATTCCTTTACCAGGCACAGAGTTCAAGACAGAAAGCAGGAAACCAAAGCATCCAGTTTCTCTCAGAATAGCCAGGGGGCAAAGTGGGAGTAGGGAAAAAGGAGCCATGTTGGCTAAAATGTGCCTTGTAGCCTAAGTATGGGAAATATGCCCTTAAGCCTTACCTGAGCTACCTCTCTAGGCCTCAGAATTCACAGGCTAACAGTTAAAACGTAACCTTACAAATCTAGAAAATTTAGAAATATTATAGAGATGTAGGTTTTTTTGTTTGTTCATTTGAGACAGAGCCTCAAGTTATCCCCCTGGGTAGAGTACTGTGGCATCACAGCTCACAGCAACCTCCAACTCCCAGGGTCAAGTGAGTCTCCTGCCTCAGCCTCCCAAGTAGCTGGGACCACAGGTGCCCACCACAACACCCGGACAGTTTTTGGTTGCAGCCATCATTGTTGTTTTAGTGGGCCTGGGCTGGATTTGAACCCACCACCTTAGGTGTCTGTGACTGGTGCCTTAGCCACTTGAGCCACAGGCACTGAGCCAGAGTTGCAGGTTTTATAATCTGTGAGGATTTTAACTTTAATAACAGATTTAAAACTAATTTTATCTTAAAGGATACCACAATTGCCTAAACAACAAGGTATTTGAGTCATTCCTGCTCACACAAAGTTCTTAATCTCCCTGGAGACATAGTTACCAAATAATCTTCTATTTCTGTAAACCCTTTCTTAAAATGCTTCACCATAGTTCCTGACGTGGTGGCCTTCCCCTCTGTGTTTCTCATTTCCTTCCCTCAGACAAACCACAAGCATGTCACAGATGAAATAAAAACAGGGCCACAGAAGGGGTAAAAACAGATATGTACAGGGGCCAATCACATAATCGTTTAGCCCTGTGAAGGGTGTGTGGAGCCCCACCTATTGATACTCATCTCAGTCAGTCTCCAAGCACTCACATGCACACAATTCTAACCCATTTCCTAACCTGGGCAGCCTCTATTTCCCACTTGAACTGCCACTTAGCTATGGGAAGTATTCTCCAGTGCCATGGTTCAGAACCAACACTCCCCTAGGCCCCGTGAGGGGAAGTTGGAACCCTCATTGTCTGTCTCAGTCACACCACACCCACACTGTCTCATGCATCTCTCACCAGTTCTGTGGGTGATAGAACATCCAGGGGTTGATCAGATCCCCCTTCCACTCAATTTTGGTGAGCCTCTACCAGTCCTACCTTGCCTCAGACATCTCCCAGAGCAAGTGCCAGTTCCTGCATGTCAATTTCTCCTGGTTTTAGACTAAGGTGACCAGACATCCTGCTTTTGGTGGGACAGTTCCGATTTTTAACAATTTGTCTCATGGCCTGTGGCATTTTTAAAAAGTCCCGATTTTTGGAAAGAACGCATGACAAGCTAGAGAGTAGGAGAATGGGAAGGGAATATATGGTTTTAGGCTGCTGAAAAGGTTAATGTAACTCCATTTGGGAATGAAGAGGTTAATGTAACTCCATTTGGGAATGAAGAGGTTAATGTAACTCCATTTGGGAATGAAGAGGTT
>NW_003852410.1:1748141-1751774 GCF_000181295.1 Otolemur garnettii
GGTTAATGTAACTCCATTTGGGAATGAAGAGGTTAATGTAACTCCATTTGGGAATGAAGAGGTTAATGTAACTTCATTTGGAAATGAAAAGGTTAATGTAAACTCCCTACTCCCCTCCTGGGCAAGGTATCAGAAGGAGACTGGCTCCCTCTTGCTTCTAGGCAACGACACTTAGCTCAGAAAGAGCCAAACTGTCTGGAACAAACAAGTAGCCCCCCTTCTTTAGAGTAAGGTGACCAGACTTCCCGCTTTTGGTGGGGCAGTCCCGATTTTTAACAATTTGTCCTGCATCCTGCAGCATTTTAAAAAAGCCCTGATTTTTGGAAAGAAGGCACGACAAGCTAGGGAACATGGGAGAACAGGAAGGGAATACACAGTTTTAGACTGCCATGTGGCTATCTTGCCAGGATATGCGTTTTATATTATTTTTGTTAATTTTATAATGTTAAACTTTAATAATAACAAATAATTGTTGAGAACTGATTATCAACGTTTGCATTGTTGTCAGACCCCGCCCCCAGGCCCCACCCCACCAATGGTGTCCCGCTTCACCAATGTTAAAATCTGGTCACCTTATTTTAGACTCCTCAAAGACCTGCTGAGGTGGTCCTTTCTCTGGCCAGTAAAGGTGTCCACACAGGAAGGCCAAGCTGCTGCACTGGTGTTCTCAGTGGTTCACATTGCCCAGGCTGATCACCCCTCATAGGTATCCAAAGTGTTGGTGGCAACAACCAGGTGAGTCTGAGCCCATTCTCTCCTTGGGTGGTCTTGCTTCCCAGTCAGAGAAAATGTTGCAGGAAGACAAGGCCCAATGGAGAGAAAGAGCATCCAAACATCATGTTTATTTTTAAAAGGAAGGGTTTTATTTCAGCCCACAGGTGGAAGTACAGAAGAATTCAAAATGGCCACGTTCCTCAACTGGCTTGGTTTTCTCCTTTTTATCCCCAGTCAAAAAGTTCAGACCCATAGGTACCTTTCTCATTGGTCAGTCTGAATCAAGCAGCGAAGGGGGCTCCATTTTTAGGGAACTGTGGGCTTTCACAGAAGCAAGTGTTAGCCTCCAGGTCCAAGGAAGTTAAGTCTGCAAATTCCTAAGATCTGAGTCATCAGAGGGAGGAACTTACAGGTGTATCCTTGGGGTCTCCTTGAAAAGACCTCTGTTCTCTTAGATCTTACTTTTTCCAGGTATCCTCTCTCAGTAACAGGTCACTGAGTTATGCTGATTGTTCTTTGGAATAGGGTGTTGTCTTTGCTTTGAACTTTTATGTATAAAACTGTAATTTCGGAAATGGAAGAACAGGACAGTCTTGGAGAGGCTACTCTCAGTGTTCTCCAGGATCCTGGCCTTCTGACAAAGTTTGGCGGACCTATCCCTATCTCCGTATATTGGCTGACAGTGACAGGCAGCCAGACCCTGTATGTCTGGTAACATCACTGATCATTAGAGAAATGCAAATTAACTACAATGGGATACCCACTGAAATGGCTAAAATTAAAAAACAAAAAATTGAGAGTTTCAAGTTCTAGTGAGAATGTGGAGTAGTGAAACACTTATACTATATTTCTGATGGGAATGTCAAATGGTATAGCCCACTGGAAAGTAGTTTAGGGTTTCTACAAAAAGTTAAACAAAGAACATATTACCCACCAATTCAACTACAAATATTCCTCAGCTTAGGATGGTTTGATTTATAATTTTTCAACTTAATCCCAGAGTGCCTGGGGTGTAAGCCACTGCACCTGGCCCTAATTTTGCTATTTTTAGCAGAAGCAGGGTGTCTCTGTTGCTCAGGCTGTGTAATATTCTTTATAATAAACTGGGAAATGTGTTTTCCTGAATTCTGTGAGCTGCTCTGGCAAATCAATTGAACATAAAGAGGGGGTCATGGGAATGTAACTAGTGTCCTATTTTTCCAGTGCTCCATTTTGAAATTGTCTTGCCCATTTCCTGATGAGGAAACACTGACCTTTACCCTCCTTTCCACCAGGCACTCCCTTGCAGAAGTTACCCACATCTAATAAGTTCCGATGACTGAATCTTGAAACCATCCAGACCACCAGGAGATTATCTCAAAGGCACAATTTACATAGTGTAGATAAAGTCTTTGCAATAAAGCAAGCCCATTCACCAGGTGGAACAATAGTTCAAGATAAGTCATCATACTGATAAGCACTTCCTTGCCACTCCTGCATGACCTTCATACCAAATTCCCTTCTTGAGCCTCTATCTTCAGCCCAGGACTTTGAAATGGTTTCTTTGAGGTGTGAGCCTTGGCCTTTTCCCCACTGCTAGCTCTCCTTGTTATTGGCTTTTGCAGGTGGCGAGCTGCTGAGCCTGCCCTCAGTTACTCCAACTTGAACCTGTCAGTCAGAAAGCTTGAAGGTCTGGACTTGTGAATGGTTTCAGAAATGAGGGGCAGGGGGAAAGCAGTCTTGGGCACTAAGCTGTCAATCTGTGGGATCTATAAACTAAGAATCCTGAGTCCCCCTGCAGAATAAATGACTCTTTTGGTCAAGGTGATACAGGGCTCCCCCGTTCAGGGCTGGACCAACCATTTTCTTCACACTCAGAAATCAGCCCCATCATAAGACCCCTACATCTATGAACAAACAGGTTCTTTTCAGACCAGATTCTCTGGACCCAAATCAAGGTCATGAATCAGCGTTCTCAACCTGTGGGTTGCAAGCCCTCTGGGGGTCAAACGACCCTTTCATGGGGGTCACCTAAAACCATCCTGCATATCAGATATTTACATTACGACTCATAACAGTAGCAAAATTAGAGTTATGAAGTAGCAATAAAAATAATTTTACAGTTGGGGGGTCCACAACATGTATTAAAGGATCACGGCATTAGGAAGGTTGAGAACCACTGTCATGAATTAAAGCAGCTTGATGTGTATTTCATTTGGGCTGCCCTCCTACAGCAGGGAACACACTCGCTACTGCCTCACCTGGGGCAAGGACTGCAGGGACCTCATTCCTCCACACAATGGCAGCTCTAAAATGTTTTCTGCCTGCAGGATAGGAAAAGCTACACATGAACCCCTAGACGGAAGGTCTCCATGGGCTGTCCACCTGGGCTACCCCCTCCACTGCTGGAGGTTCTTTTCCCCTCTTTTGCTTATCTAGCTCTTTTATCTTTCAATGAATTTTGTCCTTTCACTTATTCCTGTGGTCCCTGGATTCATTCCTCAAATCTCTGAGATCAAGGACTCAGCAGAGAGAAATTCCAGCTACAAAGGGGACCACAGAAAAATCTTAAAACTGAGTTCTCAGCCATGACGGGAAAGGAAGTTGGACATTCCTCATTATTCTCCCTCCTTTCTGTGGTTTAGACAATTAACCAGAATTAATGTCAAAACAGGGAGTAGTCTGACAAAACAGACTCTTTGTGATGATTAGATACTAAATTATTAGTCTGGGCACTGTGGCTCATGCCTGTAATCTTAGCACTTTGGGAGGCCGAGGTGGGTGGATTGCTTAAGCTCAGGAGTTCAAGACAAGCCTGAACAAGAGTGAGGCCCTGGCTTGGCACCTGAGCTCAGTGAGTAGGGCGCTGGCCACATACACCAAGGCTGGTGGGTTCAAGCCCAGCCCAGGCCTGCTAAACAATGACAGCTGCAACCAAAA
>NW_003852410.1:1752009-1754105 GCF_000181295.1 Otolemur garnettii
GAGACCCTGTTTTTACTCAAAATAGAAAAATTAGCTGGGTGTTGTAACAATATCTGTTGTTTCCAGCTACTCAAAAGTCTGAGGCAAGAGGATCCCTTGAGGCCAGGAGTTTGAGGTTGTTGTGAGCTGTGATGGCGTGGCACTCTACCCAGGGCGACAGAGCAAGACTCTGTCTGAAAAAAAGAAAAGGAAAATTGATTAACAGTACTAAGGCCATGCAGGGCAAAGGTTAAGTCATAACTTCAGGCCAATAATTTACTTGCAGCAACTGCCATGTGAGTTGTATTTAACTTATGCTAGTTTTGAGCCCTGTGCATCATGAAGCATATATAACTCACACATCCCTTGACCTATCTCAACCTAATAAAACCCTGTAGCCCTAAGGAAAAAAAAATTTTCTGGTGTGGCAGTCAATGTGTTGACAGATCATTTTGTGTACATTGTGACTTTTTCTCTGATTAACCCTTTTGCCTTAAGCATTTTTTTCTACTGAATGCAAGTCTTTAGACAAAAGTTTATTTCTTTAACTGATTATAAATCAAAGAATCATTGAACCCACCTATTAACTCCAAGTCTCTACTTCAGGATGCTCTACTTTTTTGGACCAAACCAATGTACACCTTCATGTATTGATTTATGATTTTCCTGTAATTCCTGTCTCCATAAAATGTGTAAAACCAAATAATTACTCAGCCATCTCAGGTGCATTTTTTCAGGACCCCTTAAGACTGTGTTTTCTGGGCCATTGGTCACTCATATTCAGCTCGGAACAAACCTCCTTAAATTATACTATGGAGCTTGACTTTTTTCTATTAACAGATCTGATGCTATCTGCAGATAGTGTTAGAACTGAATTAAAGGACATCCAGTTGGTGTCTGATGTAGAATTGATTGCATTCTTGGTGGTAGGGAGAACCCCTCCTCCATTTGTTCCAGAAGTCTCCGGGTTGATTGTGGTGGTATGAGAGCAGAGGAGAAATATGGTTTGAGTTTTTCCTAACCAAATATTTGGTGTTAGAGGAGTGGGCTTTTCTGGAAGGGACCCAACTCATGGAAACATTCGGTTTGGGAAGAAAAAGGAAAAAAGCATGGGAGATGAGGAATCGTGGATTCCTGGGTGGCCATGGTCTCCCATGGCATGGAGCTGCAGCTGTGCTTTGCTCAGTTACAAAAGATAAAAGTTACCAATGGAATGTAGACAGGATCCCAATTCCTGGGGGACTGGTTCACCTAATGGATGAGGAAATGCAAATTAATAACAAAAAAGCCAACTATTCAATTCCTTGGTTATTGTTAAGTTTCAGAAACCAATACCCCCAAATACAGCACTTTGACATACTGAACTAAGGAAGCCTCTAGGTCCATCTGCTGTTCCCTACCCCTTGCTTTCTTTCCCAAAGCATAAGATAAAGTTGTTCTCTGAAGTTCTTTTATCTGCCTGAAGTCCAAACCAAACAATAACAATTGTTTTTTTCCTCCCCTCCCTGTAGAAAAGAAGACCAAAAATGTAACCACATCTGAACAGACCCTTTTACAAGATACCGTATGACTCTCACACACGTTCAAATTCTAAAGAGTACTATTTCCCAGTTAATCTCAGTTTTCCTATCCATTCATTCTCCATAGTAATCATTTATTGCCTTTAACAGAATTCCTCTTCTCCCCACTCTCCCTTGCTCTTCCGATCAAGTATATAGAACATGATCTGAGCTTATATTCTTTCTGTAACCTCAGGATTCTATATAAGAAAAAAAAAAAGATTCTATATAAGAACTGGGTTGGGGGATTGGGTTTTCCTTCTGAAGTTTGCCAAATACACATGTTAAATACATTTATGTGCCTTTTCTCCAATTAGTTCACCTTTTGTGAGTTGATTTTCTAGGGAAACTTCATGGGGCAAAGGAGAAGCTATAATAGCTACAATGAAATTAAAAGAGTTCTGTGGCTCAAGCGGCTAAGGCACCAGCCACATACACCTGAGCTGGCAGGTTCGAATCCAGCCCGAGCCCGCCAAACAACAATGACGGCTGCAACCAAAAAATAGCCAGGCGCTTGTAGTCCCAGCTACTTGGGAGGCAGAGGCAGGAGACTCGCTT
>NW_003852410.1:1754186-1756823 GCF_000181295.1 Otolemur garnettii
AAAAAAAAAAAAAAAAAAAGAGTTCTGGGTCTGATAGTGATGCTACAGCAAAACCTAGAATTCAGTGAGTCTAAGCTTCAGCCACTAGCCTCAGAGCCACACCCAAAGGCAAAATTATGCAGGGACAACAGAGTGTACCTCTGGGATCTGTGGTTACCAAAAACTAGTCAATGTAGGGAAGGGGAAAAACCAAGTAACTATTGAAACAGAGGGTATGGTGTGAAGGAATTGTTTCACTTTATAGATCAGTGTCATATGCTTCCTGAGGACACTTTACTAAAATGGATTTTAAGAGTAACTAATTTAGGGGCAGTATAACTACCTCGGACCAATCTGACTCAACTTTTATGTAAATAAAGTTATGAGTTGTTTTTCAGTTACTACGGCCCCCCCAGGTTGAAGGTCATATAACCTGAGCATGGCCCAGATGAATCAATCCTGCAGCCATGGGTAGGGTGGAGACTGAATTAAGAAGCAAATATCACATGGTAGGATCCAGGATCCAATCAGATTGAGCCCTGGTGTCACCTCAAGGCAGAACCCAGTCAGAATATGTTTTCAGGCATCATCCCATCAATAGATCCTATCAGGTCATGCCTCATTATCCTTTGACTATAAAACCAGCCCAACCTCCCAACACGCTGATTTGTTAACTATTCCTGGTGTGCCCTTTGCTTGTGCCAAGTAATAAAACACTCTTGCTATAATCAGCTTGGCTGTGTCTGTTGACGCTATACCTGCCAAGTGAACAAACTCTTCCTTTTGGGAGGAAAAAGCAGCATCTTTGTTCTTAAATTCTATGGAGTGGAAGAACATGTTTGGTTGACACAGGACCCGCCGCTCACAATGGGACAATCACAAATGGTTGTATGTGATTCACACACAGGAGGTTATACCCAAGGGAATGGCCCACCTGGTGGATTGGATAAAAGCCATGTAAAGTTTGTTTATCCCGAGAAGGGGACACTCTGGCTCTGCCTATAAACACCAAGTGGAATACCCCAAGGAAGCAATTTCCTATGCAAGCCATGTGAGACTGGCTTTATGATGACCAGGATATTTGCCTGCTGACTATGCCTGTGAGAAATAAAAATAAAATCCAAGTCCTAAAGCTGACCCCCTCTTGGCCAAAGTTACCCCAGAGATGCTTTGAAAACTGAGTTCCCACCTACCATAGGGCGGGAGGTCAGAAACACCTTGTTATACCCCCCTCCCTGTGAGCCACAATTAAGTTCTCTTCCCTAAGGGTTAAACACAATCAGCCCTTTGGAAAGACTGGCTCTACCATTGATTTCAATCAACTGTCTAACTCAGCTTCTCCATTTTTTCAGTTTCAGCGCAGCTGACCAGCATTCTTTCCTGACAAGGGACCACCGACCACAGAGTGGTTCTGGATAGTCTACCGAGAAGTATACAGTGAGGGCTTTTGTGTTCTCTGCTTCACCTTTTGACATCAAAGGGCTGAAAACTTCACTCTCAGATCATACTAATGCTGCCATTTTTGAACATGGGTCCCCTGAAATAGCATGAAACTCAGCTGCGCATGCCCATGTTTCTACTGCCATAAATATTCATGACTCCTCAAAATGTTGCAGGAAGACAAGGCCCAGTGGCGAGAAAGAGCACCCAAACACCATGTTTAAAAGAGGAAGGGCTTTATTTCAGCCAGCAGGGCGATGGCATAGAAGAATTCAAAAGCGCGGCACTATGCAACTGGCTCAATCTTTTCCTTTTTATCCCCAGTCAAAAAGTAAGGCTCACAGGTAACTTTCTCATTGGTCAGTTTGAATCAAGCTGGAGAAGCCGGCTGTAGCTTGTACAGAACTGCTGGCTTTCACAGATGCAAGCATTAGCCTCCAAGTCCCAGAAAGTTAAGTCTACAAATTCCTAAGAGCCGAGTCTTAGGTGGGACCTAAGGTAGGACTTCGCAGGTGTATCCTTGGGATCTCCTTGAGAAGACCTCCGTTCTCTTACTTTTTCCTGGTATCCTCTCTCACTGTAGCTTACTAAATATGTATACTTGGGGCTACCACAATCAGCATAAATTCCTATTCCCTTTGAAAGGGATAGGGGGTGGAGGGGCAGAAGACTTTGAGATTTCTTCACTTCAGCATGTGAAAACACTATATTTGGGGTTATAGCTCCCTCAAGCTTACTTGCTCTTGGTTTCTGCTGAGACTATGCTTCCTAGCCTTCAAGATAGTCAGCCTGTAGGTTGCAACCCTTTGGGAGAAATAAGGCTCTCCTGTGGAGGATCCTTTGAGCTCAGGAGTTTGAGACCAGCCTGAGCAAGGATGAGACCCTGTCAAATAAATGCATGAATAGGAAAATAAAAGCAAAGAAATAAAGCTCTCTTTTCAAACATGTGAACCTCATCATTCTTCAGTTGACGACATTCATCACATAGGTCATGGCAACGGCCATGGTTAAGGGGGCGCCTTTTCCATGGGCACCTCATGGAACTTTATCAACCACAAAATTAGGAGGTAGCCAGAGAAACCATCACATTTGTTGTCTTAGCTTTCCTTCATGGGTCTTATAGATGCTAATAAAAACCTTAGATTAATTAATAAATGGTGAAGGGCAGAAGGAAGAGTCGAATGACTCCTGTTAAGAATATAGAGGCTCGGCGCCTAT
>NW_003852410.1:1758200-1766465 GCF_000181295.1 Otolemur garnettii
AGCTGAGATGCCACGGCACTCTACCCAGGGGGACAGCTTGAGGCTCCTGTCTCAAAAAAAAAAAAAAAAGAAAAGAAATATACATAGGGTTAAAACAAAGGTTTCAGTACAACAGCACCAAAGTTTGGGTGGATCAAGGAGCCCTTGTTGGCCCCCTCAACATTAAAAGATCCCAAACGAGGCAAGATGCAGTGGCTCATGCCTGTAATCCTAGCACTCTGGGAGGGCCGAGGTGGGTGGATTGCTTGAGCTCAGGCATTTGAAACAAGCCTGAGCAAGAGTGAGACCTGTCTCTACTAAAAATAGAAAAAAACCTAGCCAGGCAATGTGGCAAGCACCTGTAGTTCCAGCTACTCAAGAGGCTGAGGCAAGAAGATCTCTCAAGCCCAAGAGTTTGAGGTTACTGTGCGCTATGATACCATGACACTCTACCTAGGGCAACTGAATGAGATTCTCTCCTAAAAAGAGGGGAAAAAAAAAGGAAATAGAAGGGCCCCAAACTAGTTTGCTATATTTTTCTCAGTTTAGAGCAGCAGTTATCAACCTGTGGGTCAAGACTCTTCTGTAACAATGAAAATACATCCCAAATATCAGATATTTACATTACGATTCATAACAGTAGCAAAATTATAGTTATGAAGTAGCAACGAAAATAATTTTATGGTTGGGGGTCACCACAACATGAGGAATTGTATTAAAGGGTTGCAGCATTAGGAGGCCTTAGGAAGGTTGAGAACCACTGGTTTAGAGAAATTGAAAAAGGCAGAAGGTAAAGATTACATTGAGAAACCTCACCCCTGGAATCGCCTGAGATGATGGTTAAACTGGTTAGTCAAGGTAATCATGGACAGAGAAGCGAGGCCTCCTGGCTAGACACCTGGCTAGGGGCCAGCGTCTTTTGCGCTGGAGATGGTAAAATGGTCTGGGGGTGGAAAAGAGAAGTTCCTGGGGCTAGAACATAAAAATATAATTGTTGGCCAGCCATGGTGGCTCAAGCATGTAGTCCTAGAACTCTGGGAGGCCAAGGCAGGTGGATTAATTGAGCTCAGGAATTTGTGACCAGCCTGAGAAAGAGCAAGACCTTCTCTCTACTAAAAATAGAAAAACTAGCCAGGTGTGGTGGCAGGCTCCTGTAGTCCCAGCTGCTTGGGAAGCTGAGGCATGAGGACTGCTTGAACTCAAGCAGTTGCTGTGAGTTATGATGATGCCATGGGACTCAACCTAAGATGACAGAGTGAGAAACTGTCTCGAAAAGAACAAAAGCAAATCCAACTGTAGCCAGAATTTCTCTCTGTCAAATCCTTGATCTTGGAAATTCAAGGAATGAATCCACGGACCACATGAGTAAGTGAAATGACAGGTTTTATTGAAAGATAAGGGGGGAAGAAGAAAGTCAGAGTCTTTGTGACCAGCCTAAGGGGAGACTTGAGTGGGAAGCCTGTCAGGGCCTTCTGCCCAGGAGTTTATATGCTGCTTTTTCTATCTTGTGAACAAGGGGATTTGGGGAGATGGAACGCATGTCTGGAACAGGTCACAACCAGCCAGGGGCGTGTAGGCAGAAACTGATTTTATAGCTGCCACAGTGCAGAGGAGTGCTGTCCTTGCAGTCTTTGCTCCAGGCAAGGCAGGAGGGTGTGTGTTCCCTGCTCTAGGAGGGGCAGCCCAAGTCCAGATGAGATATCAATCAGCCTGTTTTTTTTTTTTTTCATGTCCTTGTTTTGGGGTCCAAAGAATGCAGCTTGCAGAGAACCTAGACTTGGGGTCTGTGATGAGATGGATTTCTGAGCTCACCCAGGCCTAGAAAAGGGGGTGGTCCCTGCCCAGCCCTGAGCAAGGGGAACCCTATATCATAATGGTTGATAGGATTATGTAATTTAGAATGTTTAAGCAGACTTTATACAGGGTGGCCATAAAGTTTGTGGGCGATTTAAAATAATATATAAATTTAAGTTGCCCACAAACTTTATGGCCACCCCGCATAAAGTCCTTGTATCCTCTTTACCTAAATGTTTTATGGAAATGGACGTTATGTGTGACTGGGAGATGCTCCCCTCTCCTCATACTGTAAACAGAGGCATGTAAATACACCCTTTGAGCAATATTAATGGATCAGGTTAATTGGGAACAGGTAAAGCTTTGCCTGAGCCCACACAGTGTAGAGTAGAAGCTAGAGTCTGAGTAGGGACACATTCTCCATTTACAGCCCTCCATGGAATGTTCTTGGGGCTTATGGCAAAAGCTTGTGAGTGCCACTGAGCAACAACTGCTGGGACTTTGGCCTAAAGAATTTTAGTAGTGAGGGGCATTTACTACCTCGCTCTGGGACATTAACTGAAGTGACCCCTAAGACCGAGGGCCTAAAATGATCTTGACACCTGGAAAACCCATGCTGTCTTATGTGATGTCAGAAAACACTCTCATGGGGACATCAGTGTCCCAAAGAGTTCCATAATGAAATGGAAATGGTTTGGGGCAGCGCCTGTGGCTCACTGTGTAGGGTGCCAGCCCTATATACTGAGGGTAGTGGGTTTGAACCCAGCCCCAGCCAATCTGCAACAACAAAAAAATAGCCAGGCATTGTGGCAGACACCTGTAGTCCCAGCTACTCAGGAGGCTGAGGCAAGAGAATCACCTAAGATCAGGAGTTGGAGGTTGCTGTGAGCTGTGACACCACAGCACTGTACTGAGGGCGACAGAGTAAGACTCTGTCTCTAAAAAAAAAAAAAAGAAGAAGAAATGGAAATAGTTTCTATAAGATCACACTGCCTAGGGAAGGCAAGGAGACTGTCAGGAGCATGGGGCTTCTTTTCCACTAGGAAACCTGGTCTACTAAAGGGATCTCTCTATACAGTATGGCCCCATGGAGATTTGCAGTACACATTAAAGTAGGACGCATGGATGCCTATCAAATGCCCCTTCTTCCAGGATCAGAAGGTGGCTGAAATAGACTTATGGATTTTCCTGTGTGCTTCCTTGCAGGGGCCACCTGGGGCCATGAGATGAGTGGATATGGGGGCACCGCAGCAGTGCAGATCTGAGATGAATCTAGACACCCTCTCAGGCATAAAATGCCACTAAAAACAGTTCTGTCTGCCAGCACCAGAGACAGAAGCTGCTGACAGCTACGGGGCCGACTCCTGGTGGGAAGGCCCTGAACAAAGCAGGTAGCCCTGGTAGGTACCTGAGGCTGGTAGCCCTGAGGAGCTATGAGTGGGCCTCACCAGAAAAAGACACTGACTCTGGAGTGGGCTTTGCTTAACCAGTGAAGACACACATTCTCAGAGTGCCATGAAAAAGCCAGAAAGGAAGATACTGCATAGACCTGGACAGCCAATCATCATTTCTTCAGACCAAGGAACACGCTATACAGACTGTTAACATCCAGCAACAGGCAGAGAGAGATAACTTCTCAGAGTGATGGTTTGACAGAGGAGAACAGACAGTTAAAACATTGATAGTCACAGGGCAGGGCGTGGTGGGTCACTCCTGTAATCCCAACATTCTGGGTAACCGAGGCAGGTGGATTGCTTGAGCAGGAGTTTGAGACCAGCTTGAGCAAGAGTGAGATCCCATCTCAAAAAAAAAAAAAAAAAAAAAAAAGGAAAAAAACCAGCCAGCTGTGAGATCCCATCTCTACTTAAAAAAAAAAGGAAAAAACCCAGCCAGCTGTTGTGGCAGGCACATGTAGTTCTAGCTACTTGGGAGGCTGAGGCAAGAGGATTGCTTGAGCCCAAGAGTTTGAGGTTGCTGTGAGCTATGATGATGCCATGGCACTCTACCAAGGGTGACAGAATAAAACTCTGTCTCATAAAAAAAGAAAAAGATTGTCTAAAACAGGGAGAAGAAATTATGAAGAGCTGGCTTTTGTGCCTTCAGGAGAATGTGCCCACAGTCCACATGAGTCCCCACGAGAATGTTTCTCTGTTTTTCTGGTTGATCTGGGGAAGGGGGTTGGGAGAATGTTAGCATGACTGTGAAATTCTTGCCAAGGGAGGAGTATAATTTTTTCTTTCTTCCCAAATCACTTCAAAAATTTGTTTTCTTTTTCTTCTCCTACCTGATGCAGTAGTCCTAGGGTCAGGGCTGCACCTGCAAGTCCCAGAAGCAGGGATAACTCCTAAACAAGAAATTGTAACTGTGTTTTAAACCTTGTTAGAATTCTCAAGGGCCTGATGAAGGCAGGTTGTGCCCTCACCCTACCTGGCAAAACTGTGACTAGTGGTGAACACAGCTATACTGCCTGGTGGTAGAGATAACCCGCTAGTTTGGCGTCTGTGTAATCCGACCCTGTCTGAATGGGCGTGGACTGAAGCTGGCATTGCCCGCATTGCTGCCTGCAATCTACGCCAGCACTGTGGTGGTTCTGCTGCCCCTTCCAGAGGTGGAAAGGTTTGAATATTCATGGAGAGAGGGAAGATTAGTAGCTGAGGGTAAAGAAATGAATAAATGGGTTATAAATGGAGGAAAATCCGATATGACGTCAAAACCTCAAAAGAGGCTCAGAGTAAGAGATGCCATTGTCTCTTAGCACCATTGTACCAGACACCCGAAGGATGGAGCTACGTGTCTGTAAACAGCACCCCTGGAACCTGGCAAGACTGAAGGGAAGTCTGCAAACCTGAATGGCCTCTCCCTGGGAGACAGTCCTGCAATTTGAAAGATTAGACTAATTTTTAATCATTGAATGAGATTCTAGCAATGTGGCAGTATCTTTTGAATGGTATATTCTTTTACTGTAAAAGACTATGCTTGAAAACCAGGGAGCGGCCAGTGATACTATGAGATATACATACATACATCATACATACATGTCTTCATGTTCCTGACCTCTGTTCCTGGGTCATTACTCTGATAGGCCTTGTTATAGTCCTTTATTATAACATTGTGCTACTTTAGGCCTCAGGAAACAGAATCTCAGGATTCTAATCTGATTATGGCTCAAAAAATCCCATTCAAGAGAAGGTCTCGCCCCCTGTACGCTGGAGGCAGGAATGCTGTGCAGAGAGGCCAGTAAGAATCTAAGCAGACAGGCCTTGTCTGCTTTAGATCTTATCCTTTTTTCCCAATTGCCTGTTGACAGGATTGTCTGTGCTTCGAACATGAACAACCAATGAAGTCTCCAAAAAAGGCCCAAAGAACAGGCTTTGGGGAGCTTCTGGAGGGCTGCACACGCAGAGGAGAGTGGGGCACACAGGGCAGGCATGGATGCCCCACATCCCCTCCCCCACAGCTCCTGCTATCTGCATCTCTTCATTTGTACCTTTGTAATATGCTTTGTGATAAATTAGGAAACGTGTCCCCTTGAGTTCCATGACCTGTTCCAGCAAATTATTCGAGCCCAAAGACGGGGCTGTGAAAACCCCAACTTAAAGTTGATGGGTCAGAAGTTGTGGAGGCCCAGAATTGTGACTAGTGTCTGAAGAGTGGGGGGCATAGTCTTGGGAACTGAACCTTCAACCTCTGGGATCCGACACTGTCTCCAGGCAGATAGCTTCAGAATTGAATCAGAGGCCATCTAGCTGGTGCCCGCTGGCTACAGAATTCATGGCTTGCCTGCTTGTTGGGGCAGAAATCCTTCCATAGTTTGGGGTCATAGAAGTCTTCTGTGTTGATGATGATGGTTGTGTTGGTATGAGAGCAGAGGAAAAACATGGGAGTTTTCCCAAGAGTTTTCTCCAAGATGTCTAAATAGGCAGTGCCTGCAGCTCAGTGGTTATGGCGCTGGCCACATACACAGAGGCTGGCGGGTTTGAACCTGGCCTGGGCCTGCTAAACAACGACAACTGCAACAAAAAAATAGCCAGGCGTTGTGGTGGGAGCCTATAGTCCCAGGTACTTGGGAGACTGAGGCAAGAGAATCACTTAAGCCCAAGAGTTGGAGGTTGCTTGAGCTATGATGCCATGGCACTCTACTGAGGGTGACACCTTGAGATTCTGTCTCAAAAAAAACAAAAAAGATATACAAATACATGCTACAACATGGGTGAACCTTGGAAATATATTATGTCATGAAACTAGACATGGCCAGGGGCAGTGGCTCACACTTGTAATTCCAGCACTTTGGGAGACTGAAGTGGGAGGATTGTTTGAGGCCAGGAGTTTGAGACTGAGACTAGCCTGGGCAACATAGTGAGATCCTATATCTCTCAGCAAAGATAAAAAAAATTCAAGGGTGGTGGTGCATGCTTGTAGTCCCAGCTACTTGAAAGGCTGAGGCAGGAGGATTGCTTGAGCCTAGGACTTGGAGTTTGCAGTGAGCTATGATCATGCCACTGCACTCCAGCCTGGGTGACAGAGTGAGACTCTGTCTCAAACAAACAGAAAAACAGACACAAAAGACCATGCACAAGAGTCCATTTATATGAAATAACTAAAATAGACCAATAGATTGAGACAAAAAGCAGGTTGGTGGTTGTTTGGGGCTCTGGGGAATAGGGAGATTGGAGAATGATAGCTAAAGGGAATTAGATGGAGGTGATGGTTGTACATCATTGTGAATATACAAAGACACACTGAATTGTATACTTAAAATTTTATTTTTTTTGATATAGAGCCTCAAACTGTCGCCTTGGATAGAGTGCTGTGTCATCACAGCTCACAGCAACCTCCAACTCCTGGGCTAAAAAAGTCTCCTGCCTCCACCTCTCAAGTAGTTGGGACTACAGGCGCCCGCCACCAATGCCCAGCTATTTTTTGGTTGCAGCCATCATTGTTGTGTGGTGGGCCTGGGCTGGATTCAAACCCTCCAGCTCAGGTGTATGTGGCTGGAGCCTTAGCTGCTTGAGTCACAGGCACTGAGCCTACTTTAAAATATTTTAATGGTGATTTAAAATTTGTTTTAGAGAAGGGTCTTGCTCTTTCGCACAGGTTGGAGTACAGTGGCATGATCATAGCTGACTTCAGCTTGGAACTCTTGGGCTCAAGTGATCTTATTGCCTCAGCCTCCAGAGCAGCCACCATGCCTGGCTAATTTTTTTGTTCACTTTTTTCTAGAGACCAGGTCTTGCTGTGTTGCTCAGGTTTGTTTTGAACTTCTGACTTCAAGTGATCCTCCAGCCTCAGCCTCCCAAAGTGCTGAGATTACAGGTGTGAGCCACCAAACCCAGTCTAAATTCACCAATTTTATGTGCATTTTTATCTCAATAGAGAAAAAAAGAAAGTTTGGTTTCATGGGTGACTCATCTGCAGTTTCCTCACCTATAAAATGATACCTCCCTCCTATAGTTATTGGGAGAGTTTAATGAGGTTACTATATTGCCAGATAAATCATTAAAATAGATGATAGCCTTAAAAATTCATAGAGTGAAACAAAGCAAAGTTATTCAATTCTGGGCAGACACTGTTCCCTGCAAAAGGCTCTAAATGTAAGGTTCCTTCTGTGCTCTTTTTTTTTTGAAACAGGGTCTCACTATGTCACCCTTGACAGAGTGCTGTGGTATCACAACTCACAGTAACCTCAAACTCCTGGGCTTAAGCAATTCTCTTGCCTTGGGGACTACAGGTGCCCGCCACAAAGCCCAGTTATTTTTTTGTTATTGTTGTTTTAGCAGGCCCTGGCCGGGTTTGAACCCACCAGCTCCGATGCATGTGGCTGGCGCCCTAACCGTGAGCTAAGGTGCCGAGCCTCATTCTCTATTCTTTAAAGATAAATTATCAGTGGGGCTGCACCTGTGGCTCAGTGGGTAGGGCAAGCCCCATATACTGAGGGTGGTGGGTTTGAACCCGGCCCCAGCCAGCTAAAATAGCAGTGACAACTGCAACAAAAATAGCCCAGTGTTGTGGCAGGCACCTGTAGTCCCAGCTACTTGGGAGGCTGAGGCAAGAGAATCACTTACGCCCAAGAGTTGGAGGTCACTGTGAGCTGTGACGCCATGGCACTCTACCGAGGACAACAGAGTGAGACTGTCTCAAAAAGAAAAAAAAAGATAAATTATTAAGCTGAAGATGGTGGTGCACACCTGTAATCCCAGCTACTAAGAAGGCGGAGGCAGGAGGATCACTTGAGCCCAGGAGTTGAAGAGCAGCCTGGGCAACAAAGTGAGACCCCTGTCTCAATTTAAAAAGATAAAAACAAAGATAAATTATCAAGCATTAAAGACAAACTAGCAATAAATGAGACATTATTTTTAATTTTTTTTGGAGACAGAGTCTTACTTTGTTGCCCTCAGTATAGTGCTGTAGAGTTGTGTAGCTCACAGCAACCTCTAACTCTTGGGCTTAAGCTATTCTCTTGCCTCAGCCTCCCAAGTAGCTGGGACTACAGGC
>NW_003852410.1:1766633-1775648 GCF_000181295.1 Otolemur garnettii
CACAGGCGCCTGCCACAACGCCTGGCCATTTTTTGGTTGCAGCCATCATTGTTGTTTGGCGGGTCCGGGCTGGGGATTCGAACCCGCCAGCTTAGGTGTACGTGGCTGGTGCCTTAGCCGGTTGAGCTATAGGCACTGAGCCTAAGCCAAAGTTTTACAGGAACTTGAAGGGTCAGACCTGGCAGATTTGCTGGTCTAGAGTCATTACATTCTGCTGGTAGATGCATGCTAAAGAACTTGGGCTAAAATGCCACAAAGAAGCAAAAATAGGTCTATTTTCTCTTTAGGGTTCTGATTTATGGCAAAGGGCAAGAGTGTTTTAGTTTATATCAGAAGGACCCAGAAAGATCTGTTGCAAAAATATTGACTAAAATGGGTCCTTGCTAGAAAACACCAGTTTGGACAAGTAAAATTGAAGTCTCTGATTTCTTTCTAACCACCAGTAGTGGTTATGCAAAACTGATGTGACTGAAGCATAAACAAGCCATTGCTGAAGTTTGATTATTCACATCACAGGCAGTGACACACAAATTAGGAGCTCAGTAGCCGTTGTTCCTGGATAAGTGTTTTAACCTAATATCTATCTATCCTTGACTATTCTTACCTGTTGGTTGGTTTGTTTATTTAGAGACAGAGTCTTACTCTGTCGCCCGGCCAAGAATGCTATGGTATCCACTAGCTCATAGCAACCTCAAACGCCTGGGGTCAAGTGATCCTTCTGCCTCAGCCTCCCGAGCAGCAGGGATTACAAGCAACTGCCACAGGCAAGTGCCACAACACCCAGCTATATCGTTGCCTATCCTTAAGGTAAAACAAGGTCATGAGTAGGAAGTCAAACAGGGTATAGCCACTCTCTCGCCCAGCCCCTCCCTCTCCTCTTCTATGTAGAGGCAAAGGACTATTAGTCACTTCTGTTTTAGTTCCTATGGTGATTACTTTCATGTCTCCAAATAACATACTTGTAGTGCTATTTCTTGCTTTTTCTTTTTCTTTTTTTTTTTGAGACAGAGTTTCAAGCTGTTGCCCTGGGTAGAGTGCCGTGGCATCATAGCTCACAGCAACCTCAAACTCCCAGGCTGAAGCGATTCTCCTCGCCTCGGGAGGCTGAGGCAGAAGGATCACTTGACCCCAGGCGTTTGAGGTTGCTATGAGCTAGTGGATACCATAGCATTCTAGGCCGGGCGACAGAGTAAGACTCTGTCTCTAAATAAACAAGCAGCTGGGACTACAGGCACCCGCCACAATGCCCAGCTATTTTTTGGTTGTAGGTGTCATTGTTGTTTGGCAGGCCCAGACTGGATTCGAACCTGCCAGCTCTGGTGTATGTGGCTGGCACCCTAGCTGCTGAGCTATAGGCGCCAAGCCTCTTTCTTTTTCTTTCTTTCTTTAAGGAAAAAAAAATTTTTGAAACAGAGTCCTGCTCTGTCACCCAAGCAGTGGAGGGATTTGTAGCTCACTGCAGCCTGGAACTCCTGGACACAAGAGATCCTCCTGCCTTAGCCTCCTGAAGTACTGGGACTACAGGTGCCCATTGCCATATACACTTACTCTTAAATTTTTTTTTTTTTTTACAGACAGAGTCTCACTTTGTCACCCTCGGTAGAGTGCAGTGACGTCACAGCTCACAGCAACCTCCAACTCCTGGGTTTAGGCGATTCTCTTGCCTTGGCCTCTCAAGTAGCTGGGACTACAGGCACCTGCCACAAAGCCCGGCTATTTTTTTTTGTTGTTGCAGTTCGGCAGGGGCCGGGTTTGAACCTGCCACCCTCTGTATATGAGGCCGGCACCCTACTCACTGAGCCACAGGCACCACCCCTTTTTAAATTTTTGTAGAGTTGGTTTCTTGCTATATTGCCCAGGCCGGTCTCAAATTCCTGGCTTCAAGCAATCCTTCTGCCTTGGCCTCCCCAAATAGCTGGGATTACAGGTATATGCCTGGTCGTATTTCTTCTTTTTCCAATTTTGGGTACTATCTATGGACTCTGTTATAGTTCTTAAGGTTTAGCCTCTTAACATTACCATCGTTCTATTTCTCCCTTTCTTCTCCTGCCATTGTAATTATAATCCAAATACAGTTTGATGCTAAATTTGCCTTTGTAAGTGTAAAGGCTATATTAAACTATCAACCATAAGCAGCATCTCTTGGTGCTCCACACGGAGGAGGGTTTCATCAGCACTCCTGGCCTTTCCTTTCCCTCTCTTCTCTTCTTTGTATCTATCTGTTTTGTTAAAAGAGGATCCGGCTTGGCAGGTTGGACTCCTGGGAGGACACAATTGAAAGAATGGATGCCTCTACACCTGCCTCTCATTCAATAAGCTACTGAAATTACATCTCACCTAAGAAACCCTTCTGGGACCTCACTGGGAAATAAGAGATGCGTCTACAATTCTATTAATGAAATGATAGCCTAGGAGTCCATGAACCTTTCACCCAAAGGACCTTTGTCCTGTTGGGTGTTAACAACTAGAGAGGAAAACAATCAGCTTTGGCTGTGCCCTAAGCAAGCAGAGGTTTATTTACTTTTCCCATGCCCTGTCAAGCCAAGGCTGTAAAACTGCTCTCTGCCAGAGCTCACAGGTGGAATCAGTGACGTCACAGTGAATTTTCAAGAGAATGTATGTGAGAGGTATTGCTCTCTTTGAATTCCATATTGA
This sequence comes from Otolemur garnettii, assembly GCF_000181295.1. Lineage (NCBI taxonomy): Eukaryota > Metazoa > Chordata > Mammalia > Primates > Galagidae > Otolemur > Otolemur garnettii. The sequence goes on from NW_003852410.1 coordinate 1,769,289, forward strand.
TAAGTAAGTTTTTGTTTCTTTTTTTTTTTTTTTTTTTGAGACGGAGCCTCAAGCTAACCCTCTGGGTAGAGTGCCATGGCATCACACTCACAGCAACCTCCAACTCCTGGGCTCAAGCGAGTCTCCTGCCTCAGCCTCCCAAGTAGCTGGGACCACAGGCGCCCGCCACAACGCCTGGCCATTTTCTGGTTGCAGCCATCATTGTTGTTTGGCGGGCCCGGGCTGGGGATTCGAACCCACCACCTCAGGTGTACGTGGCTGGCGCCCTAGCCGGTTGAGCCACAGACACCGAGCCGATAAGTAAGTTGATGTAAAAGCAACTCGTTCATTTTATTTATTTATTTATTTATTAAAGCAGCAATTGGAGGTGGAAACTCGCTCATTTTGAAAGGAACTGTTAAATTCTCTGCAATTCGGGGTCCAAGAGGAAAGAAAGCCGGTCGTGAGCCCGGGAGCGGAGCGCTCCTGCCCCCTAGTGGTTCCTCATGCTGCAACACCGCGGCTCTTTCAAAGCACAGAGAACTGGAGGGGAGTAGAGTAGGAGTCAAATCCAGTCTACATCCTGAACCTGTGAAACGTCCATTCTCTCCTCCCTTGGTGAACCCAGAAGATCGACAGGAGCACTACAAAGGGACAGTGTTGTAGGTAAACACAGACAGCCCTCGGTCCCTCCACGAAGTGGCCGCTGTGGAAGGAAGCAGGTAGTGACAATCAGGCTTGAAGGAGAAGGAATGGGATGGAATCCCTCCGCAGCGGTCCCTGTAGAAGCAGGGACGAAATAGAATCAGCCCCTACGGCAGAGTCCCGTGGGCTCGGGATCACTGGTTAGCAACAGCCCAGGGGACTGTGGTCTTGGGCTGGTGCGCCGCTCGGTTCAGGGCAAATAGTCAGGGGACAGCAGCATTAGTCACCATCTGTAGAGCACAGACTTGGTGCGGGCAGAGTTTCCCTGTATTATCTTCTAATAGTCCTGTGGGGGCAGATACTGTTCTCACCCCTGATAGGCGGGTGATGAAATGGAGGCTAACCAACTAGCCCCAAGTCACGCTCAAGTCACTCTGAAACTCAGAGCCAACACTCAAATACAAACCACGGTGTTTCGACCCCAGCTGTAGAGCTCCGCACTACCGACATGCATGGCTTAACGACAAGGCTAGGTTCCGGGCAGTGTTGTTAGCGATTTTGTCACTGTCCAAACATCAAGGAGTACAGACACCTCGACGCACAGTCTATTGCACGCCTCGGCTGTAAACCTGTACACCTGTTACTGTGCAGCATACTGTGGGCACCTGATACACCCTGGGAAGTATTTGTGTGTCTAAACATAGAAAGGGCACACTATAAATATGGTATTATTGTCTCACCGGGCCACTTGCAGCCCATCATTGGCTGAAACCTCAGTTATGAGGTGCGTGATGGTACCACGTTTTCCTACTCTGCTCAGCCAAGAGGGAAAGTGGGCTTCAACCCCGCTAGCTTGGGATGGTTGTGATTGGAACTCCAAAGTGGTTAAGATAAGTCCTGGATCTGCCACCCAATTTCAGGAACTATTTTCCTTTGCTGGGAAACAGTAGTAAAATAGCGATTGCCTTGTAAGCTGCTGTGGAGATTCATTGAGATCATGTAAAGTTTCTGGCACGTGAGGTTGATTACCTACAAAGATGTTTTCAACAATTCTTCGCGTTGTAAGTACGCTACTCCTCTCTACAAGGGGTGGAATCAGGGCCCAGATTTATGACTTGCTTTGACCCGCAGAACGTGGCAGATGTCATCATTCAGTTCCAGGTCTGAGTTGTGGGGGCTTCCATTTCTGCTCTCCTGGACTGCTGGCCCCTCTGTGGGAGGAAGCCCCGCCTGTCCCTTGGATGATGAGAGAACACGTGGGGGAAGAGCCCCAAGGGAGCCACATTCCAGCGGAGCTGGCCATCTGATGCAGCCACTTAAACGAGCTTACTCCAGACCACAGGAACTCACCGGCCATCCCCCACAATCACAGGACAGAATAAATTCTCCTTACACCACTGAGTTTTGAGATAGTTTGTTATGCAGCAAATAGTAAGCTCTCAGTAAACGGTATCTGCTAGTATTATAATTGGTGCTGGGAAGGGATTCAGCCTTTGGTTCCACATTTCTTTCTTTCTTTCTTTCTTTCTTTCTTTTTTTTTTTTTTTTTTTGCAGTTTTTGGCTGGGACTGGGTTTGAACCCGCCACCTCCGGCATATGGGGCCAGCACCCTACTCCTTTGAGCCACAGGCACCGCCCTGGTTCAACATTTCTTAGGCCACTGATTTTTTTTTTTGGCTGGGACCAGGTTTGAACTCACCACCTCCAGTATATGGGGCAGACGTCTTACTCCTTTGAGCCACAGGCACTGCCTGGCCACTGATTTTTTTTTTTCCTGCTTTCACTGGAATAGGCTGGGAGAAACAAGAGTCACATGTATAAATGAATTTTTTTTGTTTTTTGTTTTTTTTTTTTTTGAGACAGAGTCTCAAGCTGTCGCCCTCAGTAGAGTGCTGTGACATCACAGCTTACAGCAACCTCAAACTCTTGGGCTTACGTCATTCTCTTGCCTCAGCCTCCCATGTAGCTGGGACTATAGGCGCCCGCTGGAATGCCCAGCCAGTTTTTGGTTATAGTTGTCACTGTTGTTCGGCAGGCCTGGGCTGGATTTGAATCCGCCAGCCCTAGTGTACGTGGCTGGCACCCTAGCCTCTTGAGTTGCAGGCGCTGAGCCAGTCTTATCTCTTGTTAAAACAGAATATTGCTGGGGGTCTACTCAGAAGGACTTCCTTAGCATTTTGAATTGCCATCTGCATTTGAAATAGTTCTTCAAACCTATTTCCCACTAAATTGGTTCTGGTGGGACCCTTCAAGCCTTTAGATTAAAGGGTCTGAGGCATGAACAGAGACTTGTCCTTTTAATCTGGCACCTCAAAGACCTGAGGATGACTCTTTGATTTACCCTTCTTCTCTTTTCTGTCCTCTTCCCAAATTCTCTTTTTCTGTCCATACATATCCTTTCCCTTTCCTCCTTGCCTTTCCTATCACTTTTCCTTATTGTGATGATTAAATAAGATTTTCCTGGGTGGCACCCGTAGTTCAGTGGGTAGGGCGCCGGCCACATACATTGAGGTTGGCTGGCCCGAGTCAGCTAAAACAAAAATGCCAACTTCAACCAAAAAATAGCCAGGTGGGCTTGGCACCTGTGGCTTGGGTGGCTAAGGTGCCAGCCACATACACCTAAGGTGGTGGGTTCGAATCCAGCCTGGGCCCACCAAACAACAATGATGACTGCAACCAAAAAAAAAAAAAAAAAGCCAGGCGTTGTGGCAGGCGCCTGTGGTCCCAGCTACTTGGGAGGCTGAGGCAGGAGACTTGCTTGAGCCCAGGAGTTGGAGGTTGCTGTGAGCTGTGATGCCACGGCACTCTACCCAGGAGGACAACTTGAGGCTCAGTCTCAAAAAAAATTAAAAAATAGCCAGGCGTTGTGGCGGGTGCCTGTAGTCTCAACTACTTGGGAGGCTGAAGCAAGAGCATCAATAAAGCCTAATAGTCTCAGATTGCTGTAAACTTTACCTAGGGTGACATCTTGAGACTGTCACAAACAACAACAACAAAATAGATTTTCCCTAGTGAAATAGAAGCTGCAAAAGAAGGAGACTTTCGTCTATTTGGTTCTCTACAAATATTTTTTGCTTCTGCCACATAAAAGGTGTGTAGTGAATATGCATTAAATGAATTAACTAATAAATGTAAAGTACTTAGGGTCTGGCATAGAGTAGGTGATGGCCAATAAATAGAACCTATGACTATTCAGCACGGTAATACATGACATTATTCACTTTTTTGCTTTTTTTTTGAGACAGAGTCTCACTATGTTGCCCTGGGTAGAGTGCTGTAGCATCAGAGCTCACAGCAACCTCAAATTCCTGGGCCCAAGCGATTCTCTTGCCTCAGCCTCCCAAGTAGCTAGGACTACAGGTGCCAGCCACAACACCTGGCTATATCCTTTGGTTGTAGTTGTCACTGCTGTTTGGTGGCCTGGGCTGGACTTGAACCTACCAGCTCTGGTGTATGTGGCTGGCGCCCCAGCCATTTAAGCGACATGCACTGAGCCTATTCATCTTTTAAATACACACCCCGGCTCAGCGCCTCTGGCTCAAGTGGCTGAGGTGCCAGCCACATACACCTAAGATGGCAGGTTCGAATCCAGCCTGGGCCCACCAAACAACAATGACTGCTGCAACCAAAAAATAGCTGGGTGTTGTGGTGGGTGCCTGTGGTCCCAGCTACTTAGGAGGCGGAGGCAGGAGACTCTCTTGAGCCCAGGAATTGGAGGTTGCTGTGAGCTGTGATGGTACAGCACTCTACCCAGGGTGGCAGCTTGAGGCTCTGTCTCAATAAATAAATAAATAAATACACACCCCTGCATATGCACAGACATGTGCACACATGAACATATAAGAAAATATGCTCTTTTTTTTTGTGACAGACTCTCAAGCTGTCACCCTGGATAGATAGAGTGCTGTGGCGTCACAGCTCACAGCAACCTCAGACTCTTGGGCTTAAGCGATTCTTTTGCCTTAGCCTCCCAAGTAGCTGGGACTACAGGTGCCTGCCACAAAGCCTGGCTATTTTTTTGTTGCAGTTGTCATTGTTTTAGCAGGCCTGGGCCAGGTTCAAACCTGCCAGCCCTGGTGTACATGGCCGGCGCCCTACCCACTGAGCTATGGGCACTGCCTCCAATATGCTCCTTTAATTTTTATTATTATTATTTTTTATTGAGACAGAGTCTTACTTTGTGGCCCTCAGTAGAGTGCTGTGGCATCATAGCTCACAGCAACCTCAAACTCCTGGACCCAAGTGATTCTCTTGCCTCAGCCTCCTAAGTAGCTGGGACTACAGGTGCCTGCGACAACGCTCAGCTCTATTTTTTTTTTTTTTTTTTTTCTGTAGAGATGGGGTCTCATTCTGGCTCAGGTTGGTCTAGAAAATCTGAGCTCAGGGCAATCCACCTGCCTTGGCCTCCCGGAGTGCTAGCATCACAGGTGTGAGCCACCACATCTGGCCAATATGCTCCTTTTAAGCATACAGGTTCTTACTCTGTCTCCCAGGCTGGAACACAATGGTGTGATCATAGTTCATTGCAGCCTTGAACTCTTGGCCTCAAGCCATCCTCCTGTATTGGCCTCCCACAGTGCATGAACCACAGCTCAGAAACTATCTTTTAAGATGTTTGATTACTTTTAATCTTTCTCCTTTTCCTTTCTACTCTTTGTGTCTTTCCTCTTTTCTCTCCTCCTCAGTCATTGAATATTCTCTCCTACCCTCATGGTGGTCTGCCAGGGACCCTCAGAAATGTCATTTTATCTTACCTCACAGTAAGGAAAAAAGGGTTTGGGACATTGTCTTGGATGAAATGTAATTGTGATTCAGAGCTAATTAGGATTGCACATAAAATTCTGTTGAGGTGAGGCCAATTCTGGTGCTATTGAAATATTTTAACGAGGGGTCTAGCTGATTTAAAACAGCAAACATATGAAGTTATAGCCTAATGAACCCCTGACTGTACCTGTCTGTGAGTGTGTGGGTATTTCCAGTGCCCGCTGGTGAGTAACCATGCTACTTTGGGCACTAGAAATGTAAGCAGAACTAAGTAGGACTGATGTAGTCAATTTTCTCTTTCCCTACATAAAGAAATGGAAATGTACTACCATCAAGTACATCAGTTCTTTCTCAGGCTTGTAACATTACAGAATCCCTGTTGAAACACAACCTAGGCTGGCAGAAACCACAGTCCTATATCCTTTCATGAGACTTGTTTGTCAAGGTAGATCCCATACATTTTAAAAGCATGAATTCCGAGGGCTGGATGGGAAAATAAACTTTGACCCTCCCACCAGAGCTAATTGTACAGAGGTCTCCATTTCCTTGGATAGCCGGTCGTGTAGGAAGATCTCTGTCCACTCTCCTTCTAGTCTTTCATATTCAAATCAGAAGCATGAATCTGCAGGTCAGTGGCTATGCAGCTTGGGCCAAGTACAAACTGGTATTAATGTCCTTCTCTGTACTGTCTTGTTTAAGCTTAGATTAGGCTCACATGTAGCTCAGACCTCTTAGCCCTGCTGATGTCCCACAGAGTCCTGCATCTATTCCTCTGTCACATAAGGCCACTGTTTCAGACAGTGGGGGTTAGCCTTCGTGCCATTGTTCCTCAAAACTGCTTTTAGCTGCTCTATTCTTAAAGCGTTGATCACCTTATAGGCAATAATTGACTAGGTCTCTTTACTAGTTAACTGAAGTAGTAAATCTAGTAAACAGTCTACATTCAGGGGAGAGAGATTTCAAGGCATCTCG
>NW_003852410.1:1776744-1780877 GCF_000181295.1 Otolemur garnettii
ACATTATTCAAAACACTATTAGTACTAAAATTACTAAAGCACGAAAGTATTAAAAAGTACTAAAAAAAATCCTTCTTGAAAATTGGGAAAACACCAACGAGCTATGTTCTCACACCTGTAGCAAGAAATTTGCATCATTGCCAAACTTTCTGTAGAAGCCCAAGTTTTCAATAATTATCAGTACTGCGCTTTCTGTCTGTGAATATAACATTTTAATTACTTTAATAATTAACGAAGGAAGCTATTAAGTACTTAGTCATATGTAAAAGTGAAAGTCCCTAGTATTGCATGGCATTTGCTCTGAGAATTAAAGATAGAACTGGCATTTTTATTTTATTATTATTATTTTTTTTTTTTTTTCAGTTTTTGGCCGGGCTGGCTTGAACCTGCCTCCGGCATATGAGGCTGGCACCCTACTCCCTTGAGCCACAGGCACCACCCCAGAACTTGTATTTTTAAATTTCTTCACAGTTCATCTAGAAGACTCTCGTATTCTGTAAGTATGCTTGGAAACACTCTGGCCTAAATTACTCTGACAGACTTGTTTCTGAATTTTCTCTCCTCTTCTGTTCTTGAACCTATAACTTTCCTCTGAGTCTTTATGTAATAATCTGATTTGTACATTTAAACAGTCACTCTACTGGTAGATGTATAATAATCCAATAAAAGCTTTCTGGAGGAGTATTTGGCTACAGGTTCAGAGCCTTAAAAATGTGAATCCTCATTGGCCTAGCAATCTAGTCCTAAAGAAAAAACTATGGCTAGCCCAAAGATATATGTCCAAGATGTTTATTACAGAGTATTTTTTTTTTTATATTAGGAAGTGAAGAACTCTAAAGGTGATAGGGAATTGGTTACACAAATGATAGGATTTTCATCAAATAGGATCCTAGTTTTCATTATAAAGATGGTAACAAGGAGACTTTATTATTTTTTTTATTAAATTATAACTGTACATTGATACATTTATGGGGTCAGGGTACTGCTTTGATATACAATGTGAAATGCTTACATTGAACTAAGTAACGCATCCATCACAATTATACTCATTTCTTAATAGTTTTGAAATGTACCATTGCATCATGCACATTAGATAAGGTCCCCCCAAATACCCTCCCTCCTCCCATCTTCCCCCTTCCCTCCCCTCTCTCTCCTCTTCCCTTCTACTTTCTGGACTATGGTTATGTTTTGCCATTTATATGAGTGTGTAGGTGATTATATGTTGATTTCACAGTAGTACAATGTACTCATACTGAGTACATTGGATACATTTTTTCCATTCTTGAGATATTTTACTAAGAAAATATTTTACTATGTTCCCGCTCCATCCAGGTAAAGGTAAAAGACATGAAGTCTCCATCCTTTTTGTGGCTGCATAGTATTCCATGGTGTACATAAACCACAATTTGTTAATCCATTCATGGGTCAATGGGCACTTAAGCTGTTTCCATGCCTTGGCTATTATGAATTGGGCTGCAATAAACATTCTGGTGCAAATGTCTTTGTTATAAAATAATTTTTGATTATCTGGGTATATACCTAGTAGAGGAATTGCAGGATCAAACAGTAGGTCTATTTTTAGTTCCTCGAGTGTTCTCCAAACTTCTTTCCAAAACGGTCGTATTAGCTTGCATTCCCATCAGGAGTGTAGAAGTGTTCCCTTCTCTCTGCATCTACGCCAACACCTGTAGTTTTGGGATTTTATGATATGGGCTAACCTTACTGGAATTAGAAGATATCTCAAAGTGGTTTTGATTTGCATTTCTCTGATGATTAAGGATGATGAGCATTTTTTCATGTGTTTGTAGGTCATGTGCCTGTCCTCATCAGAGAAGTTTCTGTTCAAGTCTCTGGCCCACATAGAAATGGGCTTATTTGCTCTTTTCTTATTGATTAGCTTGAGTTCTCTGTAAATCTAGTTTCAGACCTTTGTTGGAAGCATAACTTGCAAAAATCTTCCCCATTTGAAGGTTGTCTGTTTGCTTTATTTACTGTGCTCTTGGCTGTGCAAAAGCTTTTTAGTTTGATCAGATCCAAGTATTATATTTTTGGTGTTGCTTCAATTGCCTAGGGTGTCCTCCTCATAAAATATTCTCCCAGGCCAATTTCTTCAAGTGTTTTTCCCACACTGTCTTCTAGTATTTTTATACTTTCATGTCTTAAGTTTAAATCTTTTATCCAGTGAGAATTAATTTTTGTTAATGGTGAAAGATGGGGGTCCAGTTTCAGTCTTCTAGAGGTCACCAGCCAGTTCACCCATTTGTTAAATAGGGAGTCTTTCCCCCACTGAATATTTTTGATAGGCTTGTTGAAGATCAAATGACTATAAGTAGCTGGGTTCATCTCTTGGTTCTCTATTATGTTCCATAAATCTATTGCTCTGTTTTTGTACCAGTACCATGCTGTTTTGATCCCTATAGATTTGTAGTATAGTTTGAGGTCTGGTAATGTGATACCTCCTGATTTGTTCTTATTTCTGAGTAATGTATTTGCTGAGGTTTTTTCTGATTCCATATAAAATGAAGTACTATTTTTTGAAGTTCTTTAAAGTATGACAATAGTGCTTTAATAGGGATTGCCTTAAATCTGTAGATTGCTTTGGGTAGTATGGACATTTTAACAATGTTGATTCCCAGCCATGAGCATGGTATGTTTTTCCATTTGTTAACATCTTCAGCTATTTCTTTTCTCAGAGTTTCATAGTTCTCTTTGTAGAGATTTTTCATATCCTTGGTTAGGTAAATTCCCAGATATTTCATCTTCTTTGGCACTATTGTAAAAGGAATAGAGTCCTTGACTATATTTTCAGCTTGACTCTTATTGGCATATATAAAAGCTACTAATTTGTAAGTATTGATTTTATATCCTGAGATGCTGCTGTATTCCTTGATCACTCCTAAGAGTTTTGAAGTTGAATTCCTGGGATTTTCCAAGTATAGGATCATATCATTAATGAAGAGTGAGAGTTTGATCTCCTCTGACCCTATTTGGATACACTTGATCACCTTCTCTTGCCTGATTGTGATGGCTAAGACTTCCATTACTATGTTGAATAGCAATGGAGACAGTGGGCATCCTTGCTTCATTCCTGATCTGAGTGGAAATGTTTTCAGTTTTACACCATTCAATATGATATTGGCTATGGGTTTGCTGTAGACGGCCTCTATCAGTTTAAGAAATGTCCCTTCTTTGTCTATTTTCTTAAGTGTTCTGATCATAAAAGGATGCTGGATATTATCAAAGGCTTTTTCTGCACCAATTGAGAGAATCATATGGTCTTATTTATTTATTTATTTATTTTGTAGAGACAGAGTCTCACTTTATCACCCTCAGTAGAGTGCCATGGTATCACACAGCTCACAGCAACCTCCAACTCCTGGGCTTACGCAATTCTCCTGCTTCAGCCTCCCGAGTAGCTGAGACCATAGGTGCCCATCACAATGCCCAGCTATTTTTTGTTGCAGTTTGGCTGGGGCTGGGTTTGAACCCGCCACCCTCAGTATATGGGGTTGGTGTACCCTACCCACTGAGCCACAGGTGCCACCTGGTCTTTTTTTTGTATTTTATTGGTGTGATGTATTATATTTATAGATTTGTGTATGTTGAACCAACCCTGTAACCCTGGAATAAAACCAACTGGATCATAGTGTATAATTTTTTTGATGTATTGTTGAATTCTGCTTGCTAAGTTCTTATTGAGTATTTTTGCATCTATATTCATTAATGATATTGGTCTATAATTTTCTTTTTTTGTTGTATCCTTTCCTGGTTTTGGTATCAGGGTGATATTTGCTTCATAGAATATGTTGGGAAGTATTCCTCCTTTTTCTATGCTTTGGAAAATGTTGCATAAGTACTAGTTCATCTTGAAAGGTTTGATATAATTCAGATGTGAAGCCATCTGGTCCTGGACTTTTTTTGGGGGGGGAGATTTCATATTGTTGATGCTATTTCAGTGATTGATATAGGTCTATTCAAGATTTCTAATTCTTTTTTGTTGAGTCTAGGAAGGTGGCGTGCTTCCAGGTATTGGTCCATTTCCTTCAGATTTTCATATTTCTGGGGATAGAGATTTCTGTAGTAATCATTGAGGATTTTTTGAATTCCTGAAGTGTCTATTGTTATTTCTCCTT
>NW_003852410.1:1780897-1808788 GCF_000181295.1 Otolemur garnettii
CCTCCCAAGTAGTTGGGACTACAGGCGCCCGCCACAACGCCTGGCCATTTTTTGGTTGCAGCCATCATTGTTGTTTGGTGGGCCTGGGCTGGGGATTCGAACCCGCCACCTTAGGTGTATGTAGCTGGCGCCTTAGCCACTTGAGCCACAGGCTCCGAGCCAAGATTTCTAATTCTTTCTGGTTGGGTCTAGGAAGGCGGCATGCTTCCAGGTATTTGTCCATTTCCTTCAGATTTTCATATTTCTGGGAATAGAGATTTTTGTAGTAAGCATTATGGATTCTTTGAATTTATGAAGTGTCTATTGTTATTTCTCCTTTATCATTTCTGATAGACAATATTAGAAATTTTACTTTTCTATTTCTGGTTAGGTTGGCCAAAGGTTTATCAATTTTGTTAATCTTTTCAAAAAAACAACTTTTTGTTTCATTGATCTTCTGAATGATTCTTTTGTTTTCAGTTTCATTTAATTCTGCCCTAATTTTGGTTATTTCTTTTGTTCTTCTGGGTTTGAGGTTGGAATGTTCTTCCTTTTCTAGTTGCTCAAGATGATCCATTAAGTTGTTGGCTTCCTCTCTTTCCGTTTTCTTAATGAAGGCTTCCAATACTATAAATTTCCCTCTTAGGACTGCCTTTGCAGTATCCCATAGGTTTTGATAATTTGTGTCTTCATTATCATTTTGTTCCAAAAATTTGGTGATTTCCTTCTTAATCTCATCTTTGACCCAGCTATCAGTCAACCTAAGATTATTTAGTTTCCATGACTTTGTTTGAATATAAGAATTCCTGTTGCTGTTGAGTTCAACTTTTATTCCATGGTGGTCCAAGAAGATCAAGGAATAATTTGTATACTTTTATATTTGCTGAGGTTAGACTTGTGTCCTAGGATATGATCTATTTTGGAGGATGACCCATGGACTGATGAGAAGAATGTATATTCAGTTTTATTTGGGTGAGATGTTCTGTAGAGGTCTATAAAGTCTATTTGTTCTAGGGTCAGGTTTAAGTCTAATATTTCTTGTTTAGTTTCTTCTTGGAGGATCTATCCAAAACTGTCAAAGGGGTGTTAAAATCTCCAACTATTATAGTGCAGGAAGATGTCAAGTTGTTCATATGCATTAGGGTCTGCTTTATGAATTGAGGAGGATTCTGGTAGGGTGCATAAATGTTAATTATCGAAATCTCTTCATGTTGAGTGTTTCCCTTGAGAAATACGTAGTGACCTGCCTTATCTTTCTTTATCTTTGTTGATTTAAAGCCAATTATATTGGCTACTAAAATTGCAACCCCTGCTTTTTTCTGGTTTCCATTTGCCTGTAATATACAAGTCCATTCTTTAACCCTGAGTCTATTTTTATCTATTAAGATAAGATGAGATTCTTGTATACAGCAGATATCTGGTCTGAGTTTATGTGTCCAGTCAGCCAGCCTGTGCCTGTGACTGCAGCTTCTATTTTGAGAGGATGGCTAACCTCTTCATTGTGAAAACAGTATGTCATTTCCTGGAAATAAAATGTTAAAGCCTATCAGTTGCAAAAATTAATAAGTAAATAAAATAAAAAGGTATGCCCATTCATAGAAAATGTCTGGAAGTATATATAACACAACATTTTTTTTGAGACAGAGCCTCAAGCCGTTGCCTTAGGTAGAGTGCCGTGGCATCACAGCTCACAGCAACCTCCAGCTCCTGGGAGCAAGCCATTCTCCTGCCTCCGCCTCCCAAGTAGCTGGGACTACAGGCGCCTGCCACAATGCCTGGCTATTTTTTTGGTTGCAGCCGTCATTGGTGTTTGTCGGGCCCAGACTGGATTGAAACCCACCAGCTCAGGAGTATGTGGCTGGCGCCTTAGCTACTTGAGCCACAGGTGCTGAGCCTATATAACACAACATTAACAGTAATTATTTTTTATACTAGTAAGGATTTCCTCTCAAATATCTACAATAAATACGTATTGCTTCTGTAAAGAGAAAAATAGTATTTACATATACCTGCAACAAAAAAACCCATCACTTTGGCAGCACTTAGAAGAACATGAATGAGGAAGGTTGGAAGAGAGAATATTGTGGTGGGTCAGGCCAAAAACAATGCAAGTAAGAACCAAGGTCATGGTGTAGACAGAGAAGGAAAAGCTGACCTAAGACATAGTCAGCAGTCCTGTGAGAACTGTGATCACACACCACACTTTCAAGTCAGTAATAAAATTGGTTTTTAAAAAGAGCTGATGTTTGCTCAGTGCCCATAGCTCAGTGAATAGGGCGCCAGTCACGTACATTAAAGCTGGTGGGTTTGTACCCTGCCCAGGCCTGCTACCACCAATGATAACTGCAGCCAAAAAATAGCCGGGTGTTGTGGCAGGCACCTGTTGTTCCAGCTACTCAGGAGGCTGAGGCAAGAGAATTGCTTAAGCCCAAGAGTTTGAGGTTGCTGTGGGCTGTGATGCCACAGCACTCTACCCAGGGTGACATAGTGAGACTCTGTCTCAAAAAAAAAAAAAAAAGAAGCCAATGTGATTTCATCCCCATCCTTCTAGTACCTTCAAATATGCATGTAAAGGAACTCAAAGCCAGTTCTCATGATAGGATTCTGGATTTCTGGCTTGCTAGCTAAATCAAGGGAGATGCAGGTGACACAGGCAGAGAATATCAGAGGAAGACTAGATTGTGAGAGGAGATAAGGAGCTCAGTTTGGGGCACATGCAGTGTGAGAGGCTTGTGGTCCAGGACTAAGCTATGGTGCTTGTGCCTGCAGCTCAGGTGTCAGGTCAGTAGACACAGAATAGGAATCATCAGAAAACGAGTGATTGTGTAAACCAGGGTGGAGGGCCAGGCTTGGTGGCTCATGCCTTTAATCCTAGCAGTCTGGGAGGCTGAGACAGGTGGAGTGCTTGAGCTCAGAAGTTCAAGACCAGCCTGAGCAAGAGCAAGACCCCATCTCTAAAAAATAGATAGCCGGGGTGGTGCCCGTGGCTCAAGGAGTAGGGTGCTGGCCCCATATACCAGGTGCGGGTTCAAGTTCGGCCTCACCCAAAAAAACTGCAAAAAAAAAAAAAAATAGATTGCCGGGGTTGTGGCAGGGACCTGTAGCTACCCAGGAGGCTGAGGCAAGAGGCTTTCTTGAGCCCAAGAGTTGGAGGTTGCTGTGAGCTATGATGCCACGTCATTCAACCCAGTATTTTGAGACTGGGGAGTAGGGGGCGTGGTGAGGAGAGGGCTGTCAGCTCTTCTTCGTGGAGTCCCTCTGCTTTTGCTATCTTGTCACCTTTTTTTTTCTTGAGACAGAGTCTCACTCACCCTAGATTGAGTGCCATGGCATCATCACAGCTCACAGCAACCTCAAACTCTTGGGCTCAAGCAATCCTCTTTCCTCAGCCTCCCCAGTAGCTGGGACTACAGGTGCCTGCCACAGTGCCTGCCTAGTTGTTGTTGTTGTTGTCATCATTGTTGTTTAGCAGGCCCAGGCAGCGTTTGAACCCACCAGCTCTGGTGCATGTGGCCAGCCCCCAAACACTGAGCTATGGGCGCCAAGCCTCACTGGTCTCTTCTGACAGTGCCACCTCCCCACCCCTATCCCCAGGACACCCCTGTTCATCACATAGGGTTGAGCATCCTAACTGGGGGCTGAGTTCAGCATCTCTCCCCTAGGGCTCATGTGAGCTCTGTACATAAAGGAATGGGGCTGGGAACCAGTTTCATTGTTCCCAAACTATCCCAACAGGTAAGAAGACTATTAGATGTTGGTCTTCCCGGAGCATATGATGGACTTCTAGGATGAGTCAGGTCCATCAGGGTCATCTCTGACTCACAGATCCGCAGTTAACCTTATGTGGCTGAATAAAGAAACACATTTAAGGGGGGTGGGTTGGTCTAGCACAGAATTATAATTGCTAAGATTTAAGCAAGGTGAATGTCAAAGTTAACAGTGCTGGGATTCTTCTGGAAGAGATGAGGCAGCTTCATCCTTGTGGTCTATGGGGCCAGCTTCATTGGAGGCCTCAAATCATAGCAACACAAATATCCAAATCCTTTCACATCTGTCACTGTTTATTATTTGGTTTTCCATCTGCCCAGCTTTGAAGCAGGAGGGGGAAGCGAGGACAGGGAGCTCTTTAGAGGAACAGCGCCAGATATTAAATCTATAAACAGAGTAGATTGAGCTGGGAAGGATGAGTCAGAGATGAGGGAAACAGCAGAAGCAGTGACTATCACCCTGGAAAGCGCCCGAGAGTGCGGACGGAATGTTCTGGTGTATCTGCGATTGTCCCCTCGGTAGATACCTTGAAATCTGATCAGCACAGTTCGGTTTCTGAGCTGCCTGTTCCTCTGTTAGGCACCTTTTCATTGTTTCCTCCTGTCTTGCCCTTAGATTCATTTCTATAATGCAAGTTCATGACCCATGGTGAGATTTTCCCTTCCTCTGCTGATAATGATCCTGTCACTCCGGGTTCCTGTTTCAGTGGAGCATGAAGAGAGTTATGCTGATCGATATAGACAGCGCCGGAGTGAAATAAGGATTTTACTCCAGGGTCCATTAGTCTTCCTGCAGAGCTTAAACTGGGGGTTATCTGAGTGCCCTGCCTTCGTGGGGTTAGCTGGTAATGGAGGTTGCAAAGTGGAAGTCCCTAGGTCAAACGTATTTTGTTTGTCCCCCCACCCAGGTTTGAAAGCAGGTGCCAATATTTGAATATAGGGCTATGCCTTGCTTCTGTTTAAAAACTGGAAGAACAGGCCAAACGTGGTGGCTCATGCTTGTAATCCTAGTACTCTAGGAGGCTGAGGTGAGTGGGTGGCTTGAGCTCTGGAGTTGGAGAGCAGCCAGAGCAAGAGCAAGACCCTGTCTCTACTAAAAGTAGAAAAACTAGCTGAGTGTTGTGGCAGGTGCCTGTAGTCCTTTTTACATCGGCTCTCCTGAATCTCCAGTTTGCTAATTCACCTTGAAGGTCTTGGAAATTGTCAGCCTCCATAAACACAGGAGCCAGCTTGTTCCTATAGCTGTGTATCTCCATCCTCTCGGTTCTGTTTTTCTGGAGAACCCTGACTAACATGTTCTCTATTCTTCTTCAAGGCTAAGATAAGACCTTTTCCCACCTGTCTGACCGTATCACCTTCCCAGCACATACCTTCTGCCCCTGGTAAGACAGTCTTGTCATTATCTCTAAATATCCTTTGCAGAATTTTCCCAAGTTGCTTCTTTTGGCTTCCATATGGGCCCTCCTTTTGCTATATGTTTACATTCTGTTCATTTCTCTCTCTCTTTCTCTCCCTCTCTACCTCTCCTTTCTAACATTTTTTTTTTTTTTTTTGAGACAGAGTTTCACTCTGTCAGCCTGGGTAGAATGCCTTGGCATCATAGCTCACAGCAACCTCAAACACTTGGGCTCAAGTGATCCTCTTGCCTCAGCCTTCCGAGTAGCCGGGACTATAGGTGCCTGCCAGAACACCTGGCTATTCTTAGAGACAGGGTCTCACTCTTGCTCAGGCTGGTTTTGAACTCCTGAGCTCAAGTGATCTACCTGCTTTGGCCTTCCAGAGTCATCGGGCCCAGCCATCTAACATTTTTTAAAATTAGAAAATCAACTTCTAAAAAAAAAGAAAAGAAAATCAACTTCTATAAGACAAGTTCTGAACAGCATTGAATTTCATTCATTTCTGTGTGCTGTGCTTTCTGGGCTATAACTGGAATATTAATCGGTTGGGAGTTCAATGGAGAAAGTTCCCCTTCAATAATAAGGTGACAATAAGGTCACAATAAGGTGACCAGATTTTAACATTGGTAAAGTGGGACACCATTGGAGGAGTGGGGGTGGGGGTGGGGGTGGGAGGATGAGGGGGTGTTCTTAATTAAAAATTTGGTTTATACGGAGCAACAAAAATTTTCATAGAATGTAAAAATAGTATTGTAATATATATATTTTTTAATTTCAACGTAAGTACAATTTATAAATATAATACATTAAAAAAATGTATGTATAGGGTGGCGCCTGTGGCTTAAAGGAGTAGGGCTCAGGTCCACCTGGGATCTTGCCCAGGAGGGGAGTAGGGAGTTTACATTAGCCTTTTCATTTCCAAATGAAGTTACATTAACCTCTTCATTCCCAAATGGAGTTACATTAACCTTTTCAGCAGCCGAGTATATTCCCTTCCCATTCTCCGGCTGTTCCCTAGCTTGTCGTGCATTCTTCCCCCAAATCGGGACTTTTTTAAAACACGGTGGGATGCGGGATGACTTTTTAAAAATTGGGACTGTCCCGCCAAAAGCAGGACGTCTGGTCATCTTACCTTACAAGTAAGTAGATGAAGAAGTGAGTTTCATTCCTAATCTTCTAATTCCTGTGATTTTCCTGAAGACATCTAGACTTACTCCCCTGCACCCTTGTTTCAAGGCCAAAGTGAAGTCCTATCGCTATAAATTAGAGTCATTTGCAAAGCACTTAAAAATCTGCCTGGATCCCGGACCATTTTAGTTAAAATCTCTAGGGGCAGATCCCTGTGCATCGCTGGGGTTGAGTCCCAGTGTGAAGCCTTCTTGATTCCCCAGCCTCACCCCCAGCATGTCTGAATCAGCATATCTGGGGTGAAGCCTAAGAATGTGCATTTTATTTATATATATATATATATAAAAATCTATAAAAGAATTAAAAAAATTAAATGTATATATTTTTAAAATATATATATATATATTTTTTTTTTTTTTGAGACAGAGTCTCAAGCTATCCCCCTGGGTAGAGTGCCGTGGCTTCACAGCTCACAGCAACCTCCAATTCCTGGGCTCAAGCAAGTCTCCTGCCTCAGCCTCCCAAGTAGCTAGGACCACAGGCACCCACCACAATGCCCGGCTATTTTTTGGTTGCAGCCATCATTGTTGTTTGGTGGTCCGGGCTGGATTCAAATCCACCACCTTAGGTGTATGTGGCTGGCGCCTTAGCCATTTGAGCCACAGGCGCCGAGCCTATATATTTATTTTTTGAGACAGCGTTTCATTATGTCACCCTCAGCAGAGTGCCATGGCATCATAGCTCATAGCAACTTCAAACTCTTGGGTTTAAGCGAGTCTCTTGCCTCAGCCTCCCAAGCAGCTGGGACTACAGGTGCCCTCTACAACGGCTGACTATTTTTGTTGTTGTTGTTGTAGTTGTTATTGTTGTTATGCAGGCCTGGGCTGGGTTCAAACCCACCAGCTCTGGTGTATGTGGCTGGCACCCTAGCCGCTGAACCACAGGTGCTGAGCCAGAATGCACATTTCAACAAATTCTCAGGTGGTGCTAACACTACTGGTCTGAGGAACGCACTTTGAGAACCACTGTCCAGGTGAACAGGATTAAGGAAGAGAACCTGGGTGACCTGATATGGCCCCCTGTGCCTGAGGAAAAACTAACAGAATGGACACAAAAGTAAGGACCAGCTGAAAACATTACTTTACGTAGACGTTACCAGTTGGTAGACCAAGGCCCAAATCCAGTTGATTTTTGTAGAGTCACACAATGTTTTCCATCAATAAAAATTGATACATTTAATTTAATAAATATTAAGTTAATATTTAAACATCAAAGATTTATACTACACACACATACACTCACTCACATATAAATCTTTTTCTTTTTCTTTTTTTTCTCAAGCTGTCTCCCTGGGTAGAGTGCTATGGAATCCCAGCTCACAGCAACCTCAAATTCTTGGGCTTAAGCAATCCTCTTGCCTCAGCCTCCCAAGTAGCTGGGACTACAGGTACCCGCCACAATGCCTGGCTATTTTTATAGTGAAAAGTCATATACTATTGTTGATTGACGCCACTAAGTTGTTGGGTAATTTGTTACGTAGCAATAGCTAACGAATACAACAATTGGCAGAGTCCTCACAGGCTTGCTTTGTTCAATATGTCGCCTTCTTGGTCCCTGAATTTCCAGCCTGGGTCTTACCCTGAAGAACACTTGACAGATTGACTGCAAAGCCTTTTCCATACTCTTTATCTGAACAACCTTGCAAGGTCAATCTGGTATTAAATCTCCACTCCCCAGATGTGGGAATCTGAGGATCTCAGAGAGCCAAGGGACATACTGAGAGCCTCACAGTTCCAAAGCAGGATGAGAACCCAGCACTTTTCACTTTTAATTCACTGCTTCTCTCCTCCAATGGAGTAGTTGACTATTAGTCTCCCCTGGTGTGAGTGGAGGGAACCTGTGGCCTCAAGGCCACATATGGTCCTCTAGATCCCTGAGTACACCCCTTGATCAAATCCAAACTTCACAGGACAAATCCCTTTCTTAAAAGCATTCTATAAAATTTGTATTTAGCCGAAAGACCACACTGGAGGATCCAGAAGGCCACATATGGTCCCAAGGCCACAGGTTCCCCACCCCTGCCATTAAACCTGGCAGCCACCAAAGCTAAACTCTTAGTTAATGGAGTAGGATGTTTTCACGAAGGAGAATCCTTTTTCCTGTCTTTATTTATGAGACTATTTCTGTAAAGTGCCTAATACAGGGACTAGTACAAAGCGGGGCTTCAAAGAGATACTCATTAAATAATACTTGATAATACTCGTGTTATTACCCACTTCGTTTCCACAGCATCCATTGGTGTTTCTTTCCTTCCTTCCCTCCCTACCTCCTGTGCCCCTGGCTGGATTATTTCATCTCTTATATAAGATTGGGTACATGTTCTATTTATCTGTTACAACACATATCACAGTATATTATGCTTTTCCTGTGTCTCTCTTCTCTCTCAGACCTCGAGTGCTTTAGATTTAGGGATCATAAATTTTGTATTTATTTCCAAACTCTCTAGCATAGACCTGGCTGAATAATTGCTACCTGAATGGAACCGAAGTTGAATTGCATAGTTGCAAGATACCGTCAATCTTGTTTAAATTTTTTTTAATTTTTTGTTTCAGAATAATTACAGATTCACAGGAAGTTGCAAAAACAAAATAAAACAAACTCATGCACACATTCTGGTTTGGCCCCTATGGCAATCATCCTGCGGAGCAAGTATTATTATTGTTATTATTTGTTTTGTTTTGTTTTTGAGACAGTGCCAACTCTGTCACCCTGCCCAGAGTGCAGTGACATCATTATCATAGCTTCACTGCAACCTCTAACTCCAGAGGTCAAGCAATCCTCCTGCCTCAGCCTCCTGAGTAGCCGTGACTACAAGCACATACCAGCACACCCATCAAAGCCCTTTGGAGGGCTTTGCTCTTACCTAGGCTGGTCTTGAACTCCTGGCCTCAAGCAATCCTCCCTCCTCAGCCTCCCAAAGTGCTGGGATTACAGGCATTAGCCACCACACCCAGTGCAAATATTATTCTTATTGTTATACCTGTATTAAAAATGCAGAAACAGAAGCTCAGTGCCCTGAGAATTTCTTTTCCAATTGGTGATGCTGAGCTGATCTCTACCAGGTTTCCTATCAAACAGCTAATTGCTATTGTTTGCTTTTCTTCATAATTTCTGTCGTGTTCTCTTTGATGGCAGTAGCCTAAGTCTTATATTGGTCTCTATCCAAGGATGAGGCATGGTAGAGACTCAGTAATTGATTTAAATTTAATTTCCACATATATACGTTGGAAGTTATGTCTAGGACCACTCTGGGGAAATACTGAAGGTGCCATTTAAAAGTTGCTTATGGGGCTGGGAGCAGTGGTGGGAGCCTGTAGCCCCAGCTACTGGGGAGGCTAAGGCAGGAAGATCACTTGATCCCAGGAGTTTGAGGTTGCTATAAGCTGTGATGATGCCACTACACTCTAACCTGGGGCAACAGAGTGAAACTCTGTCTCAAAAATAATAAATAAATACATTAAATAAAGGGCTTGGTGCCCATAGCATAGTGGTTATAGCAGCAGCCACATACACTGAGGCTGGTGGGTTCAAACGTGGCCCAGGCCAGCTAAAACAACAATGACAACTACAACAAAAAAATAGCTGGGCGTTGTGGTGGGTGCCTGTAGTCCCAGCTACTTGGGAGGCTGAGGCAAGAGAATCACTTAAGCCTGAGAGTCTGAGGTTTCTGTGAACTGTGACTCTATGGCACTCTACCCAAGGTGACATAGTGAGACTCTGTCTCAAAAAAAAAAAGTTGCTTATGATTAAATCTACTTTCCCTCCATCTTAATATTAACCAAAGGCACATTCATTCTTCTATCACCGATCAGATGCTTTGAGCAAGAGAGGGAGGGAGGGAAAGAATGAGGGAGAGTGGAAGAGAGAGAGAAAGAGAGAGAGACAGACAGAGAGATCTTTCAGAAAAGAAAGACCTGGGAATCTGCTAGGTCACCTGACCTGTCTGAGAGAGAATTCTTTCTTTGTGCTACCACCCGGGACATGCAGGGCTGTTACGTGAGTAGCAGTTATGCTCTTTGTGTATCAGGTAAGGCAGAAAAACGCAAGGAGGAATTAGAAGGAGCCAAGAGATCAAAATCAACAAAGGGAATGGGCCAAGAAATCCGAGAAATGGAGAGGAAGGAAAGGCCGAGAGGGTGTAATGTCCACAGTATTTCAAAGAAAGTAGGGAATGCAAAGTGACCTTCTGGGACGGAGCCCCAAGATAGCATCTGAATTCTTTTCCCTGTGACACACTTTCTCCTGAAAAGGACTGCCGTCATCTAATCCCAAACCTCCCCGCAGTATTTTTATTGGTGGTATTGCTTTCAATGCGTTACATAGCTTTATGCCAGGGGGTCTGATGGCTTTATTTTTGCTTGCATTTCCCCCTTTCCAAGAGTAATAAAAAGCATTTTAAAAAGTATACGATAATTTCATTTTAAGGATCTGACCAATCTGTGGTTTTGACCCTGGTATTTTGTCAAACTAAAATATGCTAAATCACCCTGTCAAGAAGCGAGGGCATTTTTTTTTTCTTTCCATCATGGTTGCTAATTTTGATAAGGAATTACCCACATACAAGAAACATCGCCTGCTATAGGGGGTTCCATATCATGTCTTGAGCTAATATGATTTTCCGGTCCAGAGCTACTTGTGTCTGAATAAAAACGACAGCTACAGGAACAAATTGTCCGAGCCTCCTTGCAGCAAGTTCCCTTTGCTCCTAAGTCTGTTATTATGGAAGAAGCGTTTAGTTGTAGGTAAATGACCCTTGCCTTCTGTCTTTAATTGAAACTCAGCCTGCCACAGTTAATATGTTTCATGAGTCAGTAAAGCTTGGAAGGAAAACCTAATGTGCTGTAAAAGCAAAGGAAAAAAAAATTAATTGGTTTCAGCACACATTTTTCTATGCAAACAATTCCTCGCTTTTATGCAGAAAGAGCTCTCTTGACATTCTCTTTTGAATAATCTTCTGCTCTCTCTCACTGGTATTTGTTCAATTGCTTATAGATCTGTTTTGAGAAGAAGAAACCTTTGGTCTATTTGGAAGGAAGTGTGAACTCTATAATCACTCTGCGCGCAGGGAATTTGGGCTTGATCTGTGTACTGTGTTCTCTAGTGCAAGAGAACAACTTCACAGAAAGGGTTTGTACCACATGAAGTTACTTTAGTATTTTCTTTGTTACATTGGCCCAGCACAGGCGTCTTAACGACTTGAGATTTTCTTTCACTTTGTTAATTCAAGGTGTATCCAGTAGCTGTTGCTGCCTAACAAATCACTCCACAACTTAATGGTTAAAACAACAGTATCTTACTTTTCACTGTTTCGTGGGTTTTCTGGGTAGTTTTTCTGCTGGTTTTGCCTGGGTTTGCCCATATGTCTCCATTTATTTGGAAAATTGGTTGGGAGCTGGAATCATCTGGCTTAGCAGGAATGGCTGGGCCTCTGTCCATGTAGTGTTTCATTTTGGGCTTCTTCATACCAAGGTGGTCTCTGGGATCTGTGAACATGAAGGTGAAATCTTCAAGTCCTCTGCAACGTACACAGTATCATGGCTACCTTATCTATTAGTCAAAGCATATCTCAAGGCCAACTCAAATTTGAGGAATGGGATTCTACTTCTTAAAAGGAGCTCCAAAACATTATAGCCAAGTTTTTTGCAATCTACCACATGACTAGAGAGAACTATTAGGATATATGGGGGAGGGAAGTGTGGTCATATATGAGTTTTGAGCCTTAGATAGTTGCCAGCAAGCCCAGCCCTATAGTGGAGTCTATATGAGGGTAGCAGGTGAAAGCATATACAACCTGTAGTTGTTATTGTTGTTAGGCAGGCCCAGGCTGGGTTCAAACCTACCAGCTCTGGTGTATGTGGCTGACGCCCTAGCCACTGAGCTACAGGCACCAAGCATGTTTGTTTTTTGAGAGACAGGGTGTTGTTCTGTTACCCAGGGTGGAATGCAGTGGCTTGATTATGGCTCACTGTAACCTCAAACTCCTGGGATAAAGGGTGCCTCCCATCTCAGTCTCCTGAGTAGCTGAGACTACAAGGGCACACCACCATGCCTGGCTAAATTAAGGGAAAAAAAATTTTTTTTTTTTTAGCAATGGGGTCTTGCTACGTTGTCCAGGTTGGTCTCAAACTCCTGACCTCAAGCAATCCTCCCTCCTTGGCCTCCCAAAGTGCAGGGATTCATAGGCATGAGGCATTGTACCCAGCCCCTCAGGTAATACCTTTGAGACATATCCATATTATTGTGTGTATAAATAGGTCTATTTTGTTGCTGAGTAGTAGTCTGTGGTATGGATACACCGAAGTTTGCTTGTCTTGTTAAAGGATATTTGGGTTGTTTCCAGTCCTTGGTGATTATGAATAGAGCTGCTGTAAAAATTCATGTACAGGTTTATTTGTGAACCTAGATTTTTACTTCTCTGAGGTAAATACCCAGGAATGGGATTGTTGGGTCATATAGAAAGTATATGTAGACAAACTCTTTATTTGTATAACATTTACTAAGATAACAGGTATTTCATAGAATATACTATCAACATCCTGCAGACCTAGTCTCTCACAGAACGCACTTGGGAAATAAAGCTTTGGCCAGGTCTCAAATGCAGTCACTTAATGCACTTGGAAAGGCAAAGCCACCTCACATCCAGCCCACACTCCCAAAGCTTGCTTCGGGTGAACCAGGACTCCCACTCACTCCTACTTGTTAAAGACCTACTACCAGACGTTTGTATCATTATTTCATTTAGTTAACCCTGCACAACAATCTGTGATTTTACAACTTGCCTGTTTTTGCAGCTGGTTGGTAGAGAAGATTGGAACGCTTGTGTTTTATCTCCAAGTCCTGTGCTCTGCTACCCTCTCTACCTGCCTTTTTCTCTTTCTCTTTAAACATTTTCTTCTTTTTTTTTAAAGACAGAGTCTCACTTTGTCGCCCTCAGTAGGGTGCTGTGGCGTCACAGCTCACAGCAACCTCCAGCTCTTGGGGCTAGGTGATGCTCTTGTCTCAGCCTCCCAAGCAGCTGGGACTACAGGCGCCCGCCACAATGCCCGGCTATTTTTCTTTTCTTTTATTTTTGTGCAGTTTGTCCAGGGCCGGGTTTGAACCCACCACCCTTGGTATATGGGGCCAGGACCCTACCCACTGAGCCACAGGCGCCACCCTCTCCTTAAAACATTTTCATCTGGATGTATAGTCAGTGGTCTTAGACCAGGGTTGGCAAATGAAAAACCCAAGTACTGTCTTCCCACTCCCATGCTCGAGGCAGACGTCACGCATGTATTAATAATTCCATCTCTGCTCTGATGTGACTGTCTCTAGACAACTGTCAGTTGATTGGAGTTAGCCCTGGAGCTAATCCTCATTTGCTATTTTGCTTTACCTTAGTTATCTATTGCTGTGTGACAAACTACCTCAAAGCATAGTAGCTTAAAAATAGTAAAAATCATTTATGATCTCTCACAGGTCAAGAATTCAGGCAGCCAAGCAGAATGGCTGTCCCTGTGTCACAATGCCCAGGGTCACATTCACGGGGAGACTTGCAGGCTGGAGCTGAAGTCATCTGAAGGCATATTGCCTTGGGGAAGAAAAGGCAGTACAAGACTCTTTCTGGGCTTGGTTTTCAAAAGCTTAAAGCTCTTAGGGAACCAAGGAGAGTCCCTGGACATGACCAGAATGAGTTAGGATGACTGGGTTGAGGAGAGATCCCTCAGAACAGGAAAGCTGAATCCTACTGTTTTGGGCAGACACGTAATGAAAGTAGAGATGTAGCCAACCTAGAAAGAGGTGCTCAGTCAGTGACTTGCTTTCTGGGGGGGCCCCAAGGGGTGGAAAGGACATGGCTGGGTAGTAAGCCCGCAGATTCCCAGCACGGCCCAGAATGGGTGCTGGGCTGGAAGGGGTTATGCAGCCCGGGAGTAAGGGACATATCAGTGGTGATCAGTGAGAACTGACGGTTATAGGCCAGCCAAAGTGATTCTGACTGACAACTGTATGGATAGACAACAGCAAACGCCAACAGCAAGGACCAGAATGCACTCCTCCCCCTCTCTAAAACACCCAGAACCTGCAGGCATTCCCTGAAAATGAGAGGAACACTCCCCCCACCCCATGACAGAGAGACCAGATAAGAGATAAAAACAAAGCTGAGTTATATCAATATTGTATTTTTTGCACGATTGTGTGGTAGATTCAGAACTGTACCCAGTACCCATAGAAAACACTTAGGCTGTGTCCGTAGG
The DNA here is from genome assembly GCF_000181295.1 of Otolemur garnettii. Classification (NCBI taxonomy): domain Eukaryota; kingdom Metazoa; phylum Chordata; class Mammalia; order Primates; family Galagidae; genus Otolemur; species Otolemur garnettii. Next base: position 1,795,463 of record NW_003852410.1, read on the forward strand.
TGGGCATCACAATGTGTTTACTGAGTCTGAATCCAGATGCTGTCGAGCTTTTGACTATAGCCAACATCTTGCTTGATATCTGAGGCCTGGTCTAGCCACGCCCCACATCACTGGTTCTCCAAGTGTGGTCCCTGGTCCAGCAGCGTCAGCATTGCCAGGCACTTTCTGGAGATGCACATTCTCAGGCCTCGGCCCAGAATGACTGAATCAGAAAGTCTTCCAGATCTTTCTGATGTATGTTCAAGTTTGAGAAACACGACATCATTTTTGTTTTCTTACTTACACCCTCAGTTTCTCAGACTTCAACATAATCAAGTTACTGCCTGGCACTTGACTAGCTTCAGTTTCGGGCCAGCTACACATTTTAAGCTTCTCATATGAAGGTGGGAGAGCGTCTGATTTCTCTCTGAATTTTCCCCAGCACTATCCCAGTTTTGTTTTACTTCACTGAGGATCCAGTTTCTGGAAGGAAAACAGATGAGGAGAAGATCCTTTTGAAATGGGGAGAAGGGATTGCAGGCAAATAGGATCTTAAACTCTTATGAAATCTCCAAGGAACTGGTGAACTTCAGAGGGAATGATTTTGTGCTGTGGCCAGGCAAGGTCCTAGGAAAATTTATGGTCAAAACATTTCAAAAAAAAAAAAAAAAAAAAAACATTTCCCTGTTTCTGGGTCAGGAAGTGATAGCACACAGATGGAATTTACAATAGGAGTGTGAATGGAGTCTACGGTAGCTGGTGGCCCCATCCAGGTTGCTGAGCAAAGGCCCTTTTCACTGGCTCTATTCAAATATAATGAGAGCTCCCAGGCCCTCGGAAGAACGGGGCTGTTGGCTGGCCCCATTTTCTTTTTCCTCGACTGCTTTCACTTTTCACAGAGGGCTGCCCCTTTGCGGTCCACTTGGGATTGGTGTGAGCCTTGATTTGGCAGGAGAAAGGAAGAAGTACATGGTGGCCTACAAACTTGAATGGCTCTGCCTCCTCAGCCTCTTTCCTTGAATAATAGGCCTTTGTGCTTTGAAATGCAGGAAAGCCCCAGTTTCTCAGGCTTTAAGAAAAGAACAAAACCTGCCTCCAGTCTCCTCTCCCAAGATGCTTAGCAGGGAATAGTGAAGGGGCAGAGCAATTACTAAATGAAATGTTTCTTTAATAATTTTAGACATGGCTTGGAAAGCTGATTTGTAAACACATATATTTGATACATTCCTTCAGATGGACAAAAATATTGGCTTAAAAATCCAGCTTAAAAAAATCATATGGGACCAATTGCTGCATAAAACTTTAAAAAAAAAATTCTAAAACCAAACAGTTTTGAGTTTGAGCCAGTGACCCACTTTCAGGAAATATTTGACAGAGCAAAATTGCATTACCAAGGAGGAATTCAGCCTTTGGAGTCTGTTAAAATGGATTTTTGATAATAGACATACTTTAAGGCATTTTTCTCTGCTTTTTTCCCCCCTAATTTTATCCTGCTTCTTCTGTTATTTTAAAGAAGCATGTAAATAGCATTACTTTTTTTTTAAATCTTGAAACAAATTATATTGAAAAGTCATGATCATCAGGCTCCCATATGCTTCAATGGTTTAATTACGTTTCATATATCTTTGATTTTCATTTCCGCATAAAGATATGACTTAACCATTTATTTATGTATTTTGCAGAATGGGAAAGAAGATGGAAAGCATTCTTCAATCAAGGACTATTATTTATTATAATTCTTTGGCTGAGTTACTGTAGGCCAGGCTATGGAATTATAAACTTTCCTGTACGAGCTTATTACTTTCCCATCTGCAGCGGCATATCCCTCTGGCTCCTGTCCAGATTTGTTTCTCCTGGTCTCAGCCACATGATCTCTGGGGTTCCACCTCTGCTCCAGGACCAGAACATATGACCCCGGGCTTGACTAGTCAAAAGATCAACACTCCTCCCCCACCCCGTGAGAGAGGGAGCACCTTGATTGGTTTAGGGATGAGCACATGACCCAGTGAATAGCCAATGAAATGCAGTGAGACTTTTCTGGGATCACTGGGAGAGAGGCAGGTGTCCCCTTCCCACAGGTGCGTCAATGTGGGCTAAGGTAGGGCTGAAAGTGCCACAGCCAAGATAAAATCTGGAAGCTGCTGGCAGAGGGTGGGAGCCTGGAAGGATCCTGGGTATGAATGAAGTCAACTCAGCTGAAAACAGGGCTGAGAAATAGAGAGAAAACAGTCTCAACAACATCAGTTGAACCTGAGGCCCCTCTACCAGTAGAAAGTTTCGTGTTTTTTCTTTGAGATAGAGTCTCACTTTGTTGCCCTCAGTAGAGAGCTGTGGCATCATAGCTCACAGCAATCTCAAACTTTTGGGCTCAAGCGAGTCTCTTGCCTCAACCTCCCAAGTATCTGGGACTATAGGCACTGGCCACAATGCCCAGGTATTTTTAGAGATGAGGTCTTGCTCTGGCTCAAGCTGGTCTTGAATTCGTGAGCTCAGGTGAGTACCTACTTCAGTCTCTCAGAGTGCTAGGATTACAGACATGAACCACTACACCTAGCCTAAAGTTTTGTTTTTTGAGCCAATAAAACTCATAGCATTTATATGCCAATTTGGTTGCATTTTCTGTTGCTTTCAACGGAAGAGACTTATTGATGACACTACTCACATCAAGGCAAGTCTGGAGTCCAAAGGGACTGGGAATTTGCCAAATGAGGCTCCAGGCACTGGAATGATGCTGAAGTCTAGTTACACAACCTGGGCGCCAAGTTCATTTCCCTTCCCCAGATGCTGCCCAGTGGTAGGGTTACTGGATGCTGGTTTCTGTAGAGGGGTGCTGGGGCTACTGATGACCTTGCCCTCTCAGGCAAGGCCTTTCCTGAGAACAGGGACCACAACTGGACTTGGATCATAGTGGGGATCATAGACCTCCAGTTATGGGGAGAGGACAGGCTGTATGCATGTTGTCAGGGGGTTACATTAAGACAAAGACTCCACACTATATTGCATTTCTTTTCTTTTTTTCCTCTCCTGCTACATCTATAACTTGGTTAGACATCTCTTTCCAGTACTCCTTTACACCCCTTCATGTACTGATCATCACTAACTTTTTTTTTTCTTGATATGGGGTCTTGCTCTGTCCCCTGAGGTAGAGTGCATAGCTCACAGCGAACTCAAACTGCTGGGCTCCAACCTCCTGCCTTAGCCTCCCAGAGTAGCTGGGACTACAGGTGCTGGCCACCATAGCTGGCTATTTTTTGTAGAGACAGGGTCTTGCTCTTGCTTGGTCTGCTTTCAAAATCTTGGCCCCAAACAACCTTCCCACCTCAGCCTCCCAGAGTGCAAGGATTCCAGGCACGCACCACCATGCCCAGCCTCAGTCAAGAACTGTTTATTGAGTGCCTGCTGTGTGCCCTGCAGTGTTCCAGGCACTAACAGTCCAGTAGTGAACAAACTAGCAAAAACCCTTGCCTCAAGAAGTAATATTCTGGTGGTGCCTGTGGCTCAAAGGAGTAGGGCACCAGCCCCACATGCTGGAGGTGGCGGGTTCAAACCCAGCCCTGATCAAAAACTGCAAAAAAAAAAAGGAGAAGTAATATTCTATCAAAACTATTAAGAAAAGAGTATAATCGTGATGGATGTGTTAATCAGTTGTATGTAAGCATTTCACATTGTATATCAAATCAGTACACCGAACCCTATAAATGCATCAGTGTATACAGTTATGATTTAATAAAAAAATAAATAAAAGAAGTAATATTCGGCTTGGCGCCTGTGGCTTAAGTGGCTAAGGCACCAGCCGCATACACCTAAGGTGGCAGATTCGAATCCAGCCCTGGCCCGCCAAAGAACAATAATGGCTGCAACCAAAAAATAGCCGGGCGTTGTGGTGGGTGCCTGTGGTCCCAGCTACTTGGGAGGCTGAGGCAGGAGACTCGCTTGAGCCCAGGAGTTGGAGGTTGCTGTGAGCAGTGAAGCCATGGCACTCTACCCAGGGGGACAGCTTAAGGCTCTGTCTCAAAAAAAAAAAAAAAAGAAGTAATATTCTAACAGGCAGAGATATACAATAAACTAAATATGTAAATTATAAGCTACATTCATGGGAGATAGTGGAAAGGGGAAAAACGGGAAGGATAGGAATTGGCAGGGAAAGTGCTTCTGATTTTTAATGGACTGAGAAGGCTTCACTGAGAAAGTGGCCTTGAAGCAAAGGGTTAATGAGTGAATAAGCCACGTAGGGAAAGCGTTTCAGGGGAGGTGACAGCAAAGGTAAGGGCCCTGAGGTGAGGGCTCAGTGTGTTTGAGGAGTAGCAAGGAAGCCAGCGTGGAAAGAGTGGAGTCAGCTCCTCGGGGAGGCGCCGTGTTGGGGCACGGGTGGCTGCAGATCACCCTGAGCCTTGTAGATGGAGAGCGAAGGAGGATTTTCAGCAGAGGAGGGACATGACATTATCTGTTTTAAAAGATCCATCAGCTACTGGGTGGAGGATGGACTAGTGAATGACCCTCTCTCCCCTGACAATCTGTTCATTTCATGACAGCAGAGACCATAATTGTGCTGTTCACAGCTGCTTCCTGTGACCTGGCTCAGTAAGTTTGTTAACTGAACAAACGAAGGCCTGAGCTCCCGGCTAGACACTGTCATTGCATGACGGATGCCAACAATTCAATCTCAGAGAAGCGTCAATTTTTCAGAGCACTGGAGGAAAGCCATTATCCATATGCACGGATAACACAGGGCGGTTCCAAAAATCATGACATCCGCCGAACTTCCAGTCACTGGCCTGATTGAGCTCTGTGCATTGGTAAGTGGTGGCATTAGCACTCATGTGAATTAGTGTAGAAATAAGAAGCGTTGCAGTTCCTCTCTGTTCAATCCTAACAGCGGAGAGTTGACGCAAAGAAAATATTTCTGGTATTCTAGCTTGGCAGGTTACGGCAGTGGATGCGTGTTCCCCCACATCAGACTCCCTCCTCCCCTCCCAGCCCCAGCATCATTAACTTTAGGAAATCCTTTACAGCTGGGAGAGACCAACTATGGCCTACAGCCCCAATCCACTCTGTGGCCTATTTCTGTAAAGCCTGCAAGCTAAGAGTGGTTTTTACAATCGTTGAAAAAAAAAGTCAAAAGAAGAATAGTATTTTGTGACATGTGAAAATGATACAGAATCCAAATTGTAGTGTCTATAAAGTTTTATTTGGACACATCAGCATCAGCTTGTTATACGTGTTGGTAGCTGCTTTTCTACTACAAAGGCAGGGCTGAGTCGTTGCAGAAGACTGGCTGGCTTATAAAGCTCAAAATATTTACTAGCTAGGTCTTTGCAGAAAAAGTTGGCTGGCCCCTCCTTTTACAGTAATGCCAACATTTCTTCCTCAAGTTGTCATTCATTGATCCCAGTTTTTGAGTGTAGACTTTTTCTTTAAGTATCTTTTTTTTTTTTTTTGAGACAGAGCCTCAGGCTGTCTCCCTGGGTAGAGTGCTGTGGCATCACAGCTCACAGCAACCTCCAACTCCTGGGCTACAGGTGCCCAATACATCACCTGGCTACTTTTTTTTTCCTTGGTTGTAGTTGTCATTGTTGTTTGGCAGGCGTGGACTGGATTTGAACCCGCCAGCTCTGGTGTATGTGGCTGGTACCTTAGCTGCTTGAGCTACAGGCACCGAGCCACTCCACTAGTTTTAAATGAGACTCAATGCGTAGATTTCAGTGTCTTCTCTAGAATGTTCTTAATGACTGTAATACCATGTGCCCAGCACATAATAGGTGCTCCCCAAACATTTTTTGCATGAATAAATGAATGATCATGTTGGTAGATTACCAGTTCTTTGTAGCTTTATCTTGATTCCTTTCAAATTTAGGTGAAAGGTATTTGTCCTAGTTTTCTGTATTCTCCCTGAAAGCGCAGGGGTGGAGGCTACTCTCTAGAGCAGTGTAATGTTAGGGAAGTGTCCTAGGGCTAGCAAACTAAGCAGGAAAGGATATATATATCCTTGAGACACAGTCTCATTCAGTCACCCCGGGTAGAGTGCCCCAGCATCATAATGCACAGCAACCTCAAACTCTTGGGTTCAAGTGATCCTCTTGCCTCCAGCCTCTGGACTACAGATGCCCACCACAACACCAAAAAGCCCGGCTATTTTTTTCTATTTTTAGTAGAGACAGGGTCTTGCAGTTTCTCAGGCTGGTCTCCAATTCCCGAGCTCAAGCAGTCCACCTGCTTTGGCCTCCCAGAGTGCTAGGATTACAGGTGTGAGCCACCGTGCCTGGCCAAGGAAAGGATATTATTCTCAAGGTTATCTGAAATGCATGAAGCAAAGGAGAAAAGAGCGTAGTGGACCTGACAGGGAAGTAGGGATCAGAGGGATCAGTAAATATTTCAGTATTTACTGCCGCATAGGGACCGCTCCAAAAGTCAGGTCCCTAAAACAACAGCAGTCTATTGTTCCTCAAAATTCTCTTCTCTGACAGGGCCATTCTGCTGGTCTCCCCCAGGTTCCTCACAGGGCTGCCCAGACTCACTAGGATGATGACCCCCTCTTCCCACGTGGTTTCTTGCCTTCTTATACAGCAGGCAAGACAAGCTGGGTTCCCAAAAGGAGCCTTCCAAGGGGACAAGCCCCGCTGTGGAGGCATTTACCTAGTCTTCACTCGCACCACACTTGTAATGTTTCCTTGGCCAAAGCCAAGTCATATGGCCAGGCCCATATCCGTGTGGGAGAGAACCACATGCAAGGATGACAATACCAGGCTGGCAGAGTCACTGGGGCCACCCCTAGTGGCCCAGGGATCCTGGTTCTAAAGCCACTGGAAGAGGGGGGCAAGGGTGATTGATGGGCTGTGGGGCTGGGTGGAGGAGAGAGGCCAGGTCAGGAATGTTGACCACATTCCCATGATGTAGTTGACTTGCTTTGTTCTTTGGCAGAGCCAAGGCGTCACTTGACGCTACAGCTCCCCATCATGTCCATCAGCCTCTGCTTCATTTCACTTCAGTCTTATTTAAGGCACAGTCTTATTTAAGGCACTTATTTAAGTGCACTTATTTAAGGCACTTATTTAAACCCAGCTTCCAGACAAACGCCCAAGCTGAATCCCCCACTAGGCTGCAACCTCTAAGCTCTACCTAGATAAAGATTTGGGAGTTACCACTGACCCTGTAGATGAAGGCAAATGAGGTCTGGCGGATCCACTGGCGGTTGGGGCTACCCGCTTCCCTTGCTGGCAAGTGCGAGGCAGTCTTCTCTGGATGGTGGCTCGCCTGCCACCTCCTCGCTGTCCTTGGACTTTGCAGTCATTTCAGTGCCTTTCTGATTATTTTGTTTTTCAAAGTGAAAATAACTTTATGCCCTTTTCCCTTGATTTTGCAAATGACATACACTTGTTTTAAAATGTCCAAACAACACAGACAGTACAGAGTGTAAACACCTCTTGAACCCGGAGGGCACCACTGTTACTGTGCTAGTGAACATCCTTCTGAGTGTATTTCTATTTTTTTTAACGTGTTTTGTTAATTATTTTATTTTTATACTTTTTAATTTTTTTTATTGCCCTCAGTAGAGTGCCGTGGCGCCACACTGCTCACAGCAACCTCCAACTCCTGGGCTTATTCAGGGGTCCTCAAATGTTTTAAACAGGGGAGCCAGTTCACTGTCCCTCAGACTGTTGGAGGGCCAGACTGCAGGCCCCGGGATGAGTCAGCTGCTAAGCAGGACAAGCAGTGGCAGCAAAAACACCCTGGGGGCCGGATAAATGTCCTAGGCGGGCTGCATGTGGCCCGCGGGCTGTAGTTTGAGGACACCTGGCTTAGGTGATTCTTTTGCCTCAGCCTCTCAAGTAGCTGGGACTACAGGAGCCCGCCACAATGTCTGGCTATGTTGTTGTTGCAATTCGGCCGGGGCCGGGTTTGAACCTGTCACCCTTGGTATATGGGGCCAGCACCCTACTCACTGAGCCACAGGTGCTGCCCTGATATATTTCTATTTTGCTGAAGATGCTGTCTCGGTAGGCTGTGTGTGTGTGTGTCCTGGCAGTTTTTATCACGGATGGGCATTTTGTATAAGATCTCTAGTAATAGTCTCTAAACGGTCTTCTAGTCATGTCTGATAGACTTTTAAAGGCCTCTTTCAATCTTTTCCTTAAATATAGCCTGCACTTGTTAGACTGAAAAACCTGAATAGCTATGTGGTAGGTTGCTGGCTGGCCATGTCCCTCCCATTGTGGAATAGCATGTGTGTAACCACGGTTACCAGCTTGCTGCCATTCCCCTCCTTAAAGGGATTTTATACCGTCAGCATTTCCAGCCCCCAGCTTCCCCTGCTGGCCTGAGTGTTCAGAGGTTAAGCTTCCTCCAGCAGTCTGATGGGCTGGCTCAGGTGGAGTAAGGCAAGCAGTGATAGAACCTAGTTGAGACGGTGAGGGCTTCTGCTCCATTTTTTGGCCCTTCTCATTTCTGGTACTTAATTCTGGGCAGTGCACTGCCATCATAACATCTGTCACGCTGCACGCTCATCCTTTGTTCTGTGACTGCCTCCCAGCCTGGATTGTAAGCTTCTTAAAGGCAAAGACCTTTCTCATGGGTCTGTGTCACCCAGGTATCCTGTGCCGTATGTGGGACACGGTAATGCACAGCAAATGTTTGTTGCATGAATGAATAACTGCATGAGTGATCAACTGAGTGTATCTGTTACGACAGCCAGCCAAAGTTTGGTGCTCAGTGTCAGGAAAGAGCAAGGAGAGGGGTAAAGCCCAGATACAGAGGATGACGGGGTGAGTGTGCGGATTTGGGAGCTAGAAATCCAGGGCTTGAGTCTTGGCTGGCTGGGCTACCCGCCAACTGTGTGACCTTGAGTGAGTCACTCATCTTGTACTTGTATGAGTAGCAGATTGATCTGAAAATGCACTGTTCTAAGTGCCACTGAATCATCAGGGAACAGTCTATGTGTCAGCCACAGGGTCAACCTTAAAGGAGAACCACTTGCAGGGGTGTAGCCAGCAGCATTCATGCTGAGGGCACCCATGACCCAGGACCGGGGGACACCAGCTCCCTGTAACCTAGAGCAGTGCCCGCACACTCCTTCCTCTCTCTCCTCAGAGTGGTCGAAGCTGCAGCAGGGTGGGAGCTTTCCTTGCCTAGTCCTCATCTCACCTCCTTTAATCTCAGGTGTTTCTCCCGCTGAGTCCCTTGCACGTCCCTAATTCTCTCTTCTCATCAGCTTCCTGGAGGGGCCAACCTGAACATATCTCTGTCCTGGAGAACCTGCGATCATAGAGATGGACTAGAACATATCTCTGAAAGTGGCCGTGAAGATTAAATGAGATGGTGCCAAGGAGGGCTGAGCAGGAGGTGGGCCGGAGTGCAAGCCCAGTAGAGGACTTGTGCTGTTGCTGTTGTTACTGCCACCACTGGTTATTATTATTCCCCAGGTGAGCAGGTGGAGGACAGTATCTGCCAGGCGTCAGTTTCATTAGCTTGTTCAACCCGGTGGCCTGTACCTGAGAAGCTTCTTCGGGAACAAGTGACTAGAAATTGGAAATAGGAAGCCCTGTAAGAGAAAACCCTTATCCAGGTCAGATGCTTTCCAGGCTTTCAGGGAGTGAGCATGTAGTTTCCAGAAGAATCTCCTGGCTCTAAGGAAGGTCCTAGTGCAGAGGGGCAGAAGGGAATGGGAGGATTTGAGCTCTATCCCTCAATGACAACAGCACTGGCCCCTTCCCACTGTCACTGGGAAGGGAAGAGCTGCCCCTGCCAGGCATGGTGTGCGGACACAAAAGAGTGGGGATACTGGCTGCCTGGGCCCAACCCCTCCTAGGGTTTTTACGAGATTCAAGATACTAAACACAGAATGTTTAGCATGAAGGAAGTGTCTAAAAACTACTAGTGGCTTGGTGCCTGTAGCTCAGTGGCTAGGGCACTGGCCACATACGCTGGAGCTGGTGGGTTCAAACCCAGCCTGGGCCTGCCAAACCACAATGACAATTACAACAAAAAAATAGCCAGGCATTGTGGTGGGCGCCTGGAGTCCCAGCTACTTGGGAGGCTGAGGCAAAAGAATCGCTGAAGCCCAAGAGTTTGAGGTTGCTGTGAACTGTGATGCCTTGGCACTCTGCTGAAGGTGACATAATGAGACTCTGTCTCAAAATAATAAATAAATAAATAAATAAATACTAAAATAAAATGAAAACTACTAGTCTCGCCCCCTTTCCGTACAACATTTTCAGTATACACAAAATACTTAATATTAGTGTAACTTCTCTGGGCTGGAGAGCTACGGTCAGGGCTTGTGCTAAGGAGCCACCATGGATAATTGGTAAGTAGAGGCAGGTTTGAAGAAGGATAGGAGGGAAGGCACTGAGGCATGAAGAGGAACAGGGGCTTTCATCAATCAAGTATTTATGGGACAAACGCCAAGTGCCAGGCTGTCCGCTGGGTGGTGGAGTGTGCAGGCAATTAGGACCCAGGTGCTGTTCTCAAGGAGCTCAGATGCCAACAGGGAAGAAGACTATGGACAAACGTGTCATAAACAGCATGCTCGGTCCCAGAAAGGAGGCAGACACAGCTCGGCAGCAGTGTGTCCCCATGCAGAATAGGTTTTGAAATTTCTGTCCTTCCAGACTGAGTTAGTTTCTATGGTCCGAATTTTCCTCCATCATATTCTCATCTTGGGAGTATTTCCTTGTGGCTCCCTTTTCTGCCAGATTGAAAACTCCATGAGTGTGGCTCGGTGCCTATAGCTCAACTGGCTAAGGTGCTAGCCACGTACACCTAAGGTGGCGGGTTCGAATCCCCAGCCCGGACCCGCCAAACAACAATGACGGCTGCAACCAAAAAATAGCCAGGCGTTGTGGCAGGCACCTGTGGTCCCAGCTACTTGGGAGGCAGAGGCAGGAGACTCGCTTGAGCCCAGGAGTTGGAGGTTGCTGTGAGCTGTAATGCCATGGCACTCTGCTCAGGGGGACAGCTTGAGGCTCTGTCTCAAAAAAAAAAAAAGAAAGAAAGAAAAAGAAAACTCCATGAGTGTGAGGACCCTGTGTGCCTTGTTCACGGGCAGCCCCGTGGCCCAGTACAGCAATTGGCACACAGTAGGCAAAGGTGGTTTTCCGTCTCTTTATCGTAAGATGGGGATAATGACATTGATCTCACAGGCTGTTGAGTGGATTCAACAAGGATTGTTCATCAAGTAACAGTCACCTTATAAATGTTTCCACTGTAGACTTTTCAAAGGGGCTGAAACTCTCTGAATCTCAAGAGTTCTGGCCAATAAAATGACACCACAAGAGGGCAACAATGATAATATTTACAATAGCTAACTGCAGTCCTTTGTGGATTAACACACTGAGTTGTGCAATCTTTCTGTACCTTCCTCATGGTTCTATTGAAGATTAAATGAATTAATATAAAGCACTTAGCACAAGGCTTATCATGTAATAAACACTCAAAAAGTATTCACTAAATCAACAAGTGTACAATTTCAGTTATGCAAGATTCAGCTCTAGAGCTCTGCCACAAGGCACTGTGCCTGCAGCTAATACTGCTGTCCTTGTACTTAAGAATCCGTTTGAGGACATATGCGACATGTTCTCACTAAAACTAAAAACAAGCAAATGAGCAAATGCAAAGGAAAAAAATAAAGATGAGAAAAAAATAGAGACAGTGTTACAACTTACCAGAGCGTCCAGAACCAATGCTGTACCACTTCCTAAAATTTATCATTTACATTGGTGTATAATCCATCAGTATTCCAAAATAGTGAGAAAATGTAGGGGGGGGGATGTTAGCTATTGTAAGTATTATCATTGTTGCCCTCTTTTGGTGTCATTTTATTGGCCAGAACGCTTGAGATTCAGAGACTTGAAGCCCCTTGCCTTCAACACAGCTAAACTTGGCAGAACAGCACGGGGAACCCGTCCCCCGAGTCCCAGCCAGGGGGCCCCGGGACGTTCTCAGAGTGCCTCGCCAGGTGGCGCTCGCCCCCCGGGATAGGATCCGGACCATGGCCGCCCCCAGCGTCAGACCTTAGCCTTTTCTCACTAGGAGAACCTAACGTTCTAGAGCTAGCAGGGATTTTAAGTGTCTAAACTCTTATTTTAGAAGGAAAGAAATAAAGCTCTGAGAAGATATGCCTTTGGGCCCAGAGTCACACGCGGTCACCAGGTGGTGCTGGGGCGGAGTCCTAGTTTAGTCAATTCTTCCTACCTCCCGGTGGCACCCCCTACCGCCTCCCCATAACAGCTTCTGGACTCCTTGCAGACACCATCTCACGCTGGGCCCCCCGGCTGGACAGAACGGAGGTGCTTCCCTGCTGGGCAGCTGCAAAGCTCTGCCATCTAGGGGTGGAGAGGGTGTGTGGGGCAGGGCAAGGGTTTAGGTGGGCTGGAGAGGGCATCCCACCCTTTTCTAGCTGCTTTGGGGGCATTGTGCATACTGCTAAGGGCAGGGACCCTGAGGTGGAACTGCCTTTGATCAAACCCTCATGCTCCCTTTACCAGCAGTGTGCGCCTGGAGCAATCAGTAAAACTCTGGGCCTCCTTTTCTCATCTGTAAAATGGGAACAGTAATAATCTTTCTCATGGGGTCATTGTGAGGACTGAGTAGTAAATGTAAGGCATTGAGAACAGTCAAAAGCACATGGTAAGTGCTATAAAAGTATCAGTTCTCAGTAAAGGGATTCGTCAGCATCCTACCTGGTTATAATTTATGTGCGAATTTCAGGATGATTCAACAGACTCCACATCACTCACACCCAGCATTCTAATAATGATTGCTGTTTACTTGCAGTTATGCTGTGTAGTACACTAAGCTATGCTCTCAATCTGCAGATCAACCCTATGAGATAGGTATTACTATTATTTCTGTTTCATGGTTGAGGCTTAGACAGGATTAAGTCATTTGCCCAAGGTCTACACAGTTAGTGTCAGAAGTCGGCCCTGAATTCAGGCCTGTCTGATGCCAGAGATGAAGCTTTTTACTACTACTCTGCTCTCTGTTCGATCTCCTCCTGAAGTCAATTGAAAACAACAAACACAGGCCCCCAGAGGAACCACAAGCATGAACCATGCCCACTGTCCCTCTGTAGGACCCATCTCTGACAGAAGCCAGGGTCTGTATGGTAAGATTTCTTACCACTCCTACCTGGGACAAAGGGATAGGTTTTACAGATGTCTTCCTGCTCCCTGCAAAGTGTTTTGACCAACAAAGAGTCCTGTTCAGGTTAAAACTGAGTTATCCTCAGAGCCTCCAAGGTTCACCTGCCCCCCATTCTGCTTTTCCCATAGAACAAGGCCATCTCCCTGGGCAGGTGGGAGCCTGCATCACAGGCACATGAGTTCATTTAAATTCTTTTTTTTTTTTTTTTTT
>NW_003852410.1:1809049-1824954 GCF_000181295.1 Otolemur garnettii
TATAGGCGCCGAGCCAGTTCATTTAAATTCTGAGCCATCCAGGATGTAACACAGGGCCCAGTGACTCAAGCCAGCCTATGTGGAGTTTTCCTCTCTTGGCATGTCAGAGAGTCTGTGCAGCACTGACATCTTGTAGCCAAGAAAAAAGCATCAGGCACCAACCTACAATTGCAGAATCATAGAATGTCAGCCAGGGGCAGAAGGAACCATAGAATATGGAAACGGGGCCACAGGTAAGGGAAAGGTCTTGATGAGATCACATTGAGAGGAAAGACGGTGATCAGATTTAAACTCTCATCTGTCTCCCCCGGCACCCTTAACTCCCAGAGGTGCTGAGCTGGAGTGGGTGTGGGAGTGGGCCGCCAAGCCCATGTGCGTTTCACTAGTGGGTTCTCCCTACCCCTCCCACATTGATGATCTTCTAAAATGAGGCTTCTCAACCTCAGCCCAACTCAGACATTGTGTCTAATATCGGGCACCATCTTTGCCCACTAGATGACAGTAACACTACCCTTGGCATGTGGCAACCCAAAATATCTCCAGACAGTGTTCCTAAAGGACAAAAGTTTTTCCTTCTCCCCTTCCTCTTGAGAAGCATGATTCTAAAAGCAGACTCCTTCTTTCCCTTCTTGAAACATGTTAAGAGCATGGAATGTGCCGTGCTTTGATGGTTCATGAGAATCAAGCTTGAGCTCTGCCCTTAAAGGATTCAGCTGAGGAGACAAGGGCCCCCATGTGGCAAAGGATGGGGAGCCCCTCAACAGATATGAGAGTGAGGTGCTCAGTGGAACACAAGAGCAGACACCTCACTGATGGGGCATCCAAGAAGGCCTCACAGAAGGAAAAAGACAATTTTTCAGACAAAGTGGATAAAGGACATTCCAAGCAGAAGAAGTAGAACATACAAAGGTGAAGAGTTGTGAAATGTGAAGTGTCTGGGAAAAGTATTATAGTATGAGTATACCCAGAGTGCACATGAGGACTGGTTGAAGGCAGAGGCTGGAGGGACAGGCAGGACAAGGTGGTGGTGGTAATGGTGGTGATGATGGTGGTGGTAATGGTGGTGATGATGGTGGTGATGGTGGTGACAACGATGATGATCATGGTGATGGTGGTGAGATGATTGATGGTGGTGGGGGTGATGAAGATGATTATGATGATGGTGATGTTGATGATGATGGTGGTGGTGGTGGCAGTGTTTCAGTTATCTTTCCTGGACATCATTTTCTGGGCATTGTGTTGGTCAAAGTGGTCACAGGCCGACCAAATTCATGGGGAGGGGACACAGGATACCTTTCTGGTGGAAGAAAGATCATGTGCATACAGGGAGGGGTGGAATTGTTTGAGGCCATCATTGGCTATTAGCTATCATAGCTAGATTTTTATTATAAAAAGAAGTGTTCTGGGGCGGCGCCTGTGGCTCAAAGGAGTAGGGTGCTGGCCCCATATGCCCGAGGTGGTGGGTTCAAACCCAGCCACGGCCAAAAACTGCAAAAAAAAAACAAAAAACAAAAAGGAGTGTTCTGTCAGCATCATGAAGGGTGATTGAAGAGGGCAAGACTAAAGACATGATGCTGAATTGCTAAGTTATTGGAATAGTTTGGAGAATTTTGGTTGAATTGGTCACTCAGCTTCTTTTGTTTCTTCTGTTACTATGAAAAGACCAGAGAAATTGTGTTTTAATAATAATAAAACAATAATCTTATGAGCCTACACTTATTGAGCACACACATTATGTGCCAAGCACTGTGGTAAGTACTTTTCTTTTCCTTTTTTTTTTTTTTTTTTGAGACAGAATCACACTCTGTTGCCCTGGGTAGAGTGGCATGGTATCATAGCTCACAGCAACCTCAAACTCTTGGGCTCAAGTGCTTCTCTTACCTCAGCCTCCTGAGTAGCTGAGACTACAGGTGCCCACCGTAATGCCTGGCTAATTTTTCTATTCTTAGTAGAGATGGGGTCTTGCTCTTGCTCAGGCTGGTCTTGAACTCCTGAGTTCAATGGATCCATCTGCCTCAGCCTCCCAGAGTGCTGTGATTATAGGTGTGAGCCACCGCGCCTGGCCAGCATGGTAAGTGCTTTTCTTTTTTTTTTTTTTTTTGAGACAGGAGCCTCAAGCTGTCCCCCTGGGTAGAGTGCCGTGGCATCTCAGCTCACAGCAACCTCCAACTCCTGGGCTCAAGCGAGTCTCCTGCCTCCGCCTCCCAAGTAGCTGGGACCACAGGCGCCCGCCACAACGCCCGGCTATTTTTCGGTAGCACACCCCATCGCTGTTTGGCGGGTCCAGACTGGGGATTCGAACCCGCCACCTTAGGTGTACATGGCTGGCGCCTTAGCCGGTTGAGCTATAGGCGCCGAGCCAAGTGCTTTTCTTCACAATTGAACACTTACACTTATCTCATGAGGTATGTTTTTTCCTATTCTAGAAAACCAAAATCAAGTGTATTAGTTTGCTAGGGCTGCCATACCATTAACTAGGTGGCTTAAACCATAGAAATTAATTTTTTCACAATTCTGAATGGTAGAATTCCAAGATCAAAGCACCAACAGGACTGGTTTCCTCTGAGGTCTTCTCCTGAGGTTCTGTCTTCTGTCTGTGCCTTCACATGGTCTTCTTTTTGTGCATGTCTATGCCCTAATTTCTCTCTCTCTCTCTCTCTTTTTTTTTAAGGACACCAGTCATATTGGATTAGGGTCAACTCCAATGACCTCATTTAACCTTAATTACCTCTTTAAAGACTCCATAGCCAAATACAGTCACATTCTGAGGTATGGGGGGTTGGGAATGCAACATATGAATTTGGGGGGGGGGCCAAATTCAGCCCATCAGATCAGGTAATTAGCTTATGCTCATGGAGATAATAGGTGGAAACCCAGAATTTGACCTAGATCTGACTTCAGGCTCCTGCCCTTAACTACTCCTTATCCTGTTGTTACCCACAGTTGTCTTCAGTTTTGGCTCTAAACAGAAAAATAGCAAGGTGGAGGAAGACGCCGGATAGTTTTTTGCATTTAGGATATAGCTCTTTCAAACTTTAAGAGCAGGGGCAGGATTCCAGTTACTTGTTAATTGTCTGTTCACCCGTGCAACTCAATCATAATGATCTTTTTTATGGAGCGATGAGTTAACCCACCCAAATTCATCCTGATCCTAAGAGGCAGTGGAGGATGTTGTGCTAAGTGAAATAAACCAGTTACAAAAAAACCATAAAAGGGGGTGATAATGAAACTCACGAATACTGTAATATGCTCCAACCACAGTGGCAAGTGCTTTACCTGGGTCAGTTTAAGTCTCACAAGAATCCTACTAGGTAAGGATTATGTTTATTACGTTTCCTGTTTTACATATGGGGAAATTGCAGTGGAGCGGTGAGTTAACCCACCCAAATTCATCCTGATTCTAAGAAGCAGCAGAGCCATGGCAGAGTACTCAGGCGATCAGAACTCAAAGCTCTGCTCTTACCTATATCATGCTTCCATACTGCGTCAGGGAACCTTGTGAAGGTTGAATCTAGACCCTTTCCTCCAAAGGAATCTAAGTCAGAGAAGACTCCCTAGGCCCCCTTACTCTGCTAGGATGGTTTATCATTCCTCCACCTTCTTCCATCTTTTAGAAATGGATGGAATAAATGGCCAATAAGCACATAAAAAGATGTTCAGCATCACTAATCACTAGGGAAATGCTACTCAAAACCACAATGAGATACCCCTCTCACTTTCATTAGGATAACTATTTTTTTTTTTAAAAAAAGAAAGAACGACAGAGTTGGCATAAATGTGGAGAAATTATAACCCTGTGCATTGCTGATGGGAGTGCAAACAGTACAGCCACGACAGAAAACAGTGTGGTGGTTCCTTAAAAAATAAAATACAAAATGACCAGTTGTCAGCAGCCCTACTTTTCAGGGAAATGCAATGTGGTGCGGATGTGCTGAGGAGGGCGTGCTTGTACACGGTAGGTGAGAAATAAACTCGCACGCTCCCCAGGGGAAACAGTATGGAGATTTCTCAAAGAATTAAAAGTAGACCTACCATTCAATCCAGCAGTCCTGGGCCTGGGGATCTACTCATAGGAAAAGAAGCTGTTTTATAAAAGGACCCCCAGATGTTTCTTGCAGCACCGTTCACAATTGTGAAGATATAGAATCAACTCAAGAGCCCATCATCTGATGAATGTGGAAAGAAAATGTGGTATATATATGCCGTGGAGTACTACTCTGCCACAAAAAGGAATGAAATAATGTCTTCTGTGGTGATTTGGATGGAACTGAAGACCATTATCCTAAATTAAGTAGCTCAGAAATGGAAAGAGCGAATACCCCATGCTCTCACTTATAAGTGGGATCTAACGGAGAGGTATCTATGCTCATAAAATGGTGTAATGGAGGCTGAAAACTACAAAGGGGGATGGTGGGGGATCAAAACCTGCCTGTGCACTAATCTGATGATGGGTCCACTGAAAGCCTGACTTCAGCATTATACAATTTCATCCATGTAATAAGAACACTTGTATCCTCTAAATCTATTGAAATTTGTAAAAAGGGAATACTCCAAGTTAAACGGCACCCCAACCTCAGGGATAAGGGAACAACCCAGGCATCAAAGGAGGAAAACTTCATTCTAGAGCTAAATTCTAGAAAAAAAGTCTGTTCTGTTTATCTTCACGTAATGACCGCTGAATGATAGTGAATTCAGTGGTATTTTAAAAAATGATGGGAAAAAGGTAAAAATAAAATAAAATTACTGATCCTGCAATTCCTCTTCTGGGTATATCCACAACAGAATTGATAGCAGACTTGAACAGTTTACTTACACATGTCCATGAATGGATGAATGGATAACTAAGATGTGCTGTATACATACAATGGAATATTGTTCAGTCTTAAAAGGAATAACATTCTGGTACCTACCGCAACATGCATGAATCTGGAGGACGTTGTGTTAAGTGACATAAACCAGTTACAAAAGGACAAATACAGTATGATGATTCCACTTATATGAGTTGCCTGCAGTAATGACATACACAGAGATAGGAAGTGGAATAGTGTTACCAGGCGCTGGGGGAAGTGGAAAATGGAGAGTTAGTGTTTCACGGGGACAGAGTTTCAGCTGGGATGATGAAAAAGTTTTGGGGATGGATGGTGGTGATGGTTGCACAAACGTGAGTGTACTTAATATCATTGAATTGTACACTTAAAAAGTGGGTAGAATGGTAAGTTTTGTTTTTTTGAGACAGAGTCTCAAGCTATTGCCCTGGGTAGAGTACTGTGGCATCACAGCTCACAGCAACCTCAAAGTCTCAGGCTTAAGTGATTCTCTTGCCTCAGCCTCCCAAGTAGCTGGGACTACAGGAGCCTGCCACAATGCCCCGCCATTTTTTGTTGTTGTTGTTGGTACATTGAAGGTACAAGATACCAGGTTGCATTCATTGCATTTGTTAGGTAAACGTCACTTCTTTTGCTTTTAATGGCACTTCTCCTATAATTGTGTCCTGCCCCCAAAAGGTGTTGTAGTTGTCATTGTTGTTTAGCAGGCCTGGGCTAGATTTGAACCTGCCAGCTCTGGTGTATGTGGCTGGTGCCCTAGCCACTAAGCTAAAGGTGCTGAGCCTAGAATGGTAAGTTTTATATCACGTGTATTTTACCACAATAAAAAAGAACTAAAATATGGAGCTCTCCAGCCCACTGTGATATTATTTATCATTTTCTTTGTCTATGTGGACATACTCCTTTTTAAGGCCTTTACTGGCATTTTAGTGGTATTCAGAAAGAAGAAGAAAAAAATACGTGTGGCCAATCCTCCAACGACAGCCAATTCCCCTAAAATATTTTTTGAATGCCTGCTACATGGATGACACTATGCTAGAGAACATTAATGCTACTGGTTTCCATGTTGAAGGAAGAGAAAGAAAAACAGCAGATCCAATATTCCTTCTAAACTCGTATGCTAGGAAACAGTTTTGGTTCTGAGGTCACTACAGAATGGAGAGAATAGATTTGCAGCGATATTTAATGTATTTGTTGTCATCTTGGACTACAGCCCTAAGTTGCCATAGCAACGGACCAGAGCAGGAACTTCATTAGAGGAAGAGTTCCTTGGATTTTAACCATGTTATTTAATCAGGCATGACTGCTGTGGTTGACCATCCCATGGCACCCATAAGGTCTTTTACTTTGATAAGCTGTGTAATTAGCTAAATCTAATAAGACTTCGGAATAAGTAAAACAACAACCCCAAACCTTGCTTTTTGCATCTTTTCCAGAGTCATCAGGAGTCCAAAGATTTCCTTGGTGGAACCGTTTGAAGCAGTGGTAGTGATAAGACAGGAGTATCCCATTCATCCATGAAGGGCAGGAAGGAGAGCTAACAGATCAATGATAGATAACAGTTTGCTTTTATTGGCACTTGACATTTGAAAGAGTATGCCTGTGGCTCGTCACCTGTACCCACATACATGGGGGCTGGTGTTTCGAACCCAGCCCTTGCCTGCTAAACAACAATAACAAGTACAACAGAAAAGTAGCCGGGTCTTGTGCTGGTGCCTGTAGTCCCAGCTACTTGGGAGGCTGAGGCAAGAGAGTCATTTAAGCCCAAGAGTTTGAGGTTGCTGTGAGCTGTGATGCCACAGTGCTCTACTGAGAGTGACATAGTGAGACTCTGTTTCAAGAGAAAAAAAAAAAAGAAAGAAAGAAAAGAAAGAATGTACCTGGTATAAGCAAGCCCACCAAATAAAGGAATTATCCTATAATAGTTAAGTTTTAAGTCAAGGTCACAGGTAGGTTGGGAGCTATTTCTTGGAGGAGAGAAGGACGCCTTCATAAACACCGGTGTGTGTGTGCACAGACACAAGCACAGACACAAGCATGCATGCACCCCTGAAAAAGCTTCAATAGCAATTTCAGTACAACAGACAATGAGTCCATACTGCTAAGGGGACTTAGAATAAAATGTGGCCAGATTCATGCTTGGGCGGGGTGGTTGTGATCACCACCAAGGATGGCTTGCAGGAGGAGAGGTTTTTTTTTTTTGTTGTTGTTGTTTTGAGACAGAGCCTCAAGCTATCCCCCTGGGTAGAGTGCTATGGCATCACAGCTCACAGCAACCTCCCACTCCTGGGCTCAAGCGAGTCTCCTGCCTCCGCCTCCCAAGTAGCTGGGACCACAGGCGCCCGCCACAACGCCTGGCCATTTTTTGGTTGCAGCCATCATTGTTGTTTGGCGGGCCCGGGCTGGGGATGCGAACCCGCCACCTTAGGTGTATGTGGCTGGTGCCCTAGCCGCTTGAGCCACAGGCGCCGAGCCAGGAGGAGAGGTTTTTTAAGCAGAGTTTGGATAAAGGAAGCGTCACATTCTCACGAGGAAGGCAGAGGTTAAGTCTGAGTCATTAGGACGGCACCCTCACTCCAAATCCTCAGTTTGTCTGCTTGTGATAAAGTCAGATTCATTAGACATTTCTCCTTTGTCAGCCTTCTAAGAGGTAGCAGGCAGGGCAATCAAAGGGAATCCTAGCCCAGTGAACTTGCCCAGGCAAGTAGCTTTTTTTTAAACCAACGCTGGAAAGGTCATTGTTTTGCTGACTCATTTTCCTCCCACAAAAGGTATCTTTGGGAGTTTAACTCTCCTATTTACAATTCACGTCTGTTTTTACTGCAAATATGCTTTGATTGTGTTGCTCTCCCCTGGACACAACTGTGATATTGTCAAACATATAATTGAAATCAGTAGGGTTTTTTCTTTTTCTTCATTTTTCTTTTTTTGGCATTTGCTAATTCTAAAACCCTGAGCAAGGTACTATACGATTTATAAAGAAGGGTCAGATGTAACTCCATTGTGCTCTAAAGGGATCATGGCAGAAGAAACGACAGAAGACAATCAGTGATTAATTACCAAACGAGTGATATATACCAGGTGGTCCCAACCTGCGGCTCCTGGACTCCCAAGGGTGTTGGAGAGCAATGATGGGAGGAGAAGGGAGAGGTGCTTACCAGCTATTTGCAGTACTTCAAAAAGACTAATCCAGAGAGGTCACATCTACCAGATATGAGACACACAGGCTAATTAAACCAAAACATCAGGTTTCTTTGCTCGGGGCTAGAATTATATCAACTCAGTATGGAAACACCAGTTACCCCATGCTGAGTGGAAGCTCTGATTGGCAGTTACCCTTGTCTTTGATTAATAAAACATGAGGGAGTGAATTAATTATTACTTGATAAATATGTTTTGTTTGATAGGCAAGAAGTGTTTCAAAGCCTGGGGTTTGTAAAGGGAGAATAATGAAATGTTTGGTTGGGGTGAGGAGTTTGGAAATCAGTGACTAGGTGAGAAGTCGAGGTGGATACAGAGAGGGAGACTGCTCCATGGAGGACAGAGGAGGGATTCACCTAATCAGGGTTTTGAAAGAGGTATAGGATTCACCTATGCAGTGGTTCTCAAAGTGTGGTCTGGACCAACAGCATTCGCCGCACCTGGGAACTTGTAAGGACTATAAACTCTTGGGTTTTGCCTATGCAGTCATGAACGCTGGGCCTGAGGCCCAGCCATCTGTGTTCTAACAGGCCCTTCAGGGAATTCTGATGCACCACATTTTGAAAAACGCAGACTTACACCGTTGTTTCCCAAAGTCTGAGATGCTAATGAAATGGCAGGTGATTCTAAGAGCTACCTGCTCAGCCTAAAACAAACAGAGTAAGACTGGGAAAGTTCTCTCTTACGCTTTCTGATAACATCATGGAAAAAAATCTCACAGTTCGATCTTAGGAGGTCTTTCCCAAGAAACAGCCAGGTCTCTTTTTCTCTTGGACAAAGAGAACAGGCTTCATTCAGTTTCTGAGCCCCGGCAGGCAACTGGATTTAACTTGAGTGTGATAATTTGGTTGTCTTTTCCTCCTGTTTATTTTTATAATTACCTTCTTTGGGGGCAGGTGATGCTAGTTTTCCATTTACAGTAAGGGTATAAAGTATTCTTTATGAAACATTATTTATATAAAAATGTGCTTCAATTAAAGGGAAAAAAGGGAAGGAATAGTAGCAGAGGTTTGTAGAAATGAAAAACATAATAAAGGCATTTATGGGAATAACTAAAATTTGTGAAATATACATATATTTATGACAAATGTGTGTGCATGTGTGTGTGTGTGTATGGTGTGTATGTTTGGTGCTGATGTGTGAATGGGTGGATTTGTATTTGTCCTTTATTTATTTATTTATTTATTTAGTTTTTTTTTTTTTGAGAATAGGCCATAGACATAGATACCCCAGGTGAAAGTGTAAAGAAAAATGTGTCCAAATAGCCCAAGGTATTCCAGGCTATATCTTCTGACCACTGGTGGGAGCAATGCCCAGTATAGTGAAGGCCTGCACAGCAAAAAGACCTCGCGGTACTTTGTAGTTAGTTGTGCCAGGGTTTTGTAATACTTCACCTCCTTAAATACAAGGCTGCTGAGAGGTAATGAGAGCTGGAACATGGGCTTTGTCATCTTTTGAAGCAAGTTCCTGAATAGGTACCAATTAACAGCATGCTTTCACCCATACCCTGTTCATAGAGATACTTTCCATCACTATATTTTGAGTGAGAAAGTGCCAGAATTAATTGGTTATGTACACACATAGGTGTGCCCCAGCATGCTAGAGGCAGGGTTATTCAGGGGGAAATTAAAATTATCTTGTATTTCGTTTGCTCCAAATGTTTTAATTATAGGTAAAGGCTGATTAAAAAAGAATAGAAAGATTGTCCTCCAAGGCAATGCTTCCCAAATTTTATTTTATTTTGAGCCAGAGTCTTGCTTTGTTGCCTGGGCTAGAGTGAGCTCAGCCTAGCTCACAGCAACCTCAAACTCTTGGGTTCAACCAATCTTCCTGCCTCAGCCTCCTGAGTAGCTGAGACTACAGGTGCCCACCACCATGCTCAGCTCATTTTTATTTATTTATTTATTTTTAATAGAGACAGGATCTTGTTTTGCTCGGGCTGGTCTTGAACTTCTGACATGAAGCAATCATCTTACCTTAGCTTCCCAGAGTGCTAGGATTACAGGCATGAGCCACGGTGCCTGGCCCTCTCTGTTTTTTGACCTAAATACATAAAACATATTTTATGGCTTAGCACAGCACACACGTGTGTGCATATCCCTCACTTTATAACACCTAAACAAAGGTTGCATGAAGCAATTATCGTCCTAATAGAAAGACACATACTCTGAGAGTTTTTGCTCAATTCTAGCTCATTAGAAATAATTTCCCTTTTGCTAGTGGTCTCATTAGCAGTTTGGAGAGCATTATTCTGACTCACAGTTTTCAGAGTTTAGAGTGTGCAACATTTACTTGCCAGCTTATTAAACTGAGATTCCTGGGCCTTGGGCCTCCCTCTCTTCTCTCTCCCTTGAGGTAGCACCAATTCTGTAGGTTTGGGTTATAGCTCGGATCTGCAAGTATCCTACAGGATTCTGATGCAGGTAGAATTTGGACCACACTTAGAGAAACACTACTTTGAAGGGAAACAATACTAGACTCCTAAAAGATTAGTACATGAAGAACTTGGAAGTACCTTAATCACCGACTGGATATACTTCAATTTTGCTGTCCCTCCTCACTCCTGTCCCATATACCCAAACCACATCAGCTCAGTCATCATTTATACAGCATATGCTCTTAGGCAGACATTTATTGCTTTTGGTATGGTAGAACATGTACCTGGACTGATTCTCCCTCTGCGAGCAATTAAAAATGCTGTATAACATATAAAAATAATTTTTTAAAACATATTTATGAGCCACCGAATTATTAAGGAATGCTTGGAGGCCAAACACTAAGTAAGAGATGTCAGCAGAGCCCCCAAGCTGGCTTTTGCTTCACAGATACTTGTTGAGTTGGGTGCTTTGTTTTTTTTCATGGCCTTAGTCATCAGGGGCAGAAGATGAAACCAGAACCTGTCCAAGGTAAGGATCTATTAGGACCTCTCCCACAAAGTTATGATCTGGAATGGCTACGTGTAAAGGTGATTTAGTTAAGGGTGATTTTAGAAATAAATCTGTCATCTGCAGGATAAAAACAATCACCTATCTTGAACATTGAGGCTGAGTGGAGAGGCCAAAAAGTATCCTCTCCAAGAATTTGTAACCATAAGGCATTCTTATGAGGGTGTATAACATTAATTCATACAACCAAAGTGATCAAAAACAAGTATTGTTCCCAAGATACCTAGCAGAACTAAATACATATCCTCTTAGAAGAACTTGTCTTCTTCTGGGTCTCAAGAAACACTTTCTGATAAAATTTTAAGAAATGTCCACTCATGCTCAAAAAGTATAAGGATGGAAGGTAACATGAGTATGGAGCCATCAGAAATAATCAGCAGCAGAATTAGACCCAGGAAGACTTCAGATAGTGTAATTATTAGTCACAAAATATTTAAAAAGTCTTTGGATGTGTTTAAATAAATGAAATTATGAATAAAGAATTTGACTATAAAAATGACAAAGTAGATGGATTCTGCAAATGAAAAATAATGAATTCAACAGTTAGACACAGTGAAGAAGAGAACTGGTAACCTAGGGGAGAGTTCTGAAAAAATATCCAGAATGCAACAACACAGAGACACAAAGACATAGAAAATGTGCAAGAAAGTTTAAGAGATCTGGAAGAGAGAATGAAACAATCCAATACACGGGTAGTTGGTGTTCCAGAAGAAGAAGAGATAAATTGTGGAGACAATATTCAAATAGGAAATGCCTAAGAATCTTTCAATATGGGTGAAAGATAACTGTCCACACGTTCAGAAAGCCCAGTGAGTCTCAAGCAAGATAAATAAAAAGGAATCCACACCTACGTACACCACAAGTGAAACTGCAGAAAACCAAAGAGACAAAGAGAGGGTCTTGCAGCAGCCAGTGGGAGAGACAGGTTACTGTTAAGGAAGGATAATTATCATAACACCAATAATAGACACCACTAAAATATTTTAAATATGCTAACAGAAAATAGCTATGAACCTAGGAATATGGAAAAGTATTATTCAATGCAAGGAGGAAACAAAGACATGCTCAGGTGAAATGAGATAATTCATCCCCAGCAGACTTCTGCCAAATAAAATTCCAAAGGATCCATTGCAGAGGGAAGGAGAAATGTAAGAAGAAAGGAGAATGAAAAAGCGTTCATGGTGCACAAAGCAGACGAGCATCATCTCTCGGAGGCAACAATGAGGTCTTGAAAGGTTAAAAAAATAGAATTAAAATATTATGATTGACAATAGTTCAAATTTAGAAAGAGGAAGTGACTAAGTTAAGGAGTTATAGTTCTTATTTTTTTGCAGGGGGATAATTAAGAGACTGATCAATTTTGGATTTTGATATGTATTCATGTTAACATCTTCCTTCCTTCTTTCCTTCCTTCCTTCCTTCCTTCCTTCCTTCCTTCCTTCCTTCCTTCCTTCCTTCCTTCCTTCCTTTCTTTCTTTCTTTCTTTTTTTTTTTTGAGACAGAGTCTCACTTGGTCACCCTCAGTAGAGTGCCGTGGCGTCACAGCTCATACCAACCTCAGACTCCTGGGTTAAGCTATTCTCTTGCCTCAGCCTTCCAAGTAGCTGGGACTACAGGCACCTGCCACAATGCTTGGCTATGTTTTTGTTGTAGTTGTCATTGTTGTTTTAGCTGGCCTGGGCCAGGTTTGAACCTGTCAGCCCCGGTATATGTGGCCATTGCCCTACCCACTGAGCTCTAGGTGTTGAGCCCATTTCTAAGGTAGTGTGAGTGTGTGTGTGTGGGGGAATGGAATAAATCTTTTCTCACCCATTGTTTGGTTGAGGCCCCTACAACAAAAGGCAGAGGAATAAGGAAAAAATTGTACACATTTATTTAATGTAAATTTTATGTGTCATATGTGTCACAGGAGCCCTCAGAAATGAAGATCAAGAAACAGGGAATCTGGTGTAATTTTATGCTTAGGTTTGATGAAGAGTGGACAGTTGTTGAGAAATATGATTGGAGGATAAAGGGTAATAAACTGGGGGGAAATTAATAAGGCTTATTCATTCAGATTCTTCTCTGTGTCCTGTGTCTTCAGAGATAAGGAGATTCCTTTTCCCCAAGTGTAGAGAGGGTATATCTCAGATGAGGCTCTCTTCAGAGATTGGGTCAGAGAACTCTTTTATGGCTTGCTTCAGAAGGGCAGGAGCTTAGAGAGACTGTCCCACTTCTGTTGATTTCTCAATGCTGAGGTGCCATAATCGGGGGTAGCATATTTTGAGCACCATAATTAGTCACTAAAAGAACAGAACTAGAATGGTTGCCATCTCTTCATTATATAGTCTGTGGTCTGTACTTCTGGACAGTGGGAATGGTCAGCCCATATGGGGAGGAATATTTGATCACTGGCATTGTTTAGAATTGCCAGTACATAATAACAACAAAGGCCCACCAAGTTTCAGTGGGTTTTATCATTGTATTTAAATCCTTTCCTCCCCTGACTCCTGCCACTGTTCCTAAATTCTCATTGAGTGCTTTACCCTCCCTATGCAATGACACTTTTCAGAGGTCTGACTCTTTGTTTCCTCTTTTTTTCAAATTCCAGATGGATATAAGGGTACAAACCATTAGGTGACACTGTTTGCATTTGTTAGAGAGAGTCCAAGTTGTAGCTGAGCCTTTCATCCAGGGTGAAGGGCTCAACTTCGTTGTACCCTTTGCCTCTTTGCTTGCTTTGCTAAATCTTCTTTTTTTTTTTTTTTTTTTTTTTGAGACAGAGCCTCAAGCTGTCCCCCTGGGTAGAGTGCCGTGGCATTACAGCTCACAGCAACCTCCAACTCCTGGGCTCAAGCGAGTCTCCTGCCTCTGCCTCCCAAGTAGCTGGGACCACAGGCGCCCACCACAACGCCCGGCTATTTTTTGGTTGCAGCTGTCATTGTTGTTTGGCGGGTCCGGGCTGGGGATTCGAACCCGCCACCTTAGGTGTACGTGGCTGGCGCCTTAGCCGGTTGAGCCATAGGTGCCGAGCCGCTAAATCTTCTTCAAGTGGTTTCCTTCATCAAAAACACTGCCTGAGAGCAGTGGTTCTAAAAGTATAGTCTACAGACCCTGGAAGTCCCCCAAGAGCCGTCAGAAGGTCCTCAAGATCAAAACTGTTTTTATATTGATAAAGACTAACACCACCATTCCACTGTGTTGACTTTTCCACTAACGGTGCAAAAACAATGATCCCTAAAGCTGCTGAGACCTCGGCAGAGATCAAGGCAGTGGCACTTGATTTCTAGTGTCATTCTACCTTTCTTTGTGACACACGTGGTAAAATGAAACAAAACAAAAACCCAGTTTTGGTCAAGAATGTCCACGATGAAACAATACAAATTATACGTTTATTTACTCTAAACTTTTATGCACACATCTTTTTAGTATTCTGTGTAACAAAATGGGACACACCCACAAAGCATTTGTATTGGCTACTGACAAGAGGATGGTTGTCTCCAGAAAAGCGCTTGTAGGACTCTTGAATTGTGAACTGAACTAGCTGCTTTTCTCATAAAACACCATTTTTACTCAAGAGAATGAGTGACATACAGCTATAAGGAAGATTTATGCTTCAAAGGAAAACTGTGTATTTGTTGCACTCCCTTAGCTGATTCTGATTCTATGGGAGCTAATTTACAACTCTGTTCCTTTGTAGATAAACTGCAAAATCATTCTTATCTATAAATATGCAAATGAATTCAGCCAGGTGGGGGGACATTCCCTCCTTCTTCAGCGAAAAAGCCAGCTTTGGGTCCATTTGCACTTTCATTTCAATCTGCTTTTATTCCTTATAAATGTGTGCTTCTTTGTTTTTGTTTTTGTTTTTTTTTAAACTGGCTGAAGTATCTGCCTGGTTCCTTCTTAATGTGTTAAAAACACTTGTGTTTATTTTGTGTCATGGCTTTACCTTTTTTGATTAAGTATCTTTTAACAAAGACTATAGTTGCTCTAGCTTGAGTATTTGGCAGAGAAATGTCTCAAAAATAATTAAAGTGAGCCTGTCAAGGAAAACAGCTGATGGTGTTTGTTACCAAGATCATATTCAAGCTTTCAAGTGAAAATTAGAAGAGCTGCCACCCTGTGTTTCACAGCTTCTTAATTTTAAAGAGTTCTCTCAGGAGCTCGGTGGTGATGTTTTTGATAATGAAATGTGACGATGTTTGGAAGTTCTGCGTTACTCAGTGTGTCAATATTTTCCAAATGACCAATGCATGATGTTACAAAAAAATCCATTCAAAGTGCATGATAGGCCAATATTTTATTTGCTTTAATTGATTCTTTTTTTTTTTTTTTGAGACAGGATCTCACTTTGCCACCCTTGGTAGAGTGCCATGGCATTGGTTCACAACAACCTCAAACTCTTGGACGCAAACAATCCTCTTGCCTCAGCCTCCCAAGTAGCTGGGACTATAGGCATTGCCACGTTGCCTGGCTAGTTTCTCTATTTTCAGTAAAGACAAGGTGTTGCTCTTGTTCAGGCTGGTCTCAAACTCCTGGATTCAAGTGATCCTCCCGCCTTGGCCTCCCAGAGTGCTAGGATTATAGGCATGAGCTACCATGCCTGGCCTACACTTGCTGAATTTTGATGTAGTGTCATAGAAGAAAATTCACAATTATCTGTTGTTGATGCTATTTCAGTGATTGATAGAGGTCTATTAAAGATTTCTAATTCTTGGGGCGGCGCTTGTGGCTCAAAGGAGTAGGGCACCAACCCAATATGCCGGAGGTGGTGGGTTCAAACCCAGCTCCAGCCAAAAATTGAAAAAAAAAAAAAAAGATTTCTAATTCTTTCTGGTTGAGTCTAGGAAGGTGGCATGATTCCAGGTATTGGTCCATTTCCTTCAGATTTTCATATTTCTGGGAATAGAGATTTTTGTAGTAATCATTGAGGATTTTTTTGAATTTCTGA
>NW_003852410.1:1826117-1829092 GCF_000181295.1 Otolemur garnettii
CTGATGAGAAGAATGTATATTCAGTTTTATTAGGGTGAAATGTTCTATAGAGATCTGTAAAGTCCATTTGTTCTAGGGTCAGGTTTAAGTCTAATATTTCTTTGTTTAGTTTCTTCTTGGAAGATCTAGCCAAAACTGTCAAAGGGGTGTTAAAATCTCCAACTATTATAGTGCAGGAAGATATCAAGTTGTTCATATGCATTAGGGTCTGCTTTATGAATTGAGGAGGATTCTGGTAGGGGGCATAAATGTTAATTATCGAAATCTCTTCATGTTGTGTGTTTCCCTTGAGAAATATGTAGTGACCTGCCTTATCTTTCTTTATCTTTGTTGATTTAAAGCCAATTAATTGTATCTGCTACTAAAATTGCAACCCCTACTTTTTTCTGGTTTCCATTTGCCTGTATTATACAACTCCATCCCTTAACCCTGAGTCTATTTTTATCTGTTAAGATAAGATGAGATTCTTGTATACAGCAGACATCTGATCTGAGTTTATGTATCCAGTCAGCCAGCCTGTGCCTCTTTAAAGGACAATTTAAACCATTCACATTAATTGAGAGAATTGATATGCATGGTTGTGTTTGGGGGGTCATGATTTTCAGCTGTCCAATGGACATTTTTAATCCTTTCATCACTGTGGAAGTTGGGTTTTGTTCAAAAATTTCTGGGTGAGTTTACTTTGGAGGTAGAGCATTGTGCTGGTCATTGTGGAGGATGGATCTGAGACTATCCAGGAGATCTGGTTTAGTTATGGCTAATTTCTTCAACATGTGTCTGTCACTAAAGTATTTGATTTCTCCATCACAAATGAAACTCAGTTTACCTGGATTCAGGATCCTGGGCTAGAAGTTGTTTTCTTTTAGGAGATTGAAGGTTGATGACTGTCTTCTTCTGGCTTGAAACATTTCAGCTGAGAGATCTGCAGTCGTTCTGATACTTCTCCCTTTTTAGGTGATGCTTTTCTTATGTCTGGCTGCTTGCAGAATTTTCTCCTTCCTCTTAACTTAGGCAAATTTAATCACAATGTGTGTAGGAGATGCTTTATTTGGATTGCGTCTTGCTGAGGTTCTGAAACTGTCTGCTATCTGAAGTTCTGTATCTCTTGCAATGCTTGGGAAATTCTCCTCCAGAATCTCTTGGAGTACAACAACTGTACCTTTAGGGCCATCTTCTTCTCCTTCAGGAATTCCCATAAGACAAATGTTTGATCTTTTGGAGTGATTCCACACTCTCTCAGGGAATGATCAATTTTTGCTCTCCATTTGTCTGCCTCTTTGAGTGTTTGGAAATATTCAAAAACTTTGTCTTCAGTTTCAGAGATCCTTTCTTCTGCCTGGTCATCTCTATTACTGAGGGATTCTACTGTATTTTGGAGTTCCTCAACTTTTACATTTTCTCAAGCTCTGCTATCTCTTTTCTCATTATGTCCATATATTTGGTGACTTGGGCTTTGAATTCATTAATTTCTTGAGAGAACTTTAGAACTACTCTTTGGAATTCAATTTCTATCTTTTCTTCCATTCTATTTATCTTATTTGCAATCCATATTCTGAATTAGACTTCTGACATTGCTGCCATTTGTCTATGCATGGCATCTTCAGTTGTATCTCCTTTGTCATTTCTTTGAGGGAATTGATCTACTCTGGTTATTCATTTGCCAGAGTGCTTCTGTTGGGTCCACACCATGTTTATTTTCTACCATTTGGTTATTAGAACTGGTAGAGTGAGATTGAGTAGGGGTTCCCAGGTAGTAGAGATAGCCCCCCTTACCAAAGTGCTAGGCTTTGTAATTGTGGCTTATCTCTTATAGTCTTACAAAGGCCCCTTTCAGAGTTTTGGCCAGAGACTCTGAGGACCTACTTGATGAGATAGCACAAGTTAGCTCTGTTTTGATATCAGCCAACCTCTACACTATCCTAAGAAGCTATAGTATTAGTTTTGAATCTTGACTGTGAAGAGATACAAACAGCTGCAGCACCCAGTCCCCATCCTTCAGTTATTTTCTACTACAGAACTTCAAAGGTCAATCTCAGAATGTCTCTGAGTGGACAGCCCGAGACATAGGTTCCAATTAAATTGTCTCAGGCAGTGCAAACCCTGTTCGTCAGAGAGGGGTCCAAGAGTGTCCAACAGCACAATTGGAGCCAGGGATCCACATCCCGCCCACCAGACTCAGTTCATACTGTTGTCCGGGTCTCTGCTCACTGGCCCACCCCCATACCCAGTGGCCACACCCCCACCCACTGGTCTCACTCCACACCCAGCTAGCCTCTGCTTGCCAGACCAGTTGGAGTCAGGGACCATACCCCCACCTGCCAGTCTCAGTCCACTGCCTGGCAAGCTTCTGCTCACAGGCCCAGCAGGGGCTAGGGACTAGCTCTGTCTGCTGAACTCAGTCCACATGGAGCAACCACTCTCCTGCTCTAGGTGCCATCAGAACCAGGGGTTCTGTACCCTGTCCTGCCAGACACAGCCGAAACCTAGGGTCAACACTACCACTGGCTGGGCATAGTCATAACTAGGGGACTGGTCCTCCTCCCACTGAGTGTCCCTTTCTTCCCATACCCTCTTTGTTCCCTGTTAGTCACAGATTCCGTGCTGATGGTTGGTGGTCCACACTATGCCCAGATCTCTCAGGACAAGACCAAACACTCTGTGCTCTGTAGAGGGAAGAACTTCAGACTGCCATGTGAGGGGGGAAGGTGGACTGGGAATTTGGACTTGTGAGGGAAAATATCTGTTCAATTTTATGCCTGTCAGGGTAGTATCTAGGTTCATAAATGGGACATCCCTGGAGAAAGAGACCTGGAGTTTATTGGCTCTCTTCAGTGAGGTAAAATGAGAGGTTTTTTGTTCCCTGCTCATTTGCAGATAGCCTGTGGCAGACCTCCTGCTTGGGAGAGGGGTCTCCCATTCTCTAGTCCATAGGCTTTGTACCTGAAATTTGTTTTCTTTTGTTTTCTTTTTTTTTT
>NW_003852410.1:1829971-1841265 GCF_000181295.1 Otolemur garnettii
TTGAGCCACAGGTGCCAAGCCTCTTTTCTTTTTTGAGACAAGGTCTTAGTCTGTCACTTAAGTTGGAGAGCAGTAGCATGATCACAGTTCACTGTAACCTGGAATTCCTGGGCTCAAGTGATCCTCCCACCTCAGCCTCCCCAGTAGCTAAGACAACAGGTATGCCCCACCATGCCTGGCTAATTTTTAATTTTGTATAGAGACAAGGTCTCACTTTGTTGCCCAGGCTAGTCTCAAACTCTCAGCCTCAAGAGATCCTCCTACTTTGGATTCCCAAGTGCTGGGATTGCAGGCATAAGCTACCATACAAAGCCCTTAGTTTTAATTCTAAATTTTGTAACTACTGATAGATAAAACCCAGATACAAAAAAGCTTTTTGGGAGTCCTCAATAATTCTCGAGTGTCAAAAAGAATCCTGAGACTAAACTGTTTGCAAACCAGTACCTTAGAGAAAAAAAAAATGTTAAATTTGAGCTAGTCAAATAGTCTATATGGGAAGAAGATGGGGTATGGAAAGAGGTAGGACTGGGGATTGAGATAAAGTTGAATTCTCTTCTAGTTTGTGCAGATGTCTTCTGGGGAGTTGGGAGATATTGGCTTTGCCATTAGTATTAGTAGTGTCTACTAATTTGAGAGCACCTATTGTGTGCTAAATACACTACATGGATTACTTCATTTATTCCCACACCAACCTTAAAAGGTGCTGTTAAAGTGGTGGCAGTGGTTTAACATGGTGGTCAAAATAATTGAAAAGGACAACTAAAGTTTTAGCAAGAAAAAGAGAGTTTACTTACACAGCAAGCTGGGTCCCATTCTAGTGACTGTAGGCTCCATGGGAAGAGCAGTTTTGGATTTTATACACATCTTTTTGAGGAGTTATCAGCTGCTTCTTAGAAGTTTCCCAGGGTCTTAGTTAACTCTGTTCTCAAAACAACCCACCGGCAAGATCTTGAAAACAATCCACCTGCAAGATCTTGATAACAACTCACATGAAAGGTCTTAATCAGCCTCCTTCCCACAGTAGCCCAGGTCAGCCTGACCCAAACCAATCTAAAATAGTATAACCGTATCTGTCATCCACCCTGCTCATATCGAGCTAACTGCCTAATAGTATGCCTTTTTATAATAACAATGATGATGATGATGGAAGTAAACCCTGGTTCACAGAGATCAAATGACTTGCCTAGGATGTAACAGCCAGGATAAAAACCCAATTTTGTCCTCCACAGCCAGTGGCTTTAACCAGGAGTCCACATTACCACCTGGTTCTTTTCTTTTTTCTTAGAGACAGAGTCTCACCTTGTTGCCCTCAGTAGAGTGCCATGCTGTCACAGCGACCTGCAGCTCTTGGGCTTAGACCATTCTCTTGCCTCAGCCTCCTGAGTAGCTGGGACTACAGGTGCCCGCCACAACACCCAGCTATTTTTTTGTTGCAGTTTGGCTGGGGCCGAATTTGAACCTGCCACCCTCAGTATATGGGGCCAGCGCCCTACTCACTGAGCCACAGGTGCCACCCTTACCACCTGGTTCTAAATGACCATGACCAAGTCTCCTAATGTTCCTGGCTACCAGTTTCCCAATCTATAAAACAAATGGGGTTAGCTAGAGCTTTACTCATGGTGGTTCAGGTCCTCAGTTCTATGCAGAACATACAGTATATCTCCTTGCATTTAGAAGACTCCCAGATTGGTGATCTCTAAAGTCTGGTTGAGCTGCCTGATACTATAATTTTCATAATCCATATTCTTAATGCTATTACCATGAGTCCTGGGATTTGATTGGCTTTGTGGTTGAAGAGGAAAGAAGACTAAACAGAGAATGAAGGGGCTGCTGATTCATTAGTGTGGAGAGGCAAGATAGCAATCCAGTAGTTAATTCATTTTGCCACTGAATCCTGGACGCCTGAAAGTAGAAACCTAAGCACGAAGCTTCCCACTGATAGAGGATCCCCCCACCCCCATTTCAGGAATTGCTTTCAGCCAACATTACCTCTGCTTTTTGAGCACAAGCCAGGCTATTGTGCTGGAAATAATCTGTGTTAGTCTTATTGGAGTGGCTTGCGTTGCCATAGTTACTATTTGGGTTGTGTGCTCCTAAAATTTCAAGTATTTATCAGGCAAAAAGGAGTTCACTGATTTTTCTCTTCTGGCCTTTGGAAAATCAGATTGGAGAGAAAGCAGATCCGATATCCTATTAAATGTCTGTTTTTAAGTGGGTACTGTCACACCCAGCATTGCAAAGTAATGGTTAACTCTCAAGCAGTGAAAAGCGGCTTGGCCATGGCCTTGAAAAATGGAGTTATCAGCACCCTGCTGAGGACCCACAATCAGGCCTCCTGATGGATGGAAACGCAGGTTGTCATTGCTGGTTGTGCAGCTCAGGAAATTGCGTGAAGCAGGTGGTTATTTATGACAGAGCAACACAGAGCTGGTCAGTAGGTTTCCCAGTTGCAGCCCCTTGTGCGGATGGTACCTCCCTCCTCACTCCCCCAGCGCTGAAAGCTGGGGCAGAAATTTGCAGGCAAGATGGGAAGGGGAGGTGGGCACAAACCAGGGTGTGTGTGTGGGTGGGTCAACAGCAAAGCAGCAGCAGCAAAGGGAGCACTGCGGCCACTTGGCACTGTGCGCGTGCAACACATGAAGACCCTGCTTTTGTAGCCATCGATCGTGTCTGTTTGCACTGCCTGTTTGCCTGTCTGGTTCACAGGCTCTGAGTCAGCCCACGATGGTGCACAGAAATAATCCCTTTCGCCTGGTCGCCATGAGCCACACTGGTCTTTACGCGGCTGTCTCCTAGGAGCTCAAAGCTATGCCACATGGCTAGAAGCTGTGTTTACAAGCTTTTCTTCCGTCTTCCTTAACTTCTGGTTGCCATGGTTTCCTTAGCCTGCTGAGCCTGGCCCTTTAAGGGGGACAAGCTGTCCACTCAACCAAAAACAGAGGTACTGCCTCCACGGCACCAGGTCTGTTGCCCATGAGCCTCAATTATATTTTATCACCTGCACATACTGAACCCAAACTTCTCCCTTGGGAAGGCTGATCTTGACCTTTGCCCCAGCATGAGTACAGTATAGGGTCCCCTTACTGCCTGCCCCAGTCCCCTCTGCTTTGGCCTCCATCAGGGTGTTTATTTTGCTGCCTGTTGGACTGACTTCTCAGTAGCTCACTTTGCGTTGCAGAGCCCTGTCTACTCTGTCATCATCACAACTACCGACTTATATACAGGCCTCTTTTATACTCAGAGGTGGCCGGCAAATCCTGTCACCCTGTGGTGGACATCTGTTGCTGCTGGCCCTACATCCATTCTCCCCATTTTCAGGTAATATCACTTTGTGTTTGAGGGCTCCACCCCATTCTCAGCCTATAGATTTCTAGTGGGGCTCAATCTACCCTCTTATTCCAGAGCCCATTCAGAATATTATCTCCAAACTTCAGTGATTGGTCCAGGCACAGACACTGTGGTCCAAGCTAAGTCATTGCGAATTGATTCTGGAACTTGGCTAGGAAAAAAAGAAGTTTTTGCTCTGTGGTTGTTTTGGGAGGTTGGATGTAATCTCAGTGTGCTGGGGGGATGGGAGGTGGTGCTACTACTTCAAAAGAATGAAACAACACACCAGAGAACAGAACTAAGACAGCAAAAGAGAGCCTGTGACTTGACATTATTTGCATGACTCAGATGTAATCCAGATACCCAGTCGGAATAAGTGCCCTTTGTATGCAAATACCTGTTGGGGCTGGGTGTTTATCTTTTGCAACTGAGTCTAATACCTCCCCATTCCTGAGGACGCCAAGGCTGGAGAAATGAGATAATCTACCCGGGGTACTGGCTGCTGAGATATGACCCCATTACTTTTGGCTCCGACAAACTGTCTTTTCTACTATGGTAACTTTAAATAGTGATCTTACAGTTGTGACACATTTCACAACACGCAAAGCACCTTTACACGGCTCACGCCACCACACCAATTCTATCGCTCTCACCAGGGACTCCCAGCACAGAGCCGTTATTATTATAAACACAGTATGATCAACCCCATTTTCCAAATGAGGGCATTGAGAATTGGTGTGCACACTTAGCCAGTGAGTGGCAAAGTGGGACTTCGTGCTTCAAGTCTGATTTAATATTCATTACATTTCCCTACATTACTTCCAGGGTATGCCATCCATGAAGAGTAACGGCCACAGCTGGTGGCCTCATGTCCTTTGCTTTTCCCCGCGGAGCCTTGACACTGCACACCTTGGAGATAGTTGCCTTGGGAGGAGCCTGACGTGATGGAAGGGGCCTGCGGGTCAAAGAGACCCAGCTTTAGATGTTGTTTCCACCACTTACTGACTCTGGAACTGGAGTATTGCATTCGGACTGCGGTAAGGAAATGCCATAAACTGGGTGGCTTACAAACAGCAGAAATTTCCTTCTCATGGCTCTGGGGGAGGAAAGTGCAAGATCAAGGTGCCACCAGATTCAGTGTCTGGTGAGAGCTGCTTTATACCTTAGTCCACATCTGGTAGAAGGGAAAGGCAGCTGTCTCAGGTCTCTTTCATAAGGGACACTAATCCCATACTTTCCCAAAGGCCCCACCCACTAATTCCATCACCTTATTAGGTATTAAGGAGGTTAGGATTTTAAAATAAAAATTGGGGGGGGCAAATAGACAATAATAGTAACCCTGGGCAAATGTTATGCTTTATCTGACCTGTAGTTTCCTCTCTTGTAAAACCTATGAGTCAGGGAGAATAATATATAATATTATATATAAGATAATACATGTGAGTAGTAAAAATAGTATCAACAGTTATTGACATAAAGGAACATTTACTACATGTGTTGATTCAACCCTCATCTGGCGGGTACTGTTCTTATCTCCATATTCCATAGGAGAAAACTAAGGCACAGAGATGTCAGGTGACTTGCTCCAGGTCGCATATCATGGAGTGGCAGAGCAGTTTTCAACCCCAACATGCCAGTTAACAGGTCTTAATCTCGGCACTGTGAAACACCTAGCACAGTGCTGAGCACAGAGTACGTGCTCAAATAACAGCAGACTCTTTCTCCAGCCCGCTGCTATTGCTCTGGAAACCTTTGTATCCAGTGCTCAGGACAGAGCTAAAGAAGTGGAACTAGGGTGGAAGAGGCCACATTCGGTTAGCACCGATCAGCGTGGGCTGGAGGCCACACCTCCCTGGTAGTGATGGTCAAAGCACCTATGTGGACCAGAGACCAGGAGGACAAGTAGAATGCCAATGAAGGAGAGCCCAGCAAGACAGGAGGGCTCAAGAATTAAAGACCCACAGGAACAGGGAAGGGAAACTCACTAGAAGGCTCTTTATCTCAGACGCAGACAGAGCTCTGCTGTGGTTTCTGTGAAGCCAGGAACCCATTAAAGAGTGGCTGACAGGCAGGGTGCGGTGGCTCACGCTTGTAATCCCAGCACTCTGGGAGGCTGAGGCGGGTGGATTGCCTGAGTTCACAAGTTCGAGACCAGCCTGAGCAAGAGAGAGATCCTGTCTCTAAAACTGACCCAGCACTGTGGCGGGCACCTGTAGTCCCACCTGCTTGGAGGTTGAGGCAGGAGGATCTCTTGAACCCAAGGGTTTGAGGCTCCTGTGAACCATGACAACTAAGCACAACAAAGTGAGACTGTCTCCAAAACAAAACAAAAAAGTGGAAAATCAGGTGACATGGGCTTTGCAGGAGAGGGGTCAGGATTAAGGGATGCTACATCTTCTGGCAGACATCTGTGTCTTGACATTGACTAAGGCTTCACGGTATTAACTTTGATTGGTTGATTGATTTGTTCAGTATATCTTTATAACCCAATGAAAAAAATCTTATTTTCTTAGGAGTAGATCCTTCCTTCCTTAGCACCCTCTCTCCCACCAAACACCTTTCAGGAGCCCTCACTTACTGTAGGTAAGTGAGCACTTAGACCAGCTGCTGGGGGTGGGAATGAAGATAAGCATTATGTCTGAAGAACGTAGACTGATGGTCCTGCTCTATTAGCCAACCACCAGGTTTACTTGGCCAGGTGGGGTGGCACTCTGAGGCTGAGAACTGAATCGTTTTGAGAAAGCTGAACATATTTAGAGGCTGAGATAGAGGGACGTGAAGAGAAGGAGGGAAAGTGAAGTAGCCAGTGGGGGAGAGGACTTTGGGGGGAAAAGAAGAGAAATACTTAAAGTTTTATGAAGTATTGCCGTATTATATGCAACGTAAGCTTTTTCTTGTCTCCCTAAGAATTCTTCAGTAAAAGAGACATTCTTCGTTAATATGGTAGAGTTTGACATGTTTTGAGGGTGTATTAAAATACTTAGAGGGCCTGGAATGAGCACAAAGTTGCCACATTGGGTCACACATTTTTGGTGAGCCTACTAGGTACCAGGCACTCTGCCAGGCACTGAGGTTACATAGATAACTAGGACATGATCTCTGCTGTCAATGAGTGTAAAGGCTTTTGTCAGAGTGGCTATAGAAACAGATTAAAGCAGAAGACTTTTAATCTGGGGGAGCCGAACATCAGAGTTATTCTAAAAGGATGCTGAAAGTGATCACATATAGACCAATGGAATAGAACTGAGAGCCCAGAAATAAACACTCACATATGTGCTCAAATAATTTTTAACAAGATCATTCAATGGGACAGGGACAATTTTTTCAATAAATGGTTCTGGGAAAACTGGCTGTGCAAAAGAATGAAGTTGAACCCTTATACAATATCAGAAAAAAATTAAAAAAAAATAAAGAAGAAAGAAAGAAATGAACTTGAAATGCACCAGATGTGGTGGCTTATGCCTGTAATCCTAGAGCCTTGAGAAGCCAAGGCAGGAGAATCGCTTGACGTAAGGAGTTCAAGATCAGCCTGGGCAACATAGTGAGATCCTGTCTCTACAAACAATAATAAAAAATAATTAGCTTAGGATGGTGGTGCATTCCTCTAGTCTTAGCTACTTGGGAGGTGAATTGCTTGAGCCCATGAATTTGAGGCTGAAATGAGCTATGATTGTGCCATTGCACTCCAGCCTCAGTCCAGACAAAGTGGGACCCTAGCTCACACACACACACAAAATTAGAGATTAAAGACCTAACTGTAAGACCTAGAACTATAAAACTCTTAGAAAAATAGCGAGGAAAATCTCTTCATGTCATTAGATTTGGCAGGGATTTCTCAGATACGACATCAAAACATAGGCAACAAAAGAAAAAAAATAGATAAATTGAACTAAATCAAAACTTAAAATTTTGTGCATCAAAGGACACAATGAACAGTGAAAAGGCAAACCATGGAATGTGAGAAAATATTTGTAAATCATATATCTGATAAGACATTAATATCTAGAATATATAAAAAACTCCTACAACTCAACAATAACAAAAAAACAAACAACTGGGTCAAAAAATGGGCAAAGGACTTGAATAGACATTTTTCTAAAGAAGACATAAAAAAAGGCCGATACGCACATGAAGAGATGCTCCACGTCACTCCTTAGTAGGGAAATGCAAAGTCAGGCCACAAAGAGACACCACTTCATACCCATTATGATGGCTGCTGTTACACACACACACCCCTCACCATGGAGGCTCAATGCCCGTAGCACAGTGGTTATGGTGTTAGCCACATACACTGAGGCTGGTGGGTTCAAACACAGCCTGGGGTTGCTAAACAACAATGACAGCTGCAACAAAAAATAGCCGGGCATCATGCTGGGCACCTGTAGTCCCAGCTACTTGGGAGGCTGAGGCAAGAGGATAGCTTAAGCCCAAGAGTTTGAGGTTGCTGTGAGCTGTGACACCACAGCACTCTACTGAAGTCTCAAAAAAAAAAAAAGAGAGAGAGAGAGAAATTAGATCCCTTATATATTGTTAAAGGGAATATAAAATGGTATAGCTACTGTGGAAAAAATTATGGCAATTCTATGGTAAACATAGAATTACCATATGATTCAGTAATTCCTCTTCCAGGTATATACATTAAGAATTAAAAGCAAGGCTGTAACAAATATTTATACACCAATATTCATAGCAACTTCACTCAGAATAGCCCAAAGGTAGAAGCAACTCAAGTGTCCACCAATAGATGGATGGATAAACAAAATGTATTGTATACAGACAGCAGAATATTATTCATCCTTAAAGAAGAAAGAAATTCTGACACACGCTATAACATAGATGAACACATTATGCTAAGTGAAATAAGCCAGTCACAAAAGGACAAATACTGTATGAATTCACTTTTATGAGGTACCTAGAGCAGTCAAAGTCTCAGAGAACGAAGGTAAAACTGAGGTTACCAGGAGCTGGGGTGGGGGAATGGAAACTTAATGGATATAGAGTTTCAGTTTGGGACAATGATGGAAGGTGGTTTGGTTGCACAAAGATGTGTCACTGAGCTGTGTACTTAAAAGTGGCTGAAATGGGCTCATCCCTGTAATCCTAGCACTCTGGGAGGCTAAGGCACTCTGGGATTGCATGAACTCAGGAGTTCAAGACCAGCCTGAGCAAGAGCTAAACCCTGGCTCTAGAAATAGCCGGACATTGTGGCGGGCACCTGTAGTCCTAGCTACTCGGGAGGCTAAGGGTAGAGAATCGCTTGGCTTGCTTGAGCCCAAGAGTTTGAGGTTGTTGTGAGCTATGATGTCATAGCACCCTACCTGGGGTGACAGGGTGAGACTCTGTCTCCAAAAAAAAAAAGGCTAAGATGGTAAATCTTGTGTGTAGTTTACCACCATTTTTTAAAAATTAAAAAGTTTTAAAAAGTGATTACTCACTTAAAAATCACACCACTACAATGACTAACAAAATTTTGTGCTATGAAAGATGATGTCATCCAGTTGGCTGTGAATGACTGATGGGACCAGGATGGCAAAATGGATTAAAAAGATGATACTAAAAGAAAAAAAAATGAATGACCGGTGGGTAAGGTCCTAGCTGCCCAATTAAGGCAGATTGTAGTGGACAATGTCTGTGATATTGACACAGGCTGGTGGCAACTGAAATCGTGACAGGTTTGGGACATTTATCTGCTTTGTCAGGTCAGATGATTTTAGTTGGTCCTTGTGGTAATTTGTCTTTGAGATATCCACACTCCAGAACTACTCTAGTTCCAGAATGGAGCGTGTCTCAGACCTTCCCTGCAAATGACCTTCGGTTGTGACAGCAGTGTGAGAAAAGCCATAAAGGGAAGAGATGGGTGCAGGGGACCCATCTGCTCATTTATTTTCCAGGCAGGACAGAGGTGTAAATTACCACTTCTTTGCCACATACCTGCCACCCCGTGGGCATCATGCTTTGGCCAGAGGTTCTTTTGCCTTGTTAGCAAAGCTGATGGCACCTTATGTTCAACGGAGAAAGCAATTGTTCCAAATTTATTTTCCTTGGGGAATAGACTCCAAATTGGAGATTTGAGTGCAGGCTTATGGCTTAGCTCTCAGCCAAAACACCTGCCATGGAGTTAGGGCAGCAGGACTGGGAGAGGCTTCAGCCAACCAATCCCCTGGGAAGTTCTGAAACTGGGAGCGTCTGAAGGGAGATAAAGGGAAGGATCTTCTACCCTGCAGTTCTTCAGGGAGGGGGCATAACCTGAGATGAGATTGGTTTCCTCAGCTCAGGGCCATGCTTGAGGACAGTTGTAGTGGGGAACTCTCCAGAGCCAACACTCTGGGCATTTGGGGGACTGAGTGCTTTTGTCCAAAAGCGCAGGCAACTGAAAGGAAAAGAAAACAGAAGTTCCCTTTCAGGGGATCCGGGCGCAGCGGGTGGTCTGCTTTTGTCCTCAGCAATTGTTGGTATAAGAGGTAGAGCATTTCCTAGGAAGGTAGCACAAAATAGTAACCAGCAGCATGAGCAAAACAGGGGTTGTGTGTGTGTATCTTACTTAAATAAAATTGTAATAGCAAACAGGGAAAAAAATGATTAGACTCCTACCTTCCTCTAATTACTTGTTTTCACTTGCAGCATTATTATCTGGTCAATATTCTTATTACAATCCAGATTTACAACACTATGATTATGGGTATGATGTATATGGTATATATAATATTTGTATTATTTATCAAAGAAGGCACAAGTTTTTGCTGATCACAATGGTTTTCTTTTAATGAGGTAAATTTCATAGAGAGAAATTTATAGATCTCAAATATACCATAAGATTAGTTTTGAGAAATGTATGTACCTTGAGTAACTAACACCCTAGTCTAGGTAACGATTTCCATCACTCCAAATAGTTCCCTTGTGACCTTTTTTGGTCAGTCCCCACCCCCACAGGCAACTACTGTTCTGATTCCTCTCACCACAGAATTGGTCTCTTCTTGAATTTTTATTTGAGACAGAGTCTCACTATGTTGCCCTTGGTAGAGTGCTATGATGTCACAGCTCACAGCAACCTCAAACTTTTGGGCTTAAGCGATACTCTTGCTTCAGCCTCCCAAGAAGCTGGGACTACAGGCACTCACCACAATGCCCGGCTATTTTTTTGTTGTCAAAGTTGTCGTTGTTTAGCAGGCCCAGGCTGGGTTTGAACCTGCCAGTTTGGTTGTATGTGGCTGGAGCTGTAACCACTGTGCTATGGATGCCATTAAATTATTATTATTTTTTTGAGACAGAGTCTCACTTGGTCACCCTTGGTAGAGTGCTGTGCTGTCACAGCTCACAGCAACCTTGAACTCTTGGGCTCCAGTGATCCTCTTGCCTCAGCCTCCCAAGTAGCTGGGACTACAGGCACAGGCCACAATGCCTGCCTATGTTTAGAGACGGGGTCTCGCTCTAGGTCAGGCTAGTCTCGAATTTGTGAACTCAGGCAATCCATCTGCCTTGGCCTTCCAGAGTGCTGGGATTATAGGCATTGTTTTTTGAATTTTCATTATAGGAAGCATATAGGATTGACTCTTTGATATAAACATATTTAAAGATTGATATTTTCCCTTGTTATTTTTTTCTAATTGTATGATATATACACTTTTACTAACAATATTAAATAATACACAATAATATTATGCAGCATTAAAAATAATTGTCCTTAGACCCACTTCCTATAGGTAACCACTGAATCTTGGTATATTTTCCTACAGTGGTTCTCAAAGTCTAGTTCCCAGGCTAGTAACCTCAGTAGAACCTAGGAAAGCAAATTTTCACCCCACCCTAGATCTACTGAATCAGAAGCTCTAGGGGTGTGGACCAGCAATGTGTTTTAAGAAGACTTCTAGGCTCGGCGCCTATAGCTCATCCGGCTAAGGCGCCAGCCATGTACACCTAAGGTGGCGGGTTCAAATCCCCAGCCCGGGCCCGCCAAACAACAATGACGG
>NW_003852410.1:1841886-1849493 GCF_000181295.1 Otolemur garnettii
TTGAGACAGAATCTTGCTCTGTTGCCCAGGCTAGAGTACCTTGGCATCAGACTAGCTCACATCACACCTGGCTAATTTTTTTCTATTTTTACTAGAGACAGGGTCTTGCTCTTGCTTAGGCTGGTCTCCAACTCCAGAGCTCAAAGGATCCTCCCACCTCAGCCTCCCAGAGTGCTAGGACTATAGACATGAGCCACCATGCTGGGCCTCTCTCTCTTTCTTTTCTTTCTTGATAGGATCTCTCTCTGTCTCCTAGACTGGAATGAAGCGGTGTGGTTGTAGCTCACTGCAGCTGCAAACTCCTGGGTTCCAGTGATCCTCCTGCCTCAGCCTCCCAAGTAGCTGGCACTAAAGTTTTGTGCCACCATGACCAGATAACTTTTCTTTCTTTCTTTTCTTTCTTTTCTTTTTTTTTTTTTTGGAGACAGAGTCTCACTATGTCGCCCTTGGTAGAGTGCTGTGGCACTGTAACCACTGTGCTATGGGTGCTGAGCCAACTTTTCTATTTTTTGTAGCATTGAGATCTTGCTATATTGTTCAGGCTGGTCTTAAATTCCTCGTGTCAAGTGATCCTCTCACCTCGGCCCCCAAGGTGCTGGTATGTAGTATTAGAGGCATCAGCCACCATGCTCCGCTTATATTCTACTTTATTGTGTAACAATTTTTCAGAAGCATCATTAGGTCAGGTAACGAGTTGATTTTTTTAGACAAGGAAAATTTGGTGTGGTATTTAAGTGTAGAAATAAGGCTAAATATGGTGTGGTGTGTGATAACAGCCACATCTGTGGAAGGCTTCCTTCACTCCTTTTCATTACCGTATAGCATGATGATGCTGGAAATGTGTTTGGATGGATTTGTTCAATTGT
Source organism: Otolemur garnettii (assembly GCF_000181295.1). Lineage (NCBI taxonomy): Eukaryota > Metazoa > Chordata > Mammalia > Primates > Galagidae > Otolemur > Otolemur garnettii. The sequence continues at coordinate 1,842,753 of NW_003852410.1, forward strand.
TTGGGGGAAGATTTACAAACATACCTTGTCTCATTTAGGGTGAGTGAGTAACAGTTTTATCCAGGCAGGTGACACAGAGCCTAGCACCTGCAGTTCTCAAATAAGAGTTGGTCTCCAGAAGTCTAGGTGGGCAGGCATGATGTGCTATTGGAGACGCTGCCCGGGTCCGTGGTTTTGGTTGAACAATAACCCTTCCTCTTGCCTCATGACACAGCAGAGGTGAGGAGCATCATGTCCCTTGGTAGACTCCAGACTGTCCAGACTGGCAGGCCTGACTTTGGCCCACCTTGGAAAATGCCTATAGACTCTTCTTGCCGTGTGATGGTATTTGTTAGGCTGAAAGAGGCGGGCGAGGGATCCACAGTCATCTCCACAGTAGAGCCTTCCACATAAAGTCTTGCCAGTCACCTTCCAAGAAATAACCTTTCAAGATATGATTTATGAACACTCAGGTTGGGGAAGTGGCTTGCTCAAGATCACACACTTGCTGTGTGCTGGCAATGCTGGGATTCCAATCCAAATCACCTAACTCCAAATCCTGCCCTCTTTCTTTTTTGTAATTTTAATTTTTTATTGCTTTGAGACAGAGTCATACTCTGTTGCTCTGGGTAGAATGCTATGGCATTGTAGCTCAAAGCAACCTTAAACTCTGGGCTTCTAATGAACCTCTTGCCTTAGCCTCCCCAGTAGTTGGGACTATAGGCACCTGCCACAATGCCCAAACAGCTTTTTTTCTGTGTGTATGTGTATATATATATATATATAAGTAGAGACAGGGGTCTCGATCTTGCTCAGGTAGGTCTCTAACTCCTGAGCTTAAGCAATCCATCAGCCTCAGCCTCCCAGAGTGCTAGGATTATAAACATGAGCCACCTCATCCACCTTTCTGTCCTTTTTCTATTCTGTGGTGCTAACTCTCAGCATGCTTGTGGTTCTGTCTTAGCCCCAGTAGACAGGGAAGCAGGCAAAGGGACAATGTCAGACTGTTTTGGCGAGCAGCAGGCACCTGTATTAGAACTTCTGGGGAAGGAAGACAACATGGAATGTAGCATGATGTAGTGTAAAATGAGTGAGTTCCAGGACCAGAATGATCTGATTTAGAAGCAGAGCTGAGGCTCATAAGGGTTGTATGACTGTATTGGTTATTAACTGCTGTGTAACAAATGACACCACAAACTTAGTGATTAAAAAAAAAATCAGGAGCCTATTGTGCAGACAGCACATAGGGATATGCCCCATCCCCTGCTGCAACACAAAGGCTGCCCTAGGTAAAGGTCACTTTCTAAGCTCTAGAGAAAGAGGGTTCCCCCACCCCCCAAGCATCTCAGACTACATGAGGGGCAGGTGTCAGAAACATGCCCTAGAAAATACAGTAGTCCCTCTTGATAAGATCACAACTTGGCCTCTTTTTTTTTTTTTTTCTTGTGCACTTTTTGGCCAGGGCTGGGTTTGAACCCACCACCTCTGGTATATGGGGCCAGCACCCTACTCTTTTAAGCCACAGGTGCTGCCCACAACTCAGCCTCTTGAGCAGGCCTAAGAGTTGCCTTCACATCCCTGACAACAGACTCTCGAGGGCATCCACCCCATGTGGCATGATGCGAATTCTCTGGAAGTTCAATGTGAGCCACTTCTGTGAGGTTGTTCTCATCTATTAATTGTTGTCTGTTTTTTGTCCCATACTTGTTGATATCTCAAGTGTCTGCTCTTTCTCCATCCAATCCTGGGTACAATTAACAAGGTGCTTTCTGGAGATCTTGGGAGCTATGGCTTTCTCAATCATCTCTGGGGCAATTACAGGAGGAAAGTATAACTTTGTTGCCATGGGATATCATGGATATCCCAAATCCTTGCTGGAGAGAAATAAGACCAGACTGAATATCTGTTCTGAATTATCTTTCAGTTTCAACAGAGCCCAGGAGGGACCCTAACTTGCAAAAAGTATATTATTCAGCCTGATGCTGATTTCATTTCCTAAAAGAGAGTGGGTCCAAATAACACTTTAATTGAATTCAGCCTCTTGACCTGACACTGACTGGGTCCTCCCTCCTCATGCCTTCCAACACTAGACAAAGGAGGAGGAGGAGGAATAGATACATGAAGTGATTTGCCTGGATTTATAGGCCAAGCCACTTCCACATTCCATAAAGCCCAAATGACTGCATAGGAAACAGCTGCAGTATTTACTGGGGCCTGGGAAGGCCTCATTACTGTCCTACATCCTTGCTTGACTGCACATGGAGTGCAGTGGAGGGGGTAATAGGCTTTGCTGCCTGGCACCTGGTGTTTCTGCCACATGCTTAAGGCCTCCGGTGAGAGTGAGGGACAGAGGAGAGATGTCATTAGTTTCTATTTTTGTCCACTCACTCAAGGAATATTTATTGAGCACCTACTATGTCAGTCACTGTATTGTACCAGGGATATAGTGCCAGACATGGCCCCTGTCTTCTTAGAGGATGTCTTCTAGAGGGGCTCTGCCTAACAATAACCAGTAACAATGAAGGTTTAGATTTACACTCATTAAGATGAAGTCATATAAAAAATTCAATTCTGCAGTCACACTTGCCACATTTCAAGTGCCCAATGGCCACATGGGACTGGCAGTGATGGAACTGGACAGCCCAGGTATAGGATATTTTCACCGTTGCAGACAATCCTCTCAGATATGCCAGTGTGGAGAGTCCGGACATCGTTATTAAGTGAACAAACGAATACGTACATATATGAGATAACTGTGGGTATGGTGATGCTATGAAGTAGTACAATGGGGCAATGGTCTGGGTGGGCCTCTCTGAGACCTGGGGGGGATGTGAGTGACAGCAATGCTCGGAGCCTCCTGGGAATGTAAGAAGACCAGTGCAGCTCAGGGCGGGGAGCAGGAGGGAAGGAAGGCAGAGATGGGGCCAGGCGGCCTGATCCGTGAGGTCGCAGGGAAGAGAGTGCATCCAGTTCTAGGTGGTGGGAGCTGTTGCAGGGTGGTCATGAGGGAAGGCTGTGATCGGATTCATCTGGCCTCAGGTCATCAGATCATCAGTTGATTGTGAGTAGAGGAAGGCAAGGGTGCAGGCAGAGGGACCAGCAGGGAGCTACTGATGTCCAGATGGGAGAAGCAGGTTGCCCTGGAATCAGAGAAAGGGGCAGCAGCTAACCCCCAGAGGGAGGCATTGTTCATGACCATAGCTGTAGATCCTACACTTGTCCACGGCATCATCTCATCTAACACACCTTTGTCCCTCAAATCGCTTCTAGCTCCTTCTCTTGCCATTCTAGTTCAATTTCTACACTGCCTCTGGAGTCACCTATCCTCGCAGGCAGATCTGATGAGGTCAGTCCTCTTCAGGGGCTGCTGGCTGAACCCAGGCAGTACTCTGGACTAGTTAACCTGGCCTAAGAGGCTCTTCACTCTCTGGCCCACGTCTCTGTCCAGTGTCACCTCCCTCTCTATCGACCCTGGACTCCAGGCTTCAGCCATGCTGATCACCTGGGCTCATACAGTTCCTTCCCTCTGCCATGGACTGGCTAGCTCCAGATCTCTGTGTTTCTAGACTCAACTTAGAAATTCCACCTTCAAGAAGACATCTCTGTCCCTCCAAATCTAGGTCAATGTCCTTACTATGAGATCCCACAAAACCCTGCTCATCTCTTCAAATTGAATTATAATTGCTTGTTATGTGTTTCCTCCATTAAACTAAGGTCTTCACGACAGTAGGGACGATGGCTGTCTGGTTCGTGATCGTGTGCAGCTCAATGCCTAGCCCATACTAAATTCTTAAGATGTATTTTGTTCAATGAATGAGTAAATGAATTCATAAAAATCTTTCATCATGTCCTTTGGTATAGGTACTTTCTTCCCCTATACCTTTGTTTTTTCCTATTATTACTACTTTTTTTTTTTTTTGAGACAGAGCCTCAAGCTATCCCCCTGGGTAGAGTGCCACGGCATCACAGCTCACAGCAACCTCCAACTCCTGGGCTCAAGCGAGTCTCCTGCCTCCGCCTCCCAAGTAACTGGGACCACAGGCGCCCACCACAATGCCCAGCTATTTTTTGGGAGTAGTTGTCATAGTTGTTTGGCAGGCCCAGTCTGGATTTGAACCCACTAGCTCTGGTGTATGTCACTGATGCCCTAGCCACTGAGCTACAGGTGCCGAGTCCCTACCTTAGTATTTGAAAAAAAAAAAAACCCACCAAAAACCTTAAAAAGGTGTAAGTTCTTTTGTGGTGAACTTTATAGGGTCAATATATAACACTCTTCTTTTCCTGTTTCAAGTTCTGAACCAACTGAGAAGTAGATAAAGGAGATAGACAGATGGAGATTTCGTATTTATTTAACAGACTCTTACATGACACTTACTCGGTGCCAACCCACAACCTGCTCCAGGTCACACAGCTAGTCAGTGGCGGAGCCAGGCTTTAAATGCAGCTTCAGAATCTTGTCTTTTTCATTCTGCTTCTGAAAACGTAAGCTAAAGTCAGATCAGCGGACGTAGTGTAAGTGCATGACCAAAAGTCCAGCTGACTGACTCTCCATCCTGGGATGAGACAGACTCTCCCAGGGGGTTGCAGAACCACAGGTCTCCTCCCCAGGGCCACCACTCAGGCTTCCTGTGAGCAGGCAGGCACGAAAAGAGAGGACAAGAGGTGAGCTCAGCCTCTCCTCCTAATTCACCAGTCAGCTGGGTCCTTTTCCTCCCCTGGGGAGGTGTGAATGAGGGATGGGGAGAATGATTGGAAACGTTCATCCTGCTATGGTTTTACTGGGTGGGGTCAGTGTTTCCTCATACCTGGTCCACGCTGTGGTCCAAACGCCAGCATTGCTGGAAGTGAGCAAACTCCTTTGGCAATGGAGTCAAGGGCTTGGATGTTTTAAAGTCCTTCCTTCTGTTCTTCCAGAATTAGGATTCTAAGGCTCAGCTGTGAATTGTTGTCACTGAACTGCCCAGTCCTTGGATGGACAAGAGGACAGCTGCACTCAGTTGTGGGGCTTCTCAGTACGGCTTGGCAGCTTAGTGACAGGTCCTGATGGCTAAGAGACTGATTTCCCACCTTTTCCTAAGGACGTGGGGACCAGTAAGCAGAGCAGTGCGAGGCCTGTGAGTTTCAGTGGGGTCCCAGCCCATGTTGGCGGAGGGAATGAGTACCAGATGCAGGGGCAGGTGTTCTGATTTCTTGCCTAGCTCTCCCATTTATTAGCCGCAGGGTGCTGGGAAGTCATTCAGCCTCCCTGTGCTTTCATTTCCTTGTCTGTAAAATGGGAACAATATAGTCGATCTCAAGGAGCTGTGTGAGGATCACAGTAATGGATGAGAAGGTGCTTTATAAACATCAAAGTCAGATGATGTCAACGTCCATCATGCCATCCATGGGCCTCTCCTATGAATCTCCCTTCCTTCTTTCTCACATTCTTTTTTTTTTTTTTTTTAGAGACAGAGTCTCACTTTTTCGCCCTCGGTAGAGTGCAGCAGAGTCGCTCCAGCAACCTTCAACTCCTGGGCTTAGGCGATTCTTCTGCCTCAGCCTCCCAAGTAGCTGGGACTACAGGTGCCCGCCACAACGCCCAGCTATTTTTTGTTGCAGTTTGGCCGGGGCTGGGTTTGAACCCGCCACCCTCAGTATATGGGGCCGGCGCCCTACTTACTGAACCATAGGCGCCTCCCTCTCACATTCTTTTCACAGTAGACACACATTGATTCCTCCTCCTGGAATTGCACCCTGATTCTCCTTTGGGAACTCTCCCTACCTCAGGGTTATGTGGACTGCTTGTGACTGACCACTATGCCATAGCTCCAGGGGCAAGCCCGTTTTCCAGGCCAAGCATTTTTGGCCACGGTGATTGGTTCAGGGATAGCCACGTGCCCCAGCCTGGGCCAATTGACATTCCTAAGACTTTTACTAGAACTCCTAGGAAAGACTCTGCCTTCCTTGATGGAATTGCCAAGCTGGAGAGTGTGAACTTGGAGCTGTGGGGATCTAGCTCCCCTAGCTATCTTGTGGGGAGAACCTGCCACCAAACATGAAGGTAGAATGCAGAGCTAGAGAAAGACATGCAGTGTCCTGTTGACATTATTAGAGTCCCTGGATCCAGCCGTGCCTTATTTATGTGGCTTATGAATGAAGTTGATTAACATTTCATTTATTTTCCTTCTCTAAAAACTGTCGTTCATGTCCTTTACTGATTTTTTTCCACTGGGCTATTGGCATTCTTCTCCTAGATTTGAAGGATTTTTTAGTATTTATTTTTTATTGAGGTCAAATTTACATAACATAAAATTAACCATTTCAAGTGTGCAATTCAGTGGCACTTAGTCTATTCACAATGTTGTACAACCATCCCCTTTATTTAATTGCAAAATATTTAATCATCACGAAAGAGACCCCATACATTTTGCTAAACAGCCACTCCCAGCACCTCCAGTCACTCTCCCTAGTGCCTGGAGACCACACGTCTGCTATAAGTTTATTCTCTCTGGATGTTTCATATAAATGGACTTATGTAATATGTGACTTTTTGTGTCTTTTACTTAGCATATGTTTTTGAGGTTTTTCCATACTTGGGCATGTAGCAGTATCATTCGTTCTTAGGGCTGAACAGTATTATAGCATATGGATGAACTATCTTTTGACTATTGTGCATAGAGCTCCTATGAACATTTGTGTACAAGTTATTTGTTTGAATTGTATATTAGAAATCAGTTCTTGGCCTGTGATGAGGGTTGCAAATATTGTTTCTCGTTTTGCCCT
>NW_003852410.1:1850566-1886010 GCF_000181295.1 Otolemur garnettii
ACTCCTGGGCTCAAGCGAGTCTCCTGCTTCCGCCTCCCAAGTAGCTGGGACCACAGGCGCCCGCCACAACGCCCGGCTATTTTTTGGTTGCAGCCATCATTGTTGTCTGGTGGGTCCGGGCTGGGGATTCGAACCCGCCACCTTAGGTGCATGTGGCTGGCGCCTTAGCCGGTTGAGCTATAGGCGCCGAGCCGAAGTCTGTTAATACTTGACAGCAGTTATTTTGATGACAACACCTTTGAGGTGGGTCCTGTACTGGTTAAGTGCTTGGGCTCTGATCTGGGTCAGATTCAGTCTCGAAGGAAATTCAGTCACTAGCCTAGTTGTGTGGTCTCAGGCAAATTGTTTCACTGTCCTTTGCCTCTATGTCCCCAACTTTAAACCAAAGATGATTATAGCACCTGACCCACTGGGTTGTAGCAAGATATTGGTGATAGAATCTACCTAGAGTGCCTGGCTCCATGCCTGTATGGGGGGAGAACTTGATAAATAATAGCTGTTAGAATAATTAAGAAATACCTAAAAGAATTCAGGAATTGTGCCCTAGGGTAATAGAATAGACATTCTCAGGGGGCATTCTGCACCTTGAGAGGAGGAGGGCACAGATCATATCACACAGCAGAGCCCCTCCCTGATGCGTGCCACATTTACTTGGGGAGAATTGTTACTACCATGCAAAGAGTAGGCATCAGAATGGCGGCTGGTTCTCATGTAGCCAGAGAGAAGTAGCCATGCAGAAAGGCTGTCATAGGAGGATTAGAAGGGAAAGGCCGAGGCTACGGTGCAGGGGCTTGCCGGGGGCTTCCCAGGTCACACCTACATCTTCTTGGAGATCGATAATTTGGGATGATGTGTGTTCACTGTGTGTGGTGACGGATTTCCAGGAGGCACAACTCTTTTCCTCTTCTTCCCTTTTTTCTTCTTTTCTCTCTTCCTGCTTCCAAACCTGGGTATTTATGGAAAGCCCTGAGCGCCAGTCCTAGGGCCTGCTTGGTTGGGCTCTGAAAAAGAAATTTCATCTGTGGGACTTCTGCTCTACGCCAGGCACTCTCCATCTCCGGTCACACTGGGTCCTGTATAGCGGGTGGGATCACCATCAACTGACAGATGAGGGAGCTGAGCGGCAGAGAAGGTAGGAAGCCACCTAAGGCCCCCACAGCTGCTATGCGGTGGAGTGAGCGCGTGAATCCCATCTGTCTTACTCTAAAATCTGTCTTCTGCCAACCTTCAGGGACATAGTTCTTTACCATACTTCGCTTTCATGTGGCTTTTTGTGACATTTCCATGGCACAGCGCCCTACACATGGGCCTCCTATTTGTGGATTTAAAATTTTAACAATGGTGAAAAGAGCTGACATTGGCCGAGTTCTTGTCACCAGTGGGCACACAAGCAGGCTGAGTCACTTGCTCAAGTTCTTTTGAGCTCAAAGCTCAGGAGTCTGCCACAAGCCAAGGACGTGCGGTATTAATTCCCATTCTCCTTGGAGAATCTGGGCTAGAGGCAGGGATGCTGATCTTAGAGCATATCTTTCTAAGGTGACATGTGAGGCTTTTGCTGTTTTAAACTGGTCAGAAGGGGAATAGCAGAGGATGCAGGCGGGGGTTTGGGTAGGGTGGGGCTGCAGGCTGGTGGCATCTATTTCTGAACTCCTCGACCTCCTGCCTCTGAGCACGAAGCTATAAATAAGCCCTGTGATCCACCAGCTGGACTTGACCCCGTGCTTTTCCACCTGTGGGCCTGCACTCATAGAACTATCCTGCCTCGCCTCCTTCCCCTTGCCATGCCTGGGTGGAGATATCCATTGCAGCTGCTGCCTCTTCTAGGAAGCCTCGATGGCCTGGCATGGATAACCTATGCCTTCCTGAGTCCAGATCAAATCATGTATTATATACTCAGAAAAAGGCAAATGAAAGATTATACTTATTTTGAGAAATTTGTGAACATTTCTCTCAAGACCTGATAGGGAACAAACAATACATGTTAATGACACTCTCGGTATGTGAAATTCCAGGGGCCAGGGACCCTCTGATGATTGATTCCATTTCTTTTTTTTTTTTTTTTTTTTGAGACAGAGCCTCAAGCTGTCCCCCTGGGTAGAGTGCCGTGGCATCACAGCTCACAGCAACCTCCAATTCCTGGGCTCAAGTGAGTCTCCTGCCTCAGCCTCCCAAGTAGCTGGGACTACAGGCACCCGCCACAGCGCCCGGCCATTTTTTGGTTGCAGCCGTCATTGTTGTTTGGCGGGTCTGGGCTGGATTCGAACCCGCCACCTTAGGTGTATGTGGCTGGCGCCTTAGCCGGTTAAGCTATAGGCGCTGAGCTGATTGATTCCATTTCTACACAACAGATTTTATTCTACCTTAAGCGCATGTGAAACGGGCTTGTTCTCCGTCGCATCGGGGAGCAGAGTCTGGTGTGGGATAGCCTGGGCTGGAATGCTGCTGACCTGGGGTAAGTCACCTCCCGAACTCAAGCCCTGCTCCTTTCTCTGTGAAAGAGAGATACTTGTACCTATGTTGTTAGGTGGTCGAGGGACATGAAGGGGTCATAATACTTGCTACCATTCATCGAGTGCTAACTCTGTGCAAAGCTTGGCTTTGCATTCTTATTTGATCCTCCCAAGAGCTCTCCTTATTCCTGATGTCCCTACCCTGCAAAATCTTTTTCTCCATGCTTATTTACCATTATCTACTATATTATATATTTTACTCATTATGCTTATTTTTTTGTCTTCCTCTCCCAGGGGGCGCCATTCACAATGCATGCTGCTCTGGGGGTCCTTTTACTGAGAATATTGGCATGAATGGTGTTGTGTGATCTGGAGCTGGGGCTCCAGAAGGGCAGGGATTTTCCCCCCCCTGTTTTGATCATTTCCATGTCCCTGTGGTCAGAACAGTGCCAGAACTATAGTAAGCTATCAGTAAATATCTGTTGAAAAAAATGAATGAAAGATACCCCCCAAAGAACCCATTTTATTGGTAAGGAAACTGAGATTCAATGAGTTATGAATTTGCCCAAAGCCCACAAGCCACTGCTCCGGCTGTGTCTGCCTCTTTGCTAAGCCACATGCCTGAAACTCCTGGTATTGTCTCTGCCACCAAGTAATTGCTCAGAGCATGTTAATCCCCCTCTCTACATGGGTCAGGCCTTCTGCTGGACTCTCCAGAGTGACTGACTGTCATACAGCTACTGATTTGAGAGACTGAATTAAATTGCACAGTGGAAAAAAAAGGAGGAGGGATCTTTAGCTTTTGGAAGAAAAAATCCCTAACCCCCCAGTTAATGGTTGGAGTTTGCAGGAGTCCCTCAGGCCTTCCCAACCCAATTCTTTTTCCTGTTGCCTTCCCTTTTGTGAGTGTTTCTTCCCCTTTTTGCTTGCAGTGAGTTCTGCTCTCCTGTAGGCTACAATGTGTCAGTTGTTATAAAATCCGGGAGGCGGAGTCTAGTGACGAGGACGAGGGCGGTAGGGGAGAGCTGAGCCGGCCCTGCAGGGCTAGCAGTCCAGCCTGGGTTCACTGGAGCTTAAGCATTACGGCAGGAAAACTTCCATCTCGCTCTCCTGGCTTTCATCCTCACTGGACATCAGACCAGAGGCTCCGAAGGGAGGGAGGATGCGAGATGACCGGCCCTTTGGCAACCTGACCATCGACTTAGCTGAGCCTTTCAAAGCAAGCCAGGGGCTGGCTGCACGACCAAGGAGGCGCCGCGCCTCTCCTGGATGTGTGTGTGTGATCGAGTGAGTGTGTGTGCGTGTGAGTGAGTGAGGGGTGTGTGTGTAGATGCCTGTGTGCACATCACAACTGTGTGTAAGCGTGTCTGGATGAGTGTACGCATGCACACGTGAGTGTTTGTGTGTGTATGTGGGTGTGAGTGCTCTTGGCTGTTATTATTTTTTTTTTTTTGGAAGAAAAATCTTGAAAATCTGGGGCAGGTTACTGTGCTCCTAGGGTGATTCTTCTTTTGCAAGAGGAGCTGCAAGCCACTAAAGCCATTTCTCTGCGAGAAAAGAGAATTTTCCTCCCAGAAGGAGAAGGATTTTCACCCCTGCTCTGCAGCCAAAAGAGAGATTAGCCCCTAAACCTTGTGAAATCGACCAGAGCCGTATGATTACCAGGGCTTGAGAGAGGACTCAGGAAGAAAAGGAGAAATAAATCAAACAGTCTGTCAGTTCCTTTGGCCACGGAAGATGTCATCTCAAACTAAGTTCAAGAAAGACAAAGAGATCATTGCCGAATATGAAGCGCAAATAAAAGGTGAGATGCTGGCTGGAGAGTTTTCCTCCTCCTCCCGTTTCCTTTTTCTCTTGCTCTGACTAACCCCCCCTTTCCTCCCTGCCATCATGAAATGTTGTTATGCATCAATAATCTTATTGTGAGGAGGAACAGTGGCAGCCGCACAAGTCCGGACTGGTTTCAGCTGCAGATAGCACTGGGGCTGGGAGTGTGGATTAGAGAACGGCCAGCAATCTCTGCATTGCAGGTGTGTGAGGAGGATCCTATGCCCGACTTTAGGAGTGTCGCGGATACTCCATCATCTTGGCGATGACATGTCACTCTCAGGCTATTTTGATAGTCACTACCTCCACCCGGTCCCCACCATGGTAAAAGCTCCTTAATATTGGTGTATATTTTTAAGCGATCTGCTCCCCCCCGCCCACCCTTTCTGGTTTTCGTTGGTGGTGGTGGATTGGCCTCCACCTCTTTCTCTGGGCTGGAATTCACAGGCATGTGTGCAGGGAGGCAGCCTCCCTGGGCGGTACTTCTTTGTCGGTGTCTCTTGGCTGGCCTGGGTTGTCATGGATTAACTGTTATGGGGCATATTGATCCAGGCTAATGCAGGCATTTAAGCATAAAGAGGGAGCTTGATGCAGAAAATGTATTATCTCGCAGTGTGCAGCCCAATCTCTCTGTGCACTAGCGTTTAGGGTCATCAGCTTTCATTCACCACCAAGCCCTCAGTGTGCCGTTGGGGCTGGCCGGTGCTGCCTGGCTTCTGTGGTTTCAGGGGAAGCCTGCTGGGAGGGTGAGATGACCTCTGGGTGTTGTTGGTTCCAGCTTTGGTGCCACCAGGCTCAGACTTCTTTCAGAAGCCGCTCCCTAAATCCAGCTAGCCGGTCCAAACAGAAAAGGGCCACAATTGCACAGCTAATTGCTGGCATGCACAGGCCAGACCGGGGCTTCTCCCACCTGCCCACGTTCTGGGCTCAGCTTTGGCAAGGGACATGTCAGAGCTCCACGCACAGTGCTTACCATTTCTCTGAGAATGTGCCCAGAGGGAAGCCTGGGCCGTGCCTCTCGGTGTCCGTTTTCTTTCTGGTCATGGCTCTCTTGCTGCGACATAGGGTGTGCTGTGTTTCCTCACAAAGTAGAGACAGAACACATCTTCAGTGGATGCTGAGGCCTATCCTTGAGGTTACATATGGACGGTTGAGCGGGTTGGTTATTTGGGGCTCAAGTGACCTGAGGTTGCCACACCTGCTCCTAGGTGCTGCTGCAGCTGAAGACCCGGGAAGCCCATGGTCTCCCAGGAGTGGCGGGAGGGCCGGCCAGCATCCCAGCTGCCATCCATGCTTCACATGCTTGGGAACTTTGGGAGGAGACCAGCCACGGCGGGAGGGCTTTTTTTTTTTTTTCCTCCCTGTCTCACCAACGGTCTTTTACTTTTTAGTTCTGGTCAAACTCTGTGTGGTCATCACCTTCGGGTAGACTTGAGGGCAAGAAGAGCAGAAAACCCTCCTTTTTCCCCTGGTCTCTTTCTTTTCATTGGCAGTTCAGTGTAGGCAACTGCGACTTAGGATGTTTTAGCCTTGCTGAAAATCTAGAAACAAGCACTTTATTGGCCAGAAATCTGAATTCACCCCACCGCTCAGTACAAAAGCCTAGTTTCAGTCTTTGAATAGATTCTTTTTTAGGGAGTTTATGTTTTATAAAGTGAATCGGGCTGATTATTATTTTTTAGAAATTGAGTTTCCCATGAAAAATGCCATGATAAAAAGGAGGATGTTGAGTTTGAGACAGTTCAGGTTTTGTAAGCATTGTCAGGGTAGGAAATGTGCTTATTTCATTTTTGAAGGCTTGCTATACAACTGGGCCAGTGAACTTTACTTGAGGACCAATTAAGCATTGATTGTGCTGGCTGATTCTTTTACTTTTTATCTTCCGCCTTTATTTTAACAACTAATTAGCAAATACTGTGAATTTCATCAGGAATGCATCAATTACCATGCATTTCATCAGGAAATTTGCCCACATGATCTTGTCTCTTCCAGATTTTAAATTTCTCTGCCTTCTGGTTAAAGGAGTTTGATTTTATTCTTTTAGAGTTGACACCCACAACATTAGGGCAGGATACTGCTGTCCCTGAAAGCCTCTGAAATATTTTCTTTTAAAATTTTATCTGTTAATTGTCAAAATTTTAATCTGTTAATCGGCATTATAATTACTGATGTGTGTACAGCTTTCTCCCAGATATTGTTACTACTCTGGGTCCACTACAAAAGGGTTAGTAGGGGCTCAGTTTCAGAGATGAGGAAACTGAGGCCCAGTCTGGTGAAATGACTTGCCCAAGGTCATAAGGCCAGTTTTCTCCCAGGCCTAGCGTTCCCTGATACATTGTTTGCTGAAGCTGCCCCTGGAAGGATTGATGTCAGCAGCAGATGGCAGTTTGCTGGGGACTGGCTGCCTCTTGATCATCAAGTTCCATTGTTTCCTCTTAGTTTTCATCCCCTTGCCTTTGTTGCAGGCCTCTGAGGAATGTTTGACCAATCACCAAAAACACTGCCTGCGCCAAATGACCTTTCTTCCTGGGTATCATTTAGCTCGTCTGGTACAATCTACTTAGTTAGATTTTGTACTCTGTGAAGGGAACTTTTGATTTTTCAAAATGGTGCTGAGTTCTTAATTGACTTACTCTCTTTTTCTCCCTTTCAAGAGTCTACTGACCTAACAAAAGGGAATGTTGGTTGCTTATTTATTTATTTATTTATTATTTGAGACAGAGCCTCACTCTTTTGCCCTGGGTAGAGTGCTGTGACATCATAGCTCACAGCAACCTCAAACTCCTGGGCTCAAGCAATCCTACTTGCCTCAGCCTCATGAGCAGCTGGGACTATAGGCGCCCTCCACATCACCTGGCTACTTTTCTATTATTAGTAGAGATGGGGTTTCACTTTTGCTCAGGCTGGTCTCCAGCTCCTGAGGTCAGGCAATCCTCTTGCCTTGTCTTCCCAGAGTGTTAGGATTACAGGCATGAGCTAGTACGCCCAGCCAAAAGGTTGTAGAATAGCATTTTTTCTATTATAAAAATTTTTAGGCTCATGCCTTCTCTCACCTCATTAGGTACTTGAATTCCTTTGATTATATAACTGCACAGCAGTTGTAAACCATATGCTTGCACATTTCTATTGATGGGGGACCTCATTACCTCCCAAGCTCATATATTATATCTTTGGACAGTTCTGGCTCTTCTGTTTTTTCTTGTCATGTTAAATATGTCACTCATTCATCTATTGATGTTACAGTTCCTTCCCCTTGGGACTTCATAGGACGAGACACATACCTTTTCCCTATGACTGCCCATGACATTGGGTGTTTGGAGCCTCTGATTGTAGTGTGCACTTGCTTATATCAGATGGTTCGCTGCCACTTACTATCTTCCTTATCCTTTGGATCTACTGGATCTGGCATTGCAGGCTCCAGTGTCTTTGGGTGCTTGGCAGGTAGAATAAACGAGTGCAGTTGGCCAAGTGAGATATTTGTGGCAGCCAGTCTACCACCTCACTGCGGGCAACAGAAGAAGGATGGTGGTGACTGTGGTGGACCTGAGATCACATGTCCTGGCCAAATAGCCATCCACTACTTGGGTTCAACCAATTGTTTCCATTTCAGTCACCAATGTAGGCCTAGCCAGATCTTCAAATTTTTCAAAAGATGCCAGAAATTTGGATAAGAGTGTTATGTTTTATATAGAGAGAGACAAAGTCTCACTCTTGCTCAGGCTGGTCTCCAACTCCTGAGCTCAAGGATTCCTCCTGCATCAGGGGCTCCCAGAGTACTAGATTATAAGCATGAGCCACTGTGCCCAAGAGTTTTGTGTTTTTAAAGAGGCTTTGCTGAAAGGACCTTATAAGATCATGCGATCAATACCTTACTTCAAGAGTGGTGCTAAGTTCTAAATGTGATTCTCTAGATGTGGTCAAGGAAGGAAAATAATTATCACCTCCTTCATTCTGTCTCTAATACTTCCATTAATAGTGCCTAAAGGTTGAATTGTCTTTTTTGCTGCTTCTCCTTTCATTGTACCATGTGTATTATGTCTGCTACGTTTTGTCAATCCACTGGGCTGGGAACCTTCTTAGAGAGAAGAAAATGAAATGAAATTTAACACAACTTGTTCTTTGTCATTGCTTCCTGTCCTAGGTGCTCCTAAGTGTTCCTTTATAAATCTGTTGAAGAAGCTTGCCTGAGAGTGACATCATGTTATCTAGTCTGGAACTGGCAAGCTATAACTTCCTTCCCCTTTTGAAAATCAGAACATTTGCCAGTCTCCAGCTTTTTGGCACCTGTTCTCCACAGTTCCCTCAAAGATTGCTGATAGTGTTTGGTGATCTTATTTGCAAGCATATCCAGGGCTCTAATTCATCTTGGTGGCAGATATAATGGTCTGTTTTGCATTTATTTAGAGTTCCTATTTCCATTTCAACCTATTAGAAAATTGAAATAGAACTTCAACGATTGACCTTAGCATTTTATTTTTATTACATATGCATTTTAGGCCATCTTAATTGAAAAGTCTTGAATTTTGAGGAATAATAGCAGATATTCAGAATAATCACAGAGGCACACGTATTTACTCATTCATGTATGCATTCATTGAACAAACATTGATCATCTATGTTGTACTTGGTCTTGTGCTGAGTGTTGTGACAGGTGTAAAGTACATGATATGTTCTTTGCTTTCTGTAAGTTTTCTTGGAATATGATGATAAAATAAGAGAAGGAAATAAAAAATTCAAAGCACAAAATAACTCCCAGCCAAGCACCAGAGTGAGCTTAGTCTTAAATAGAGCATAGCCTACAGTGATTGGAGGACTTCCTCAGGAACGCTCGCTGATTTCAATGAGATTAAATGGGGAAAGCAAGCTGGGTTGGGTAACAAGGGGGAGTAGTGGGGACTTGGCCAAGCAGGGAGTTGGTCCAGAGAGGGCAGCTGAGCTCCAGCCTGTCATTGCCAGTCAGGACAATGAGCCCAGAGTGGTCAGTTCTTATAGTATTTCAAGGGAATCTGGAATTTTTTTTTTTCTTTTTTTGAGACAGAGCCTCAAGCTGTCACACTGGGTAGAGTGCTGTGGCATCACAGCTCACAGCAACCTCCAACTTCTGGGCTCAAGCGAGTCTCCTGCCTCCGCCTCCCAAGTAGCTAGGACCACAGGCGCCTGCCACAGCGCCTGGCTATTTTTTTTGGTTGCAGTGGTCATTGTTGTTTGGCAGGCCTGGGCTGGATTTGAACCTGCCACCTTAGGTGTATGTGACTGGCGCCTTAGCCACTTGAGCCACAGGTGCCGAGCCGGGAATCTGGAATTTTAAATAAAATCTCCTGATTTTAAAATATTGAATCAAATTATCAAAATACTATGCTGCCTATATAAACATGTCAATAGGGTAGGGAAATTCTGGTCTTTTGGGCTGCCAGTTTGCAACAGTCCCTGGTGATAGGGCCTCAGCTAGTTTTCCTGTTTCATCTTCAGTCATTTTCTCTGTGACAGGCCTGTGCCCTTATAACCACAGCAGACCAATCCCTTTTTTCTGAATGCTCCATTCCATTTTCAACCTCCAGATCTTTCCCAATGCCTGCTCAAATAACACCTTCCCTAATACCTGCCTAACTCTCCTCGGAAGACTCACCGATTCCCTTACATCTGCAGCTCTATTGCAAACTTTATTATCCTTAATTGAAATTGTTTTTTTTTTTTTTTTTTTGAGACGGAGCCTCAAGCTATCTCCCTGGGTAGAGTGCCATGGCATTACACTCACAGCAACCTCCAACTCCTGGGCTCAAGTGAGTCTCCTGCCTCCGCCTCCCAAGTAGCTGGGACTACAGGCGCCCACCACAACGCCTGGCCATTTTTTGGTTGCAGCCATCATTGTTGTTTTGGCGGGCCCGGGCTGGGGATTCGAACTCGCCACCTTAGGTGTATGTGGCTGGCGCCTTAGCTGCTTGAGCCACAGGCGCCGAGCCAATTGAAATTGTTTTGAGGCCCTTGGCCATTAACTCTTAAAGGCAGAAAGACACACAGTCATCTTTGTTTCCTTAATGTGCCTGGCTGGTGACTAATTGAGGGATGGGCTTGTAAGTTACTAACAAGAAATTTTAATCTTACAACTAACTCATAGCTCAAACAGTTATTTTCTTTGACATCTGTCTTAGTTGGCTCAGGCTGTTGTAACAAAATACTATGTACTGGATGACTTTTATTTATTTTTCACAGTTCTGGAGGCTGGGAAGTCCAAAATCAAGGTTCTGGCAAACTCAGTTCCAGATGAGGGCCCGCTTCTGGCTTTCAGGCAGCCACCTACCTGCTGGGTGCTCCCATGGGTTTTCCTCAGTGTGTGCTCCTGGAGAGTGCTCTGTTGTCTTCTCCGAGAAGGGCACTAATCTCATCATGAGGGTCCCACCCTTACCACATAATCACCTCCCAAAGGTCCCATCTCCAAAGGTCATCACTTGGGGATCAGGGATTTAACATAAGCACCTTTTGGGGAGAAATGCAGTCAGCCCATAGTAACATCCATACTTCTCGTTCCATTGAAAGTAGAGGTTTTACTGGCAAAAGCGATATCCTTCATGGTTTGCTGAATTTCCTAATTTGTACCTGGTAGAGGAGATGTGTGGAGATTAGTGGAGATTTGATGAAGGTAGCTATGTCAAGAGCCTTCTCTGTGAGTGTGGGAGGTGGCACTTTACTCCAGGGCTCTCCCAAGTCTGGGGAAATCTATAGATCTGAGGGTTCATATTGTTCATTTCTGGAGTTTTTATCATCAGAATTGATATGTTAGGGATGACCTTTTTTCCCCACAAGCCCCTATCATTTCATCATGCAGTGACCATTGTAAGCTGTGCTGAAGGCCATACAGAGAGAGGCCATTCATTTTTCCTGAGATTCTTTGTCTCAGTCATATACCAGGGTATCTCATTTTGTGATTTTGGTAACTCTGTGAATTAGTCATTCTTCTTCTCTTTTTTAATAGATTAAAAGCTGAAGTTCAGAGAAATAAAATAATAAATAGCACTGGATTGCATTGTGAAGAATGTCAGGGCTAGCTTAAAACCAGGGTCTTCCCAACTTCTGGTGGTACACTCTGGTGGGTGGTGGTTGCCTGGGGAGAGAAGAAAGGAGGGGCAGGGTTACCTAGCAGGGTCAAGACTGGAGAGGCCAGGAGGACATGAGGCTAGGCTGCTTTCTGAAACTGAGTCCTTTCCTGCCTAGCCACCAGAAAGGGGCCAGGGTTGACTTTTTAATTTTTTTTTTTTTTTTTTACTATTATTTGCATTTATTTTATGTTGCTTTTATGCCTGTGCCATAAATTTTTGTTTCTTCAGTTTCTTCTGGGAATGTCTTTTTCTTCTGTGCTACCTCTTCTTCTGGTTTGGGAACAATTTGTTCCTTTTCAGTAAGGACCATCTCAGTGTGGCAGGGGAGCTCATGTATGGGTTAATGCGACCATGGGTTCTGTAAGTTCAGTGATGCATCTTGGGTGCGTTGTTCACTTGGATGTGCTCAATGGTCAGAGAATCTACATCTAAACCCTTAAGTTCAGCATTACTTGCTGCATTTTTAAGCATATGCTGCAAAAATTTAGCACTCTTTTTGGGCCACCGACCCTGGGTCCAGCCCCACTGTTTGGCCTGGGCACACCTACCATCTCCACCATTGTAACGTCGGAATGGTACACGTTGTTTCTTTAACATGACATCCTTCAGATATTTGGTGGCTTTTCATATATGCATACCCTTGATGGCTTGGGCAGTTTCATGTGTGTTCTTAAAGTGACCACAAAGATTTGAGCCTCTTGACTTGCATGACTTTGTGGGGTTTTCTGGGTCAAGTGAATAGTGAACCATTTTCACAGATCTCCTCAGGCCACTTAGGGGAATAGCCAGGGTTGACTTCTTTTTTTTTTTTTTTTTTGAGACGGAGCCCCAAGCTGTCCCCCTGGGTAGAGTGCCATGGCATCATGCTCACAGCAACCTCCAACTCCTGGGCTCAAGCGAGTCTCCTGCCTCAGCCTCCCAAGTAGCTGGGACTACAGGCGCCCACCACAACGCCTGGCCATTGTTTGGTTGCAGCCATCATTGTTGTTTGGCGGGCCTGGGCTGGGGATTTGAACCCGCCACCTTGGGTATATGTGGCTGGCGCCTTAGCCGCTTGAGCCACAGGCGCCAAGCCACCAGGGTTGACTTCTTAAAGGTGCTGGGCTTGAGAACTTCTGGCTTCATGAAGCACCTAGGAAGCGGTGTCCTGGGCCTGATTTCACTTGGAAACGATCTATTCCTGATTGCTTGTTGGTGTTTATAAAATGTCGTGGCTGGAGAGGAATGGGACTTTGGCTCTGTTCTCTTAATTTGTTTCATCATTATGCCAGTTCATGCTTGAGGTTGTGTTCCCTGAGTATATTCTGTGAAATTAGATGTAAAGAAGCCCGGGATGAAAAAAAACAATAGTTGTATGCTCAAAAAGGAAGTTCTAGGATAAACTGAGTGAAATAGGTGTCTTTCCCCAGGGCTTCTGGGAATCGTGAATGTGCTAACTGTGAATCTCCAAGTAGGGGCCATGGAGGTTCCCTATACTTACTTGGTCTTGCAGCCCTTTCTCTTGGGAATTTCACAAGACTGTTCCTTGGATTACATTTTGGAATGTGTCAGGTTGCACAGTGGTGGATTAAGTGGTTCTTTCTCTTTTTGCCTCTTGTGGAGTTCCCTGACTTTTCTACTTTTCTCGGAGGGTGGTCTGAAGAGGGGAAGAGATAAAACAAATGCACGTTTGATCCAGCTAAGGGACATCAAGTAGTGTTTTGAGGTCGCCTAGAAAACATGGGTTTGCATTTCCAATTACACAGTGCTCCACCAGTGAGTTCAATGGTGATTTGCAAACAGGTCAGCCCCGATCAATCTGCGTTGTGTGTACCAGTCTGCGTGTGACAGTAAGGGGCACATGCTGCCCTGGGGTGTGTTCAAGGTGCCTTGGATGGACCTGGCTCTGCCCCTGGGATAATACAGTTGGTGCCAGCTGATAATGGTGCAAATGAACCTGGAGAAGTCTATGGCCCCTTGAGCTTCAGAGTGAACAAACCTCAGCCACAAACTCAGGTGCATGTGAAGTAGTCTCACTATGTTGCCCTGGCATCACAGCTCACAGCAACCTCAAACTCTTGGGCTTAAGCGATTCTCTTCCCTCAGCCTCCCAAGTAGCTGGGACTACAGGCACCCACCACACCTGGCCATTTTTCTTTTTTCGTTGTAGTTGTCATTGTTGTTTGGCAGGCCCAGGCTGGGTTTGAACCACCAGCCCCAGTATATGTGGCCAGCGCCCTAGCTACTGAGCTACAGGTGCTGAGCCAATAAATATGTTTTTAAAAATATTCCTGTGGGTCGTGCCCGTGGCTCAAAGGAGTAGGGCGCAGGTCCCATATGCTGGAGGTGGCGGGTTCAAACCCAGCCCCGGCCAAAAACTGCAAAAAAAAAAAAAACAAACAAAAAAAAACAAAGAACAAAACAATTTCTGTGATCCAGTCTCCGTTTTGTGTCTCTATTCTGTTGCAATGACAGGGATAAATCTAAGTCACTTTGGGATTCCCCTCTCTTTTCCTTCAGGGTTGAATCTCAGGGTCCAGGGAGACTTCTGCAGCACCAGGGCTGTTGTGGGACAGTCCTTGTGATTTATCATCAGGCTACTGTGGTGCCTGCGGGGATACCTTCCTTCCCCCTGAGTCTCCGGGGATTGGTCTGTGGCAGTGATCCTTCTTTGTTCATGTGTCCTCCTGTCCTTGGCTCCCGCCTGTGATTTGCAGGCACCTGGGCTCCCG
This sequence comes from Otolemur garnettii, assembly GCF_000181295.1. Taxonomy (NCBI): domain Eukaryota; kingdom Metazoa; phylum Chordata; class Mammalia; order Primates; family Galagidae; genus Otolemur; species Otolemur garnettii. The sequence continues at coordinate 1,864,649 of NW_003852410.1, forward strand.
ACTCCCCATGCTCCAGGCAGGGCCCTCAGGACCCTGGATGTTTGTCTCAGGCTTCTCTCCCCTGGTGCCTCCCGGGGGCTCTGCCTGGGGAAGGGAGTAGGCTCCCCTCTGTCCTTAGATTCTGTGAATCCAGTTGGTGGCTCCCTCAGCATCCTTCCTCCCTGGGCTCGTTTGGGGTAGGTGGCAGGGTGCAGATGTTTCTCTTAGAGATCTGTGTATCTACATACAGCTGGCTTTACTGCCTCTCCCCTTTGGTCCAGGAACTCTGTGTGCATGTGTGCACTGTGTGGTGGGCTGGGGAATGGGAGTGGTCTCCTTGCTCTTTGTCATCACCCATTCTCTCAAAGCTGTTGTCCATAACCCAGGTGGTTCCCCTTCTGCCCGAGAGCTGGGCTTTTGAAAGTCAGAAGCCAAGAATTGACAGTTTTTCTATATTATCCCTGAGGCAGTAAACACCGATTGCCCTCAATGGCTAAAAAGGGACCAAAGGGTCTAAGGAAATAAGGAAGAAAGCGTTCAGTATTTCACAACATTAACTGAAAAGAGCTTCCTCCTTCTTCACCTCCACCATCCTGGCTTCTTTCACCATCACCTCTTGCTGGGACCTGGGCAACATCTTCCAACTCAGGCATTTTTTTACCCGTGACTGACATTTGGTGCAGGACCATTCTGGGGTGTAGGGGTCATCTTGGATAATGTGAGATAATGAGCGGCATCCCTGGCCTCTACCCACTAGATGCAGGAACGCACCCCCAACCCCAGCTGTGACGACCAAAAATGTCTCCATACATTGCCAGGTGTCTCCTGGGGCAAAATCATCCCCAGTTACTAAGCAAGTTCTAACTGGTCTCCTTGCGTCTTCTCTTGTTCCCCTAGTCTAGTCTTCCCATCGCAGCCAGCAGGAAAATTTAAATCTCATTACCTTGCTTCCCTACATACAGCCCTCCGGTAGTGTCTTACTACATGAGAATAGAACCCAAGCTCCTCGACTAGGCTTACAGAGCTGTGTTCTACCTACCCTCCCCCTCCTCGGTCCACTCTCCTCTTGTCATCCTGGTCCAGCCATGCTGGTCTCTGCTGGTTCCTTGAATTCTCCAAGCTCAGATCTGCTTTGGGCCTTTGCACTGAGCTTTTCCCTCTTTTAGGAATGCATGTCTCCTGGATTGCCACTTGGCTGGCACCCTGGTATTCAGCTCTCGTGTTGCATGCCACCTCTGCACCTGCCAATCTTAAGTAGCCATACAGTAACTCTCCATTAGATCAGCTGACTTGAATTCTCCACATAGCACTTGTGGCTATAGATATATGATATGACATATTTGTGGCTAAATATATATATTTTTCCTTGTTTGTTTGTTTCTTCTCTTCACCAGGATTGAAGCTCAGTAAGAACACGACTTTGGTTTCTCTTGTGCATTTGTGTTTTTCTAGCACCTAGAATAGCTCTTGGTGTTTAAATGGGTGATCACAATTCTTGTTGAGTGAATGAGTGAATGTGGGTGTCCTCATGATGGACTTGGCACATGGAACGCATGGAAAGCACAGATTTCATGCTTTGTGGTGCATAATGAAGCAGGTACAGGCTTTTTCCCGAAGCCTGACTGAGAGGTAATCCAGGAAGATGAAGACTCCAGAGCCACCCAATGTATGGTTTAGACAAGAAAAGTGAAGGGAGGAGGACAGGTGGCCACTTGCAGGAGAAAGTCCAATATATTGTGATAATTGAGGTTCTTGTCTGGATCTGAGCTGGGGACACAAAAAGGGGTAAAATGTAGTCCCCACTCTTATCATTAATGGACTCATAGTTTTCTAGCTAAAACAGCTATAAAAGTAGATCAGTCCATTATTATATATTACGGGGCCAGTGTTGATGCATGCATTGTGGAAACTTACAGGCGTGGAAGTTGTACCTTTGCCAAGGAGAGCTAGAGAAGTTCTTACAGAAGAAAGGACTTTTGAGTAGGGGTTTAAAGGATAAGTAGAAGCTCTTCAGGTGATAAAAGGCACTGCATGAAGAGAAAACAGCATGTACAAAGGTTAGGGGGTCACAGAAGGGCCTGGGTACTGATGGTGAGAAGTTTGAGTGGCTAAAGCCTAGAGTAGGTGGAATGCGGTAGGGGGATGAGGCTGGACAGGAGGGGAGCTTGGAGTTCCTTTCTGATCAGCAGACCCTACGAGTCTTTGACCTTGGAGATGGTATGTGTGAGAGCTGTATTTATTTATTAACTCCTGTATTGTGGTAAAATACACATAACACAGCATTTACCATCTTACCTGTTGTAAGTGTACAGCTCAGGGTCTTTAAATATAGTCAAATACTGAAACTCTGTCCCTATTAAACGATAACTCCCCATTCCCTCCTCTCTTAGCCCCAGCAACCACCATTCCACATTCCTTGCTTTGTTGTTGTTGTTGTTGAGACGGAGTCCCACCCTATGCCCTGATTAGAGTGCAATGGTGTCATAGCTCACGGCAACCTCAGACTGAGGCTGTGGGCATCCTGCTGCCTTAGCCTCCCACAGGGCTGGGATTACAGGCGTGAGCCACTGCGGCCCGGCCACCATTCTACTTCCTGTCTCTGAGTTTAACGACTCTAAGTACCTCATACAAGTGGAGTCACTTAGTGTTTGTCCTTTGGTGACTTGTTTATTTCACTTAGGATAATGTACTCAAGATTCATCCTTGCCATAGTGTGTGCCAGAATCTCTCTCCTCTCTAAGGATGAATAACGTTGCCTTGTATGTATTTAGCATGTTTTGCTTTTCCGTTTATCCATCCGGGGACATGTGTGCTGTTTCCACATTTTAGCCTCGTGAATCATTCTGTTACGAGCCTGGGTGTACAAATAAAAGAGTCTTATTTTTTATAACTATTTTTCTGATTGCATGTTACGTATGTATGCAATTTAACTTATGTAATATAAATGATGTAACACATGCTCATCATTTTAAAAGCTTTGAAAATAATACAAAAAATAAAAGGAAGAGAAAAAGACTCTAGAAACCTCTATCTGAGGTAGCCACTATAAACCTTTTGTTTTTCCTTCCAGACTTCACCTCTCACTCAAATTTGTTTTAGATTTGTCAAAAACAAAAAATGGGATCACAGATCTTTAATGCAAAGTTATAAAAATAAAACGGGTAGGCAAATAATCATAGGCCTATAGGCCTAGGGCTTAAAATAGGGTATGGTCTAAAAATAAACAAAATTGTCAAATAAAGAACATCAATAAAGCATGACCTCCCACGTCTGTTTTGATGGCCCTTTAGGGAGCAGGATATTGGTTTACTGGATACCACTCCCTTGTGGTGATTGGCTTATGTTGGCCACTTCTGTCTCAGCTCTTTGCAGATTTGTATTAAACTGGGGAGAACTGAGCTCATTCATCAAGAACTTCCCCAACCCCCACATCAGTCACAGCCACAGTTAGCTAGAGTTTCCCCCCTTCCCACCCCTACGATCTCACTTCCCTGGTGGTACCCGGCAGACAGAATGCAGGAAGCATTATTAGGGGAGTACTGTCTGGGGAAAGGGTTTATCCTCAGCAGCCCTGGCCCTCCCTGCCGCTACCTGCTCCCTGTCACACCGTTCCTTCCCTTGTGATTCTCTCTGCCAGCTTCCTGAGCCATCAGTGCTACTTTTTGGTTTCCTGATTGCTTATCTGCTACTGACAGTGGTGGCCTGCTACCCCCTTGCCTCTGATTGTTGGTGCAGAGTGTTTTCAAAATATGGTTACTGCAGATCAGAAAGTCTTCCAACCGTCTGTCAAACGGAAAGGCTTGGATTCCAGTAGTCACTGAGCGGTTTGAGCTTAGCAGGATGAGACAGCTATTAGGGGGACCTTCTATAGCTTATAACACCTTAAAAGGAGTCACAGATAAAGAGATGACACGAGAGGACGCTTGCCCATGAAACACCTTAGACACCATCAGGGACACAAAGAGTGGGTGTCATTTCTGTGATTAGATTATACTTAAGACTGTGAACTGGCCGAGCGACAACTGTTGTTCTCCAACTGCTGTCTCAGTGGGACACTTTCAAGCAGAGCTGGCAAGCATCAGTGTCTTTATTTTGATCAGTGGTCTCTCCAGACAAGATGTCTTGGATCTCCCAAAGCTTAGTCAATATGATTCCTGGGGAAATTGTCTTGGGGAAACTGAGTCAGAACACCAGTTACTCTGTGGCTTCTAACATCTAATAATTGATTATTCCTTGACCTCTTGATCTGAACTTCCAGTCTCCTGACCTTTTGTCTGGTTGTGGTCTTCCGAGTTTATTTGTCCCTTGACCTTCAGCTAACCGAGGGCTCTCTCTCCTTGGCCCCAATCCTCCTGGTTCAAGCCCCACCCGGAGCAGATCTGTCCTGCTGGATCTCATACTTGGCATAATATCACCATTGAAACTCTGCTCCCAAAGTGGCAGAGGCCCTGCTGCTCTCTGCCAGAAACACAGAAAGAAGAGCGTTATTGGGATTTGTGAAAGAAATGCTAAGAATGTGGTGGTCCAGTTCAGTTAGATTTAGTTTAACAAATATCTATTGAGCTCCTACTGTGTTCCCTGTCCTCATAGACTATAATTCTGTGAGGAAGACAAATTATAACTTGGGGTAATGAAAGTATTGAGTGTTATGTAAGAGTTGGTCCTATAGCAAATGGATCTAAAGGGCTGAAAATGCTGTTGGTGATTTTTTGCTATTGATTTGTAAAGCGCAATCATATTGGCTAAACTTATCTCACCATCATTATTTCAGATCTAGACAGAACCATCTTTCCATTCAGAGAAGGTCAGAAGTCATCAAAATATTTAAGGGTTTGGGAAGATCAGTGCTTCTAAGAGAAACACACAATTCCAGGTGTAAAAAGTAAAAAATGTTCCAGAAAAGGATTTTTATAGTAGCTGTGTTCAGGATGGTATATACACCTATGAGATAAGTGCTTTTAAGGTGAAATTAAAACCAGAGATCGACTGAAGAGGATTGAAACCAGCTTTGGTTGGATAGAATTAAGCAATCATAGAAGTAGGTGAGACAAAAAAATGGAATGTGGAAGGAGGCCCACACTCTGGATGAAATCGCCCAGAGTTTGAATCGTGGCTCCCCATGATCAGCTCAGTGACTTGGGATGCTAAGCCATTTAACTTTTCTGAGCACTGGTTTTCTTATTTGAGAAAAGGAATCCAGGCACAGTGGCTCGTGCTTGCAATCCTAGCACTCTGGGAGGCTGATGCAGGTGGATTGCTCGAGCTCGGGAGTTCAAGACCAGCCTGAGCAAGAGCAAGGCATGGTCTCTACTAAAAATAGAAAAACGGAGACAAGAGGATCGCTTGAGCCCACGAGTTTGAGGTTGCTGTGAGCTATGATCACGTCATGGCACTCTACTGTGGGCAACAGAGTGAGACGCTGTCTCAAAAAAAACAAAAAAGGAGGATGATAATACCTCACAGCGTGTGTATATGTGTGAACGAACATGTGTGTGAATTAACTGAAATACATGTCAGAATTTCCAGCGCAGTGCTTGGCATGCATTAGCCTTCATTAAATATTGGAAATACTCCCTAAACCGATAAGCGTGGCACCAGCTTTTAGAGTCCTAGACAGAGAACCCGAGCCTACAGGTGAAGCCATTTGTAAATGCGCCTATATGGAAAGGACAGTGAGATGGGGCAGCAGTGAAGACATCAGTGGAGCTGGAGTTGCCAGCATGGGGAGCCAGGGAAAGAATGTTCTAGTAAGTGGTAGGCAGGCATGCTGCTTTTTTCTCCCACTGTGGTTTCCAGCTACCTGCATCAGAATCATGTGGGAGGGACATGAAATTTGAATTATGGGATCTTGCCCCAGACCTATCAAATCAGAATCTCTGGGGGGTAGGCTCCAGGAACCTGCATTTTACAAGTGCCTTAGATTTCATAAACTTAAAGTATTTTGCCCTGGACTATAGTAAAATTCACTGACTTGGCGGTGTATCTTTTTTTTTTTTCAAAGACAAGAGAACATTTACTAATTAAGTAGACTGAGTGAGGGGGAAAACAGCCCCCAAAGTTGTGTGCACGTACTACGATTCTATCTTTAAACAATGACAAGGAGTGTGTCTTTGTATATTTGGGTGTGTATAAAAAGAGCCTGATCACTCTTACTGATTGGAAATGATGTTTACCCTTGGGAACTGGCTGAGGGCAGGATGGTAGGGACATTTATTAGGTGGAGAGGACATTTATTTATCTTTAGAAGTCCCTTCAGTGTTGATTGACTTCTAAATAGTTTTAGAAGATTTCTATTTAAAAAAATTGACAATAAGCAAGTTGACAATAAGTAAGAAATTTGTTGATAAAATTCTTGCTAAAGGGGACACTCAGACATCAGCTGAACTTTAAAAGAAAGAAAGAAAGAAAGAAGACACCTATAAGAGAGATTTTAGTTTTGCTTAACTTACTGCGGTGTGCATTGTAAACTGTAGGACTGATTGCTGAAATGAAATGTAATATCGTCCTGGATTATTCCCCTGTGTATGAGGAAAGTGCTTTTCCATCCCTTTTCAAAATTCTGAAGGATGGATATGGGGGTAGAAAAGTCAAGCCCAACCTTTTATTTATTGGGTTTAAATCAGGGGCCATCGTGGTGCTGTAGCCAGAGTCCGGGATTTAGAATCATAAGACCTGATTTTCCATCTCTCGCCTGTCTTTGGAGCAGATCTCATCTCCGTTATGCGTCTGAGCTTCCTCATCTGTGAAATGAGGACATTCTCTACCTTCAGGGTAGTTGCTGTGAGGATCAGACGAGGTGGTGTGTGAGAAAGTAAACTCGGGTGCTGTGGCGATGCTCATTATTTCTATTTTTTTGTCTAGCTCCTCCCCTGGATGTGGTGCGATTACAGTGAGGTTGTTTATGTGTCTGTCTCCCTGTGAGCTCATTGAGTGTGCAGAGGCCTTGTTTTATTCATTCCTGAATTCTTGTGCTTGGTGCCTGCCACACAGGAGGCATTCAGAGCAAGCTCTGGAATAGCTATCAAGGAGAGAAAAATGCACGCACGGTTCGTTTTAGGCCTATAAAAATATTAAGATAGTCGTTCAGAAAACACGATCTTCCACTTCTATTTAAAGGAATTGAAAAAAAGAAATTCATCCAAGCGAGCCCACAACAGAAATGATATTGTAGGAGAAAATAAAGAACCTCATTAAGGAAAATTTAATTGCCCAGTGTTCTAAAGAGACAGAGCCGTCTCTCCATCCCCATCACTGTCAAATGTGTGGCGGCCATTTCCGGGGGCGGGGGGCAGGGGCAGGAGGAATGAAAAGGAATTATTTAAAGGCCAATCCTGAGACTCCTGGAGAAAAGTCTCCCAAGAAATGGGAATTGCCCCCCCTGGATAATCACTTTCACTATTGTTTTCCAGAGCCCCAGAATAAGTCTTCTCTGGGCTCCGCAGACACAGGCTGTCTCTCGCCTCTACTCCAGACCTTGGCCAATAAACCACAAAGTCTCTTATTTCCCCTGGAAGTGGGAAAACTTCCAGTTGCTTCACAAAACTGGAAGGATCACCTGAGTTCAGTTTTGGAGGGACTGTGTTACCCCCAAGACCTTGATAATTATCTTGTGACTACGTTGGGGGTGGGCAGGGCAGGTAGGAAGGCTGGAGCCAAATCAGCAATACGGCCCCGCGGTAGACTTGAGGTCAGGAAGGAGCGGAGCAGCCTCAGCTCTGTCCTCTGGCCCCTGTCATGTACTGCCCAAGTCTGAATCTGCACTTTCCTCCCCTGTCTCCTATTTCAGTCACAGGCTGGCCCGCTAGCACCATTAGGTGGGTTCATAGCTGAACAAGTGCTGATCCTTGCACAGAGAGACCATTGTCAGCCTAGGTAAAGTCTCTAGTGACATGCCAAAAGGCTCTTCCCTGGTCAGTGGAGGGGATGAGGATAATTGAGTAGTTGGATGAGGATATAAGTGTGTCCATCCTTTCTGAGAATGTCAGGAAACCGAGGAAGGCAGGTTTAGTAACTGGGGACATGGCTGTGGGTACTGAACTTGCAGCCTAGTTACTTTGAGCTGTGTGGTTTTTGGTAAGTCTTTACATCTCTTTCAGCCTTGCTATCCTCATCTGTAAAGTGAAGATAACAATCAAATCTCCAAGGGTTAGCTAAGGGGGTAAATGAGATAATGCCTGTAAAACCCTCAGCACAGTGCCTGACACAGTAGACACTACCTATTAATAACAAATCACAACTATAACAGTAACGCTGCAGGCTCTGGGGTCTGTTAGATCTGGGCTGCAATTTCAGCTCTGCCATTTGTTAGTTGTGGACAAGTTGTTTTACCTCTCTGAAGCTCAGCCTCCTCCTCTGGGATAGAGAGAAAACAATACCTATCTTGGGCCTTGCTATAAAGCATTCAGACCAGAAGAGAGATAGTAGATGCTTAGTTAACTATGATTACCATTCACAGAAAGAGCAAATTCTGTGGCAGACAGAACCAGAAAGAAGAAAGAGCTCAACAGAACAGACTGAGCGGATTGACTCTCAAATGTAAAGTTTAGGTGGGGTGTGATGGCTCACACCTATCGCCCCAGCACTTTTGGAGGTCAACGTGGGAGAATTGCTTGAGCCCGGGAGTTCGAGACCAGCCTGGGCAACATAGCAGACAAATCCTGTTTCTTGGGGGCATGTGCCTGTAGTCCCAGCTGCTCAGGAGGCTGAGGTGAGAAAATTGCTTAGGTTCAAGAGTTGGAGGTGACAGTGAGCTCCTGTCTCAAAAAAAGTGACGTTTCATAGTATCTTTCAGAGAAAACCCACCAGCTCTTTTTTTTTTTTTTTTTTTTTTTTTTTTTTTTGAGACAGAGCCTCAAGCTGTCCCCCTGGGTAGAGTGCCGTGGCATTACAGCTCACAGCAACCTCCAGCTCCTGGGCTCAAGCGAGTCTCCTGCCTCCGCCTCCCAAGTAGCTGGGACCACAGGCGCCCGCCACAACGCCCGGCTATTTTTTGGTTGCAGCCGTCATTGTTGTTTGGCGGGCCCGGGCTGGGGATTCAAACCCGCCACCTTAGGTGTACGTGGCTGGCGCCTTAGCCGGTTGAGCTATAGGCGCTGAGCCAACCCACCAGCTCTTTGAGAGAAGGTAAACGTTTTTGCATCTTAAACTCTAAGATGAATTTCTCTCATGAATATGAGGTTTGATGATTAAGTTTGCAAACTCATCCTGGAAAAAGTGCTACATACCTCGTGGCTGAATACCACTATGGTCACCTTTAAAGTCCTCCTCTGGACCATCTGGTAGTGACATTCAGCTATGAGGTATGGAGCGCTTTTCCTAGAATGAGTTTGTGAACTTCATTGTCTTAACTCCTAGCTAGAAGTGTGAATGGGTGAGAACAAATTGACCTTTGGTCAGGATGCCTGACTGTAGACCCCGATGCCATCTTGTCTCTCATCCAGGAGGCTCTTGGCTCCTCTCCAAGAGAGACCAGAGAGAAACATAGGAGCGAGGCCACTGCCTGGGAAAGGAAGTCTTGTCCCTAAGCTGTGACTAACACCCAGGGCAGAAGTGCAGAATCCTGGTGAGCTGTATCCATGTGGAGAGCTCCTTTGGCCTGGGTGGGGGACATGCGGGCCCTCCACCTAGCTCACACCTGAACCTTGGCCCCCTTGCTCCAGGTAACTGAAGCTGATCTGGAGTACATCGACCTGTGGGGAGAGCTGGAGTATGTGATCCTTTTCCTGTAGGGACCAGCCTAGATAACTGGCCCCACATCTTTCCCAGACACTACAAGGCCTAACTGGTCCTAAGAAGAAGAGGGAGAGTCAAAGGTCTGGACCCACCCAGACTTAACCTTTGACCTCCTTAGAAGTAGAGCCTCTGGGAATTCTGGTCTACAAAGGTAGCCTTGAACCTAGCCAGTTCGTAGTGTTGCTTTCTCTTCCAGGGGAAGGATTTCTATGCACTTAATCATGATCTTGATTTGGGGAGGAGTAGGCAGAGTTGGCTTTCACCTTGCTGAGGTCACTCATCTCTCTCCCTCTCTAACCTTGTCGATCTTTCTTCTCTTGCTCCCGGGAACTTAACAGCCAAGGTTATGACTAACTCAGGGTGTGGCCGTCTCCCTCTACAGAAGCAATGAAGTCCAGTGCTCATCCTCAGCACTGCCCCCCAGAGTGCGGGCTGTGCAGCTAGGAGCTGGGTAGTTGAGCCCCCAAGGATTTAGGATGTCTCTTTGAGGTCCCTCCCCATCTCCAAATGTTTGAACCATTTCAGGACTCAATAGCAGAAAAATTCAACTTATTTTTTTCAGACTGACACTGAGCACCAAACAAGAGGTGGTCTGCAGGTCATTGGTGTATTTTGTTGACATGAACTTCATATACATATGTGAATTTCTGACTCTTTAAAACCAAATTTGGCTACATAGGTGCTCATTTCTGTCTGGCGACCAACCTGCCACTGCTGACTGGCAGCCCCTGTTGTTGAGCCCCTGAGCTCTAAGCTCAGGTGATCTTGACCCTACCACTCCTGGCCCAGGAGCTCCTAGGTCCCACCTCCCCTTCTCTCGCACCCACCGCTTCCTCCATTTACATAAGTTGACCGATTCTGCAGGCGTTCAGGTTTACCTCTTTTGGATTAGGCCAAATCCAAATAGTTGTACTCTATTCTGTCTCAGATCATGCTCCTCAGACTGTACCGTGTGAACTGTGTGACAGTGTAACAAACCATTCAATATCTGTGATAGAAAAACGCCTCCAACTTGCCACTGTCCTTTTGAATTTTGTGATAGAGACACCCCGTCTTTTGTTGTTGTTGTTATTGCTGTTGAGGCAAGGGTTTCTCTCTGTGGCCAGGTTGGACTGCTGTAGTGTCTTCAGAGCTCACTGCAACCTCAAACTGCTGGGCTCAAGTGATCCTCATGCCTCAGCCGCCTCCTGAGTAGCTTGCAGACTGATGGCACCACACCTGGCTGATTTTATTTTGTAGAGACAGGGTCTTGCTATATTGCTCAGGCTATCTTGAACTCCTGATCTCAGATGATCCTCCTGCCTTAGCCTCACAAATTGCTAGGATCACAGGTATGAGCCATTGCATCCGACTCCTGTCATTATCTCAAGCAAAATCTTCTTCACTTCTCCTTAAGGATGAATTTGGAGTTGGAGTCAAGAGCAAGACATTCTCCCCCAAGCAGAAGTGCTGTTGTTGTGTTTTCCTTTGACTTTCTTTCCCCTTGAGGGGAATGAAGGAAGGGGTCTTCGGGTGTTTTAGGCCAATAAAGACCCAGTGATGTTGTGGATGGCATCCTTAGTTGCCCTTACAGTAGCCACCATGATGCATTTTTGGTAGTTAAAAATCCCTCAATGTACATTGATAGGTTTAACTCCAAAGCACAGTTCACGAAAAGCAATCGTGTCTAAACAACCTGGCCCAAGGACTTTGCACTGGACTGTGAAGTCAGACAGACTCAGGGCTGAATCCCAGCATTGTCATCTTCTAATTGCTTGACTTTGGGCAAGTCGTCTCCCCTATCTATGCCTCGGTTTCTTCCTCCTTTGAAGTGGGCACCTGGTTGGACCCTTGCAAGGATTCAGTGAGATAATCCACGCTCAGTGCTTACCCCACTCTGGACCATGCCCCACCCTCAGCAAGTACTCCCTGTTCTTATTCTTACCCAGATTGTGAAGGTTTGATTCAATTCGAGAGTGAAATTTAGAACATCCACAGCAGAACAGACGGCTTGCAGGCAACATTAGATCCACTAGTGTGTTTTGTTTGGCTTTTACTGCATTTACAAAAATGAATTAATCATTTCCAACATTTAAAAATCAAGAGAGTTTAAAAAAAAAAACAAAACCAGGACAGTTAACATAAAAATCCCGGATCCTGGTATCTCTTGCAAAATGGGAAAATCTAGGAATACTGGGCCTCCGTTCTTAGAGGCAAAAATTGGCTGTCCAGTTCTAGTGTGGGGTGTTGGGGGGCTCTGGTTTGTGCCAGTGCCGCCCCCATCCCCTGCCTCCTTCACTCATTTCTGTGGCCTGCTCAGTTGAGTTTTTTGATCTGGAGGAATGGATCAACCTTCAGTCAACCCTCCATAAATATTTTCTCCTGCAGACGGGCTTTGGAGAAGGTCAACAGCAGCTTGTACTCCCTGGCAGGTGCCACAGTGCCATCTGTGTTATCGATGAAATGCACAGCCATTGGCTTCAAAAGTCTTTAGGGCAGAGGATAGGTCACAGTCCTCTTAAAAGAATCTGGGAAATTAACAAAGCTTTGTACCTGTGAACGGATGGCTGCCTCATCACATGTGTAGGTGGGCTGAAACTTAATGAGGAAAAAGCCTTGTCCTTGTATCTGAAAACCCAGCTGGCCGACTACAGACTGGGGAGAGATGTGCTTAGCAGCAGCACTTGTGAAAAAGACTTAAGGTTCTCTTTGACAAGCAGTTTTGGTGTGAGTCACCGCGAGGCAGCTGCCAAAAAACCTAATCTGATTTTGGGCTGCGTTTATAGAAGTCTAGAGTCTGGAAGACCTTTCTAACAATTAGAGCTGTCTTGAAACAGGCAGGCAGCCTCAGGAAGCCTTGATCTCACGGGTGTAGGAGGAGGTGCTCCAGGCTGGGTGATGGGCCCCTGGAAAAGACTGTCAGAGCAGGGATGTAGGCATCAGAGGCAGATTTGTTCTAGGTGACATAAAACGTCTCTGCCAACCCTGAGAGTCTCTGCTTTCGATAGCCCAGTAAAGGACAGTAATGTCCATAACGATAGCAAAACACACGCTTGCTTTCTGCTAGAGGAATGCAGGACTCCTTGAAGAGGTTCAAAATGGAAATGTGAACTCCCAGTTCCTACCGAGTAACTTGGGCAACAGATGCCACTGCCCCTACCCCACCCCTGACCCCCCGGTTTATTTCTCAGAGGTGGGGGCAGGGTCTGTTCTGCACATTACTGGTGATTTTTTTTATGCAGAGCTTGCAGACGGATGGCACACAGGCCAAACGCAGCCCTCAGATGTGTTTTATTTGGCTTGTCCTGTGTCTTTTAAAAATGTGAATTAGATGCCAACATGTAAAAGTGAGGAGATTTCACATGCATCTGGATTTCCAGCACCTCTTAAAGAAGTCAGAAGGTTTGGCAGCCCTGGGCGGTGTTCCCACGTGATGGCGTCGGCTGGAGGTGAACCCAGTCAACCTTTCTGTGACACGAACCGAGCTCCCACTCAGCCCTGGCCCTCAGCTCCCACCTCTCCTGCCTGCCCCGCCTGCCCACTGCCCACATGCAGGCATTGGAGTTTGTGACTTCTGGTGGCATGGTTTGTCTTTGAGGCCCTGCACTGTCACAAGCATCCTTAAGGTGCCATTGTGGGACTTCACCTGTCAAGAGAGATTTGGGCACCTGGAGTCCATGGGGTAGGGGGTGCTGGGAGGGGAGGGGTTTGGGGAAGCAGAGGGAGCTGGCGTACCTTTACAGCTCCTCTTAGAAAGTACGGGGCTCATACACAGCCCACAACTCTTTCATCTCAGCAGACACCCCCCGCTGATTTTTGAATGGCTCCAAGGCCTCCAGTGGTTTCCCTTACAGTGACCCAGATCTTCATCTTGTAACTTGGGAGCTGTGCAGAACAGCGGCTGCTCTCCTCTCCGCAGCAAAGCCTGTTGGGTGGCTGCAGATACCCAGCTCCTCTCTTGCTGGCTGGCAATCCTCGCCTGGAGAAGATGGTGTCGTGCGGGGTTTCGGGGAGTGCAGAGAGATCAGGTGGGCTTACTGGAGGTGGGTGAGACGGAGCCGCTTTCAGATGGTTGCCAAGTTTCACACGAGGAGCCATCCTCACCGGCTCCAGGCTGAGACCTCTCTTGCCCAGCCAGCCACCACCTCATGGGCCCTCAGGCTTATCCCTTAGGAAGTGCCCTGCTGGTTCCAGTTATGTCTCGTGTAGACATAGGGTCTCGTCTGTGTCTATGCAATAGCCATCTGGTGGCAATTTTGTGTTTTTACTACAATTGCCTCAGCATATTCTTTAACTGAGTTATCCTTTGGGTTTTATTTCCCTTCCACCTTTCCCTAATCTCTCCTTTCAAAGACTTGCCCTTCCTTAGGGCCGTTCTTCCGTAGATGTGGAGATATTTGTGAATTGTGACAATTTTGGTAGGTGTGTTATCTCCCTAAATGGGAATGGCAATGACAGGATGGCCTACAATGACTTGGCATTTGGAAGATGCCATGTCTGTGTGGAGGGGAAAGATGGGCGTCGCCATCCGACCTGCCTGCCGAGGTCTAAGTTTGCAGGGTGGAGGATGTGTGGGTGGCGTTCCCATCTGGCCATCTTCCTTTGCACATTCTTCCTTCCACCCGCTTTGTCACACTCTCCACTCTGTGTTTTGGAAGATGTGGTGATGTCCTGCTTGTAAATAGCAGGACATCTCGACATGGGTGTCTCTGCTGCTTCCTAGTTTGTCCTGACCCGCTAGCCTCTCCTGGGTGCTCCCATAGTTTTGAGTCAGAAAGAGACAAGTCTTGCGTCTAAATGACTAGGTATTCTGTAGAGGGGCTGAGGGCATAGGGCATAGAATATGCACGTGTGGGGTGTAAAGAGGGGCCTACTATTTGGGGTGGGGTGGGGAGGAACGTCAGGCCTTCCCTTGTGCGGGAACATCTGTACCTTGCAGAGCTCCGTGGTTGGTGGCATGGCTTCGCACGGGGAAACAATCTATCTGGAGCCTGTTTCACTCCTTTGTAGTGGGGGGAACTAATCAAAACTTCAAGAGAAGTGCCTGTCTTCCATGCAGAATCAAGATTAATCGATGGCATTTAATGGAAACAAATCGAATCTCACAGCAACCCTCCCCATTAAGCACACAGTCACATGCTTTTCTATGAAGGCCGGGATGGTTCTTCCGAATCAGCAGGTTCTTGGAAGCAGTTGACTCCTTGAAGCCATTTGTATCTGTCCTCAGAGTGGATCGTGGGGAATGGAGAGAAAAAGCCTTTGGAAGATCTGATAAGCAACTGGGGGGAAGGGACAATCTTCACATGCCTTGTAGCTTGCACAGCACAGTTACATCACATTATACTTGATCTTCGTAACAACCCTGGGATGTAGGTGCAGTTGGGGTGACTGTTTTCTCTAATTTACAGATGCACAGCTTCTCTTGACTTTGAAAGTTTAGTCCCTCAAGATGTCTGTGTTCAAGTAAGTGTAGGAAATAGTCTAATGTGTTTCCTTCTTAGAGATTCCTAGCTCACCTCTCTATATTAAAGGCTCTGATAAGTCCTGCAGAAAAGAAATCTATTTGATCCCTTGTTACCTGAACTCATTAACCTAGGTATTATTTTTACTTATTTGTATCTTCTAGATGTACTAACTTTTTCTGTAAAGGGCTAGAGAGTAAATATTGTAGGTTTTGTGGGCCATATGTTCTCTGTTGCAGCTATTCAACTCTGCTGTTGTACAAAAACATCCATCCGTGGACAATAGAGAAATAAATGGATGTGGCTGTGTTCCAATAACATTTTTATTTGCAAAAATAGGCTGGAGGCCAGATTTGACTCAGGGGCTGTAGTTTGCTGACCTCTGTTCTGAAATAAGCATCCTGCTGTATTTTTTTTTTTTTTTACAAAATGCTGCTTTAAATGTCCAGAGCATCCTGGAGTGTACTCGCAGCCCCCAGAACAGCTGATGCAATGTCTTGTTGAATGTAGCTCAGAGGTTGAGTGCCTTGCTCAAGGTACATGACTGCTAAGTGCTGTCACAGACACGTCATCCAGGCTATTGACTATAAATTCTATTTCTTTGCATTGTTCTCTTTTGGAATGAAAGACTTTTATTCCAAAGCACTAATGGAAGATGCCAAACAGAAGATTCACCAAGGCTATTTGAATAGAGATCTGTGGTGATAAATCAGGAATATGTTCAATCAATGTGCCAGGATTTACTGAAGAACTGACATGTGCCCTTGCTTTAATCAGGACTTTGGATTGCAAGCAACAGAAACCAGCTGAAGCTGGTGGTAGTAAAAATGGAGTGTATTAAAAAGATGCAGGGTGTCCTATAGAACCCAGGTGAGGAAATGCAGTTGGCCCCAGGATGATCTGGGACCAGGAACTAGGGTGGAAGGAGGCCCGGTTTGTTCTAGATATTAGAAGATGTATTTTCTCTCATTTTTCCTTCTCTCTGCATATCTGCTTGATCCTTCCTTCCCAGGACAGGCTATTTCTGACCCTTGGACTGTATAATGGGTAGAGAATGGTTGCCTGTAGTTCTCAAGTTTATGATTCAGTCGGAGGTAAACATGGCGAGACTGAAGACTACCTCTCACTCGTATCCTCTCTCACTTGCTCCTTTTTCTCCTCCCCCACTTCAACGTTGTGAGGAAGGGAGTCTGATGGGCTCAGTGTAGGTCATCCCTGAACTCGTCACTGTGGTCAGTGGGTGGGATCAACTACAGAAGCTTCTTCCCCTGTTGGTGGGGCAGGCAGTTTTCAAAGATGAGGGGCTCCTGCAGGGCTGCCCTGGCCAGCTCTGAGTGCGTGCACAGTCGTGAAGAATCTTTTATCCCCTGACATTTATAAACTAGTTGGGAAATAAAACAAATGCATAGCAGTGATAGCAATGCCGTATGTGCTAAGTTGTTTCATTAGACAGTGAAGACGATTATAGTTATCAGTAAGGGGCTAATTTGGCTATACAGACACTGAGTGCAAAGAGAAAGACGGGGAGCTGGGTGGGCTGACAGCATCAGGAAGGGCCAGCTCTGATGGGCAAGGGGAAGTCCAAGCTGGCAGGTGCTAGCTCTGACAACAAAGGGAAGTCCAAGCTGGCAGGTGCATGGCCTAGTCATGGGGACATTTAGGAATGAGACTCAGGCATTGGGGACTAAGGCAGATGCTCTCATCAGTCAGGTGGTACAAGATTGAGAAGGTGGGAAACCCCAGGGTCTGCGGTGGGCCATAGGGCAGCAGCAGGGCTAGCAGTGGGAGTGGAGTTGCTCCTCCTTCCTCTAGGCCATCCTCTTCCTGGCCCTCTGATTCACACTTTGCTGAGGACCTCACGGCTGGTGATTAGCTAATCATGTAGGGAGCCAGTGATTGATGTGGCTTTAGGTGCCACCCCACTTTAGTGATGTTTGCATTGGGACAGACGCCTTATATGCCTTGATCTGAAAGCATGACAGTACTTGGGATTTTAGGACAAAGACACTAAGCCCAATGTCAAGGGTCCCATCTGTGCCGCTTCATGGAGAGAAGTCTTGTTTGGAGACACAATGATCAAGCAGGGTGCCCGCAGTCCAGCAGCAAGGGAGCTCGAGCCTTGCGCTTGGACACTTTGGGAGCAGCAGATGTTGGGAGATCATGTAACAATCTGGGCAGTGTCTTTAGGGAGGAAAGAGCAGCCAGTGGAGGCACTACCTGAGGGCTGGGTTAGCATCAGAGAAGGCCCCCTCTTGGTGTTTGCAGCCTCTCTTAGAGGTGGGTGGAGAATATCCAGGACTTGGAGTCAAGTTGGAAGATCTGGATATGATTCCTAAAATATTTTTTAATTGATACATAATAATTGTATAGATGATGGGGTGCGCGTGACATTTTGATATATGCATACAATGTGTGCTGATCTAATCAGGCTGTTGACGATATCCATCACCTCAAACATTTATCATTGCTTCATATTGTGAGCATTCCAAATTTGGCTTCTGGCTATTTTGATATATACAACATACTCTTGTTAACTCTAGTTACCCTTGTCTGCTATGGAACGTTAGAACTTATTTCTTCTGTTAAGTTTGTATCTGTTCACCAACCTCTTCTCATTTCCCTGTCCCAGCCTCACACCCTTCCTTGGCCCCTGGTTTCTATCATTCTACAATAGCTCCATGAGATCAAGTATTTTTCAGCTCCCACGTATGAGTGAGAACATGCGTTACTTGTCTTTCTGTGCCTGGCTTATTTCACTTTATTTTATCTTATCTTACTTTTTTGAGACAGAGTCTCCCTCTGTTCTGGGTAGAGTGCTGTGGCGTCATAGCTCACAGCAACCTCAACCTCTTGGGCTCAAGTGATCCTCTTACCTCAGCCTCTCAAGGAGCTGGGACTATAAGCACCTCCCACAACACCCAGCTAGTTTTTCTATTTTAGGTAGATATGGAGTCTTGCTCTTGCTCAGGCTGGTCTGGAACTCCTGAGTCAAGCAGTCCACCTGCCTCAGCCTCCCAGAGTGCTAGGATTACAGATGTGAGCCACCGCGCCCGTCACTTAACATGACAACCTCCAATTCCATCCATGTTACTGCAGAAGACAGACTTTCTCTTTTTTAATGGCTGAATAGTGTTCCATTGTGTGGCTGTGAATTCTCAGTCTTTCACTGCTCACTGTGTGGGTGACTCCCTTCCTCACCTCTATGAATAGAGGAGTGGTAGCATTGTGGTGACAGCCCACGTGCCTGTCCCTGCCACACGCATTTTAGGTGCTCAGGACCTACAGTTGTACTGGAACCTGTGAACTACAGACTCTGCCCTAACGCAGGAACTCCTGACAGCCACGAAGCTTCCCACTGGAACTTCCCGTAGCAAGGGGCTTCCCTCTTCATAAATCAGACCATCCCATTGTTGGAAAGGTTTGCCAGAAAGGTCTTCCTTGAATGGAACGGCACAACACCTCTGTCTAAGCTGGCTGAGTCATGGTAATGCTTTCGTTACATGAAGACAGCATTCATATACTCCTAAGTCAGGGATGGGAAAGAGTTTTTACTGGATGTGCCAGCTGTGATTGGGTCGGCAATGGTTGCTGGAGGGCTGTGAGGAGAAGTAATCTGAGGCTGTGCTCCCGGAGTGGAAAGGAGCCTCATGGCTGCTGCGGGTCTGGGGCTGGTTGTGTGGCCACCGTGCAGGGCACGTGTTCTCTGCTCAGAGTGCTGGATCCATGCTTAGATTCTTCCCTCATGCTTTAGGTGACTTACTCCCTCACCCTCTTTTTCTGGCCACACTTCAGCTTAGCTACATTTAAAAAGCCATCTGGCTGTCACCTCTTCCACCTAATTCATTCTGAGGGTGGGTTTGACCAACCTGGCCGGGCTGAGGTCTTTCCTACAGCATTGCTTTCGGGGATACCTTCCGAAATAGAGGAGGACCATTTTGGGTCTTCATTCCACCAATAAACCCTCCAAATTACTGATGGCCCCTTAAAATCTGGAGCCCGGGCTTATGCTGTCTTTCAGAAGTATTTTGAATAATATAGAGACTAAGAACCCCCTTGATCCTGTTAATGCGGCTTAAAGGCCGTGTTAGCTTTTTCCCTGTGTTGGTTAGGCTGAAGCTCTGGAGCACTGGCTCACTGGGGTGGGGAGGGTAGGAGAGCCAGATGCAGTGGGGGCAGCATCTCCCTCCATCCCCTCTCTTTCTCTGTGACTCTTTTAGTGGTGTGGCTTCAACAAGTCCGGGGCCCGTGAGGGTGACATGTAGCCCCAGCACAGCGAGGTCCGAAGGGCACAGGTCCCATTCTGTCACAATGAAGTTGTCTGCCCTAAAGGTCTCTGGACCACTGTCAGTCTTTGAAGTGTCCCCCAGTGTAGAGCAACATGAAGGAAATAGGGACAACACAGCAATTGCCCCACAAAGTTAATAGTATATAGTTAAAAGTTCTGCCCTTTATTCTAAATTATGTTCTTTCCGTGTGTGTGTGTGTGTGTGTGTATGTGTGTGTGTGTGTGTGTGAAAGAGAGAGAGAAGTTATCTTAAATAATTGGGAATGTTTTTCTTCCCCAATACCCTTTGTGAAGTTGGCCACCCTTTGCATATCCTCCTTACTCTGTGGGGAGGAGAATTTTATTGGACTGTGAGATTTGGGCTGAAAACCACAGCCTTGTTCGAGGTTGAGCCCTCCAAACTCAACATGCCTGCTGGGAGGGTCTCCTCAGGAGTACTCTGGCATCTTAGTGAGGCCCCCAAGGCGCAGGATTGGGCTGTGGGTGACTCTAGTAGTAGTTTAAATGTCTCATAGCCCAATTTATTCGAAAAGCAGCAGTGTTTTCATTTAGGTCCTAGGACTGGGGAATAATTTAACGAGAATGGATTTGGATTTGGGAGACTTGGTTAACAAGTGCCAGCCTTGTCGATTTCTTTTTTTATTATAGTAAAAGACAGATAACATAAAACTTACTATCTTAACCATTTAAAATATACAGTTCAGTGGCACTGAATACATTCATAATATTGTGCAACTGTCACCACCATCCCTCTCCACAACTCTTTTTGTCTTGTAAGACTGAAACTCAGCAACCCAGCTAACAGTAACTCCTCATTCACACCCATGTCCCCCCTTCCCCCTGCACCCACCAGTCTTCTTTTTGTCTGTGTGATTTGACTGCTCTAAGTATCTCCTGTCGGTGGAATCATACAATATTCGTCCTTTTGTGTCTGGCTTATTTTAGTTAGCATAATGCTTCAAGGTTCATCCATATCAGAACTTCCTTCCTATTTAAGGATGAATAACATTCCATTGTATGCATGGGCCATATTTGTTTATCCATTCATCTGGCGATCGGCACTTGGGTTGCTTCCATGTTTTGGCTACTGTGCTATGGCCTTGTCAGTTTCTAGCCATGGCTCAGGCATGTGCCTTAGACCCCCACTACCTCTGCTGCTTCCTCTGCTAAATTGGATTGTGTCCTCTGCACAAGATTGCTGTAAGAATTATTGTTTGTGACAGTGTGTAGCAGCCAAGGTCCATCAGATGCTGCTCATTACTGATGTTATTTCTGGTAACACTCCGCTACAGTGTTTCCTGGGGCATCTACTCTGTGCACATTCTGCTTCACCAGCCTGAGGTCAGGAGGAAGGGGGGAGAGGGCTCAGAGAGTGACATGGAAATGACAGGATTGGGGTGGGGATTCTATGGGGCCTTTTGGGCAGGGCCATTCTTCATTGTGGGGACTGTCCCACACAGCAATGTTGACCATTCTGGCCTCTGCCCACTAAATGCTGGTGATAGTCATAGTAACAACTTAAAACTACCCCTACAAGTTTTTCATTCCTCTCAGTGGGGTGATCCTGCCCCTAGGTGAGAAGCAGGGGCTGAGTCAAGTTTTAGAAGGGTTTGGGGAAGTGAGTGCAGTACGGGAAGGAGAAGGCTGAGAGTGGCCTGGGGGGCTGATAACTTCTGACTCACGCATGCTAATAATGGGTGTTTGTGTTCTCTGAGTGTTCCTATTGGTCAGGGTTTTCTGGATAGATAGAACCAACACACACACACACATGCATGCACCTCTGCAGTTAACCACCTCCAGACATTGGCCACCTCCTTAAGTTGACCTAATTTTCTTTTTTCTTTTTTTTTTTTTTTATTGAATGGTAACTGTGTACATTGATGCACTTTGGGGGTACAGTGTGGTGTTTTCATACACAATCCAAG